>NC_081150.1:15816472-16142809 GCF_958295425.1 Solea solea | reverse complement strand
AAAAAGAACTTTCCTTATTATTCCTTTGGCCTTTCACAGCGAGGTCAGACGCCAGAGCTTCACCGGGGAGTTTAATGTTTGTCTGTTTTGATTTAAATGGCCGTGGGTTTTAATATTTCAGAGACGTAAGTGACGGCCCGGCAGCCTGTTCAGCGACATCTGCAAAGCGATATGAGGAGTGACACCTTGTGAGAGCGGAGTCAGCGCGGGATCCACTGTAGCGTGTCGTCAACAGAAGAACAACGCGAGGCAGAGAAAATGAGCTGAATGAAGCTGTAGGACACGTTCCCTCACAGAGCAGCAGAGGAGTGTTTACCCAAATACCCGGCAACCACTCCATACACACAAAACATGTGTTTTCTCCATCTTTTTCTTAAAAACTGGACCGGAGCTCTTTTTTTCTTTGCATATCACACATCCGAGCGTGTCAATCCCAGATCCGTCGAATAAAATAGAAAAAGGACTCGACGGAGTTAAAAGGTTATTGCACACAACATTAAACGATGGCAATTGAATTTGATAGAGCTGAACCACAGGTTGCTGACTCAGCGTTTTGTTTTTTTTTCCTCCACGAGTGCTGATGACTATTAGCTGGCCCTGCAGCTACCGCTAACTGCTTTGCTATGGGAAATGTTCAGGTTAGATTGGGCGTAGCTGAAATTTGTGTTTGGTGATATGGAATCCATTACTCTGTAATTCTGTGTGTGTGTGTGTGAGGTCTATTGTGCTTTATGGACGTCTCCAGCCTTTTACTCTTAATGATAGCGGTGGCTTTAAACAAACTAAGTTATTCTAATTTGATGAGAACAAATAGGAGGAAGACGGGGGGGACAGGGGTGCGACTACAGCGCTCGTTTATGTTGTTTTTTACTAAAGTTTAGACGCAGGGTTGACAAAATTCTCCATTACACCCGCGCTCACATGCTCAGTGAGTCTGCATACCTGGTGTCTGTGTGTGTGGGTAAGAAAAGCAAGTGTGTGCGACTATATAGCATTCATTACTGCGGTGCTACAGACAAACTGCTCCCTAGATAGACATTGATTTTCACCCAATGGATCTCACTGTTAGCAAACCTAATAGCTTGGTGGGTAATGGGTACATGTTATGAATGAGCCCCTGTGGGGAGGAGGAGGAGAGGAGAGGAGAGGAGAGGAGAGGAGAGGAGAGGAGAGGAGAGGAGAGGAGAGGAGAGGAGAGGAGAGGAGAGGAGAGGAGAGGAGAAGAGAAGGAGAGGAGAGGACTGGAGGACAGATATGTTAATACACAATGAGATGAGACTATAGACATTTAGACGTGGCAAAGAAAAGACGACGAAGCAAGTTGAAACTAGGTATCGTCATAATCACTGAATCTGATTTGGAAAAAACAAATACATAAAATTTGCGATGGCCAGTTATGGCGACATGTTTGGTCCGTAAAATGTCATAAAATGTGGAAATGACGAAATGTCTTGTTTTGTTTTTTAATGATTTCTTTGCTGAACGGAGCAAAGAAACCAGATACTATTCACACTTAAGAAGCTGAAAAACTAGGAAGCTTGTTTTAATTATTGAAAAAAAAATCTAAATAGTTGATGATTAATGGAATTATTAAAGGTGGTGTAGGTAGCTATCCCTACTCATTTTGATGATTAAATAATAGCAATTACTCATCATTAAATAGAAAATCTTTTCCTTTTTTTTATGAAAAATACCAAACATTTTGTGGTTTCAATCAATCAAACCATTCAAATTGTCCCCACAGCAAAATAAATTGAATGAGCAGGAGGCAGAAGACGATGAGAGGAGACTGAAGTACTCAAGTTATTTGGACAAAAGAGATCTTACAATGTCTCCTTTAGACTGTCCTCTGTCTGTGTTTGTCTATCAAGAACAATTAGTACATCTATCAAGGAGACAATCGGCAGATTGAGTGATAATTAAAATAGTTGCGATGAAGCATAAATTGAAGAAGGCGTGATGAGTCAAGAGATGGGAGCGCGATTAAAAAAACAGAGAGGGCAGGGAAGCACTTGAGGAGAAAAGCAGAGAAGAGACTAAAACAAACTGAGGAGGAGGAGGAGGGAAACCGAATAGATCACATGTGAACTGAAAGGGGAGCTGCTATTTACCATTACCGCTAATAGGTTTCAAAAGGAAGCAAGTCATTAGCTAAATGGATAGGCCCTAAATGACACATTACCATGTTAAAGGCTGATTCCGCTCATTATTGGAGCCCGATACCTCCATGCATCAACAGCTAGTGCTGTGGGCCAGTAGTACACACACACACACACACACACACACACAGACCTGCTGCCTCAGCATTATACAAAAGCAGTGAAAGACTAGGGAATAAAAGAAAAAGAAAACTCCCAACATGGACTTCTCATTATAATACACAATTGTGATCTGAAAACACAAAAAACATGAGCAGTCTCACTTTTCTCGTGGAATATAAAAGGTTTTCCTCTTAGAAATCACTGAACTAACAGCGTGTCGTGTTTTCATAAACGACAAGGTCAAAGGTCAAAGGTCAGGTCAACAACCAGGGTTGACCCAAGTGCTTTAAAAAAGTAAAAGGCATCGGTATAGGAAGTAAAACAGTACATAGTAAAAGAATAAAATGGTAAAAATCTAAGTAGAAGTGTCCACGGTTGACTATTCTCACCATGAAGTGAAGGCCACGGAGAAGAAGTGGGTCTTTAAAGGTGATTTAAAATTCTATTACTACTGCTACTGCTGCTGAAGCCAGTTTGTTTGAAGTGGTTTTATAGAAGAAGAAAAAAACAGGTTTTTGAGCAAAAAAAGTGTGAAAGTTGGCTACGAAAAAACAATAAAAAAATGAACTGAACTTGAAATGTGAACTTCTCTACATCCACTTTCTACCACTTTATCCTCCATATGAGGGTCACCGGGGAGCAAATCCAGGCTGACATAGGGCAAAAGGGGACCCCTGGTCTGGACCAGTCCATCGCAGGGCAAACGTCCAACGAGACGGTTTAAAGAGTCAAAATGAACCTCTGTGTGTTTTTGGAATCTGGAGAAAATCCACACACACAGTTGGAACATGCAAACCCGACAAATCAATCAACCTTGTAACTGTGAGAGAACAAGGCATAGCCACTTCATCACCATGTGGTCTGGAACTTCAGTATGAAACCAAATTTAAAAATAATGAACAGGGAATATGGGAACTACACTTCTCAAAAACATTAACAGCTGGGGGATTTCTGCTTGATTTTTGGTGACTTTATTTTTCTTTCAAAGAATTCAAACTTTGTTCATTTTCTTGTGAATTAACTGAGCGACGAGAGGAAATATCACAGCCTTCAGATGACACACAGCTGTTAAGTCAGTAATGTAAAGACTTTGAATAACACCAAAGTCTTGTTTTTTTTTATATATATATATATATATAATAACAAGTTAACACGTCCATTAAATTGTACCTGTAATGTGGGTGTCACTGATGCAAAAGGCACAAATTACACAAACACTGGGACTCAGCGGTAGAAATATGCATGCACTTTAGAGATGGACCTCGCAGCCTCTTTATACTGTTAGATTACAATTAATAATAACTTTTATTGCCTTTCCCCCTACTCAGCCTGACTCCCTTGCCTTTCATTTGGCACCTTTTCCAGATTTCATATGACGTGTTTGTCTACAGCGTCTTTAGCCGTTTATTTACAAAAGGAGCTGGCCAATAAGTTCATGTAGGCCACCTGCAAATGAACTCCACCAGGGTTCCACTGTTTACCTTTAAGCTCCTCTTTAATGTGACTTCACACGGACAGAAGAATAAGCTAACGACAAAAACATTATTGAGGGGGTAATGAGTGAGAGGTTAGAGGGATGTAAGGCAGCAGAACACTGGCTTAAGATACACAAAGGAAGGGAGTTGTGGGACTGTATGGACCACGGATGTTGTCTTTAAGTCATTAAGCTAGCGGGACATCTCAATTCAATTAAAAAAAATTGTCTAATTTGGCTTTGATTTATTTTAAAGGGTTCATTAGATCAACCGTTTAACACCGAGCGTGACGTCGGCGATACGTTTGGGCATGAGCTCTTTACAGTATCGTAACTATCAGAATTATTTCAACGGTTTCTGAAAGCTAAGAACTTGCAACAACTAACGATTATTTTCATGATCGATTAATCTGTCGATTATTTTCTCAAAATAATTGTTTGGTCCATAAAATGTTGATCAGTGTCCAAAAACTGATTCAGTTTGAATGATTTCTTTGTTATATGGAGCAAGGAAACAAGAAAATATTCACATTTAAAAAGATGAAAAATCAGAAAACTTACTTGAGTCAAAATGTAGTTAAGTCATTTATTATTCACTGTGTTATAGTTTAAAATAATGATGGAGCATTAACTCTATGAGTCACTGATGAGAACTTAAAGAAATAATTTGTTTCCTTTTAACTGGCATGAACAGAGATGAAGCAAAATAAGGGGAAATAACCTGCAGCATTTAAAATACACCTCAACATCATAACCTGAGCCAAATCTAACCCGGTCCTGCACACGGATGTTACAGTAGCTATAGTAGAAGCTAAAACCATTTGGAGAATTAAAAAACAAACAAACAAACATAACAAAATAACAGATTCTCAGCAAGACAAAGACCCTCACAAGTAAAAACTAACACAAGTCTTTGTTTACGGGGTCCAAACAGGCAGAGGACAATGAGCTGGTTGAGTTGCTCGAAGACAGCAGTGGGCTCCTCGAGGAATAAATGTGCTGACGGACCACCCACCTCCCACCCACTGTCAGAACAAGCCTCGGGCTCAGCTGAATGCTTAGGTCGGCTTCTTCTGTGGGGCCAAATAAGTTCAGCAGAAGAAGCAAAGTACAAGTCTCGCAGATATTGGAAACTAGGATTTGATGGTTTGATGGACAAATGTTTGTGTCTTGTTTGTTTGTTTTTTTCTTCCTCGAAGAAACTTTGTAGCATAAAAACTGCAACTTATTATTTGACAATATTACATTTGTTCTTGATTTGAGGAACCCTCAAGAGCAAATGTGGAGCCGATTCAGACACTTTATTCTCCACACGAGGGTCGTGGGAGGTCGCGGGAGGTCACGCGGCCAACATACGCAGACAAACGACCATTCACTCTCACATTCACACCTGTGGTCAATTTAGAGGGTCCAATTTTTGGTGGTGGAATTGTCAACCACTGTCTTTTTTGTGCTTTTTTCGGTTTGGTTTTGTACCGTTTGTTTTTAATTATTTACCCAAACACATACTACAGAGACAATGTCGAAGTAATTTAGAAGATGAATGTCCTCCTTCTGTGGTGATACTAGAAGCCAGTGGGACACTAAACAAGATCACAATGACCATTTGCCCAAGCTTAATCAAAATGTGTGTGCGTGGGTTTTCTCCAGGTTCTCTGGTTTCCTCCCACAGTCCAAAAATATGCAGATTAGAGGCAAATTAGGCACTCTAAATTGACCGTAGGTGTGTTTGTCTCTTTATGTGGTCCTGTGACGGACTGGTGACCTGTCCAGTGTGTGACGCCCGCCTTCCACCATACGTATATTGGCACTGGGGTCCCCCGCGACCCTCGTGTCGAGGATAAAGCGGCAAAAGATGAGTGAGTGAGCGAGTTTCACGACGTCCCAGCCTTGACCAATCACAGAGCAGCAGCCCAAATTCCCACGTGTCGCTTGTATATTAAGGCAGGGGCTGAAAAGGCTCCGTGGTCCACATCCAAAGATGAATACACCCACGAGAACAACACACACGCGCGCACACACACACACCACCATTTTTCACATAATTCATCTCATGTCAGATGTGAACATTTGCTCTGCATTAGCCCCTGTGAGTTTGCCTTGGACCAGAATAATGGAAATACAAAAAATATAATGGAAATGTGAAATTACATACAGAATATCTCCCCCCTTCACTGTACACACACACACACACACACACACGCGCTACTGATGAGAAAAACAACTGGAATAATGGAAAAGCTAAAATGTATGTACACAACACAGGCCTCTGTTTCTCTCCTTTATTCTTGTTCTGCCTGTGTTAGTTTGCTTCTTTGTCACACACACACACACACACACACACAGAGTGAGGTGTGTTTGTGTAAATGTTAAATCCATAGCTAACCAGGCCAGTCTAATAGACTCTTATTCCTCTGATGCTTTATCACCTCAATCACACAAACATTCAGCCCGAAAATAATGGCCTTTCTGTTTGCCACCTCTTTTTCCGTGTGTGTGTGTGTGTGTGTGTGTGTCTGTGTGTTTCCATCTCGGAGCTCTGCTGCGTGTGTGCACTGCATACAGATCCGTCACTAAAGCCAGAAATGACAATCATCGAGTGAGAAGGCACTATGGTAACCAAGTATAGGTTGACCACTTCCTTGCATTTTGATTGAAAAGTGCTTTTCCGTCAACATTTCACTGGTCTTTGTGTCAAACAGTTCAATTATTTCAGGCCGACTTATACAGTCATTTTAATGTTAAAGATACTGCCTGTAACATTTATGGAGGGGTTTATCGGCAGAAATAGATCATACTATCCATAAGTATGACGGCATAAGTGTTTTACCGCTTTAAGAAGAGAAAATCCTTTGGTTTTTGTGGTCTAAGTATACACTTATGTACTTGAGGCAAGGGCCTCGCTTTATGGAGGCCAGAAGTTAGAAGTGAACAAGATATATATATATCGTCTAAGATCACGTCACTATTGTTGATTTACAGAGATGCAAATGGACCCTCAGTGTCACATGACCATGAGTGGGCCTACGCAATCACATGACCTCTCACTCGCCACCTCGCTGCCACACAGGTTAGCTTGCGTGTGGTTATGCTAATAGGGTGAAAACAGCCCCCGCAACTATAAGTCTTTGAAACTGCTTTATTATGTGCTATTGCTTGTATGAGTTACCTTCTGTTTACTCATAGTTCTATGTTTCTGCACCGTAGTTCAGTTATAAGTATGATTTAAATAGATATGTATCTACAATCTGTGCTATCGCATGTTTAAATGACTTTGTAGTGCTATAAACATGTCATAACTAATTCAAAACCGTCCCATTTAAACCTATAAATTCATACAACTTATGGAGTTTTTTTTTTGTTGTGGTTTGGTGCTATACAAATAAAATGCAATTGAATTCAAGTCTTTACATTTTTACTTGAATGCTAATAAGAGCTGTTATCCTGAAACATTGACATCATTTGTAAGCAACAATTCAACAATAAAGTCACAATTTTAAAGTCAAAATCCTAAAAAAAACATATATTCAGATATTCTTCTTTGTCCTTATCGCAGAGAAGGGGAAGGAAACTTGCAGATTAGAGGAATCACCTACACAACTAAAGAAGCCTCTTGGCTGAAAAGTGCAACATCCTCCCTCTTAACTCGAGCAGATCCAGGTTGCCTGCAGCCAAACTCCAGAAGAAAGTGGGCGCTTACTATGCTCATGAAGAGGAACATCTCCACCCATGTTATGCCACTGCATAAATCAGGGAAGAGGAAGGAGGAAATTGCAGAGAGGGAGTGAAGAGAGTAGTTTGAAAGAGGAGAAGTCTGTATTGCTGGTATGTGAAGGACACTGTAAGATGTCACTGATTCTTACGCCACACAAGTCATGATAACATGAGGGTGAAGGACCATGAGCCTGACAGGTCAATAGTTCATGAGTGTGAACATCCTCACAGATGGACACGAGCAACGGAGCAACAGCAAACCTTTAAAGGCATCTTTCAAATAAAAATGCTGGATCCATCTTCTGAGGCCTAACTTCAGTTGTTGGAACCAATTTACATCCAATGTCTATGTCTATGACTATATCTACTACAGCTGTGAAAAGATGGAAGCTAGGGCAAAGGGCAAAGGCTGACATTTAGTCCTCTACTTACAGGAAAAAGGGTTTATCCCCTCTCCTGACTGGTTCTTGTGAAGTGTGGCAGACACTGACATACAGATGTTTCATCCAATCAAGTGTCAAGTATTTTTGTTTTGAAGGCGACCGCTCCCTCCTCCGAACACTTTCCAATAAAGCTTCTACAGATGGTTTCCGCGCGTCAAACCATCTGGCACGTCAGGTTACCTTCCAACAATGTCTCTCTGTGTTCTTACATACATACACACACACAAACACACAGAGAGGGAGAGAGGGAGAGAGGGAGAAAGCCATGTTGTGACCATATGTTAAACAAGGATGTCGTGGGAGAGGTAATTGATCATCTCTAGCAGACGGTATTAATCTATACACAACTTTAAAAGAACCTCAGTCTAACAAAAAACCACAGCTCAGACATTCTGCCCACAGAAGCCCACGGCAGAATCACCAACAAAATCTATTTGATGCTGGAGTTTGGAACAGTGGGTTTGTTTGTTGAGTTTGATACTGCCTGGTTTTTTTGTTTGTTTTTTCTGGCAAGAAAATATTCTCCAATAATCTCAAAGAACAGCAGTTAAATGTTATAAGCTTTTAAGTGAAAATGTGACAACCGAAAAACTACAATGTACTGCAAAGTATAGTATACAGATCATAACATGTGCAGCACATGTGTACGGAGTACGTCATAGGAGATGCCTCGGCTGGCAATTTTGAGTTTTTATTAAGAGTTAAATCACAATCAAATAATTAACTGCAGATTGAGCGTTTAAGTTGTACAGTGAAACCAAATTATTGTACCTACAGCGTTGTGTTTTCACTTCGTGTTTGGGTGTTCTTCTCTGCTCCATCATTCTCCAGGGAATCATCATTTGTGACTTTGCCAAAACACTCAACACTCTGAAGTTTGAGTTCCTTTTCATCTGCTGTGGCAACATTTAGTGAGATTGTGTGTCTGTATTGCCAGCACATGAAAGCAAGGACACTGGAAATCTGTTGTTCTCACCTTTCGGAAGAAGTTTCGGTCAAATATCCCAGAAAATATAGAGATCAAATCTGAGTCTCGTCGTGGGTAACCAGTGTGAAAATCATGTAGTCTGACCTCAAATCAAATCACTTCAATGCCTCGAGTCAGACCCCAGTACTTCATGTCTGCACTTCTGAACTATAAGTATTATTTATTGTGAGCCTAATAAACCTGACCAGAACTCAGCAAACTGACAAATACTTCCCAAAGTCTAGCTCGGAAGAAAAAAAAAAGTAAATAAAATCACACAAGCCAAACACAACAAACTAAAAAATCCCAAACAGAGCCGGGGGTTGTCTGTCTAGCTTTATGGCTGTCTTTGAACTGCCTGTGTCAGACATATCTCCAGTAAAAGACAGCTTGCTCTCTCCGTATGTTCACTGTGGATAAACAGGGGGTTTTGAACTGAAGTGATTTGAGCTGGAACAAAACAATAAGACCTCCAGGAGTCAAACGGCGAAGGGGTGTAGCAAGACAAACAAACACAGGGCAGACGTTGAGCTCAGCAATGGCTGCAGAGGTTGTCAGTGGGCTCCCCGACACAAAGATGAAAGAGGGACAGACAGACAGAGAGAGAGAGAGAGAGAGTGGAGAAGAGGGGGAGAAAGAAGGGGAAATCATAGGCACAGATGGGAGAGGAGGGTTAAGAAAAAGTCAAACAGTAAAGCAGAGATGTGCAAGTCCAACAGTTAGTATCAAATTTCATATCATATCAACGAGCCTAAACTACTACAGACTGTTTTTAAAGGTCCAATGTATAAGATTTAGGAAGGTTTATTGGTAGAAGCGTATAATTGCTTTTATACACTTCTACATTTGCCTTAGAATTAGCCTTTTTTTAATGGATCTTTGGCAAATGCCTTTGCATTGCAGAAGCAGCCATATTTCTATTCATCCATCAATCTTCTACCGCTTTATCCTCCACATGAGGGTCGCGCGGGGCTCTGGTGTCAATCCCAGTTGACATAGGGCAAAAGGCGGGGTACACCCTGGACAGGTCGCCAGTCCACCACATCCATCCATCAATCCACTCTCAGACTCCAATTGTCAAATTTGCCTAATTTCCAATTTTGGGACTGTGGGAGGAAACCGGAGAACCCAGAGAAAACCCACATACACACAGGGATTGGGTCGCAAACCACGTCCTCTTGCTGCAAAGACAAGAGTGCTAACTACTACACCAAGTGTGTGGCCCACCATCTTTCTACAGAAGCTCTAACAAACAAACCAGCCAAAGAATGCTATTATACTATTAAATATGTCTAATTTTGAGGCCGAAGAAGAAAAACAATCTCCTTTCTGGTATGTGAAGGCCATCATAGTTCCCTGATGTGCTTGATTCGCGAGTCCTCACTTTGTTGGCATCTGAAGTCTCACCATTACATGTCAGTACCTAGCTGTTATATAATTGCTCTCCTCGTCAATCCAACAAATGAACTGGCCTGGACTTTGACATGTGTCTGTTGTGTGGAGCCCAAAGGACCAGTTTTAGCCTTACTCAGGTCAGACTGGACATATCAGCGCAATAGTAATTTGACTTTCTGATTGCATTGCCTAGGTCTTAGTCTGACTTTGAGAAACTCAATTTAGTGCAATTTCAGTCGGATTAAATGTCAACGTATATTTTAAAAGTGCAGTTTTAGTCACATCACAGCAATTTTTTTTTTTTCCTAATGTCATGTAAACATACTGACTTATTCTTACACTGCTTAGTATGAGTAACATTTATTAATAAGTATGTCAGCAAGATAATAATAAGAAGTATGAGGTAAGAAGAAAATGATATATATAAAATGACCAGAACATATTGAGAAGCTACGGAATAAATGGAAAGACAGAAAGAGGGGACAGGAAAGAAATCAGTGGGCAAGAAGGGATGAGGGATTATGAGTGGCGGAGGAGGGGAAGGTGTCTGAAACTGTGTGTGTGTGTGTGTAGGGGGCTCATTATTGACACCATGTGTTACCACAGAAAGCTCCTTGGGGAGGCACCCTGATAGATCAGAGAGCAGAGATGAGGGAACAAAAAGAGAGATGAAGAAACAGAGGTCGCTCCCAAGTCTTCTTAGCTGCAGATGTGCGTGTGTGTGTGTGTGTGTGTGTGTGTGTGTGTGTGAGTGTGTGTGTGTGAGTGTGTGTAAGGGTCAGTAGCCCCTGTTTGAGCAGCTGTATGTCTTTATGTCAAGCCTGCAGAGTTTTTTCTAAATGTGAATTCCCATGTTGAACTTATACTCCCCATCTACCAAAATATAAGGGACAGAGATATTCAGAAAGAACACTGATTCACCTGGTGTGACTTTTAGACTAGTACCAAATGTTCCAAACAAATAAAAAAAACCATGGTAAATACTGACTTTTGCAGGGAAAAAGTTCCTCTAGACACAAAACAATCGCCTTAGTGTAAAGCAGTGGTTCGCAAACTTTTCACAGTCCCGTACCCCTTCAGACATTTGACCTCCAGCCATGTACTGACTACTCTTGTGTACACACAGCACTCACCAAATAAAGTACCCCAGTGTGGGAATCACTGTTGTATATTACAATGAATTGATACAATAACATTCTTAACAACAAAACTATTTTTCCAGTTTTGGGGATCAATAGTCTATCTGTCTGTCTACTCAGTTATCAGAAAGTTAACTGGCAAACATTATAAAACATTAAATCCAAATGTATACATTGGTATTTGATTCGGAAATGTTCTGTTTCATATTTTAATACAAATTTAGCTGAATTATTTCCCATTTGTCCAATTTGCAAATTCATGTGATCATTATTGAGCTGAATGTAACCAATTAAACAAAGGTTTGCTGTCGGGGCAACCTATTAAATAATTTTTATGTCCTTTGCTCCAAAATCCATATCACAACCTTGTTTATTTCTTTTATGTGCAGTAAATCGTCTGTGTGCAGTAGGTGGTGCAAACAGCATACACAACCTGCATGAACTCTCGCTCTCACACTCAGACACGCACACACAATTACCAATTTATCAACTCATGCCCCGTTTCTTTCGGTGTCTAAGTCCACAGAAGAATGGAGCGGGGCAGAGCAGCTATTGTGTCCCTGGTAGAATTAACTATTGATTTTCTCCTCAGCATTATCAATGCTGTTCTGACAACAAAACAGCCAGGAAACACTCACACTCATGGGCGTACACACACACACACACCCATGCACAGACCTAGATTTCGTTCAGTGGGAGATGTTGCTTCGCAGGAGGCAACAAAGCCCCACGGGGGGGGGGGGGGAGAAAAAGCACAAGTCAAAATATTAGCGTGATAACACTGTCAGTGTACGCGAACAAACAAAGTGAATCCCATCTTTTAAGTCTTTTCAGACATGTGTCAGAATGCACAGTGTGTCAGGAAACATACGGCCGTGTTCACATAGTGTTACCATATTTAGCAGCGCGAGCAGGGTTATATTAAGATTAGATTAACTGACATGCATTTGTGTAATTACCGGTAAATAAATGTCACAAGGATGAAGGTTTTTCAAAAGCAGAGAAGCTCTTTGTTGTCAACAAAATGTCATTACTTTCTCCAGTTGGGTGTATTCTTATATTAAAATGGAAAAACTTAACAAAAATAATGCTTTTTATAGTCTTTTCACTCTACCGCATAGCATACTTCCCAACAAAACTGAACACACTTATGTAAAATTTACTTTATGGGCTTTAGAAGCAGCAAAACCAATCTCATCATAGACTCTCTGTCCATAGCGGGCAAGGGCTATGTGAAAAAATTAAAAATTCTTTTACAAAGACCCCAAAAAACTGTAGTTACTTTGCTTTTACCAAGTGTCTATATCGCTTTATCATTTTAAAATATAAAAAATGTCTTATGTAAGCTTATTATAATCAAGAAGACTCAGAATGACTGGAATGAAGGTTCTTGTCACTTAAAAATAAATACTGATTTTCCCCATTTACGATTATACAGATAATCAAAATTCACAAGATCTCCTTTCTTAATTGTGACGCACATTAAAATCACATATCGTCCAATATAGATCAGTTCACATCTTTACGCATTTACTCTCATTCAGTATGTTGACTAGCATTAGCAAAAAAATGACAACTAATAATTGTGTTAGCCCGACAAAAACCGAGCTTGTAAGATTCATGAAAACACGGTTGTCCAACTGAAATCATTAAAGTTGAAACAACACTAGATAATGCATTTTGGAGTCAAATTACTACTTTATGTTAATATTCAGATGGACAACAGTAGGATTTAATCTGGCCTGGGTGCTCTGCGTAAAAGGCGTCACTGTCCTAGCTCCCAAATAGTGGGACGAGCTCCCCATCAACATCCGGACAACGGAAAGCCTCCACATCTTCCGCCGCCGACTAAAAACACATTTCTTCCGACCCTTCCTTGACTAAGACGACGGCGACAAAAAAAAAAAAAATACATCGCACTTATGACTAGCACTTCATAGTTTGGCTTACTTGAAGCTCTTACTTACTTCTAGCTCTAATTTGTACCCAAATGTTTAAATGCAGTTATTGTTAGTCGCTTTGGATAAAAGCATCTGCTAAATGACATGTAATGTAATGTAATAAAGTGCTTGTGTAGTGTGAAGAAGGACAGTAGTCCAACTGAACAGCACGGCATCAAGCTAAACCCAAAGCTCAAACGTCGTCAGTGCACACTTTACATTTTGTAAATCAGCAGGTACCATTTAGCTGCGAGCCAGCGTCCTGACCTACTTCTGCCCTCACACTTCAAGGAGTCAAGGAGAAAATTAACCAAGTGAAATTCAGAAATGTCAGAGTCACTCAAGCCCGTCCCTTCTTCACCTTCCTCTGCCTTTCTCATTGACGGCAAGGATACAGCACCTTTTCAACTTAGCACCTGGTTAAATTTAGCTCCCGCAGGATTCCTCTAAAGCGCGTGCGCGCACACACACACACACACACCTGTTGGTGTCCATGTGATCTATGTTTTGACACAACGTCCTTGATTAAAACCTGGCTGCCTTAAAACCTTAAACGACAACTTCACAAACACAGTGTGACACACAAGCATAATACCGGGCATACAAAGCATAAATGAGCCCAATCTCATATATTAAATCTGACAAAAATAAATGAAATTTACTGAACATAAGCAGAGGCGTGTGGACGCCGCGTGCCAGGTTGAATGTTAAACATCACATCACACGCGCACAGGAACAAGACAGACTCTTGGCCAAATCAATGATGAAGGATTAGATGTTCACTTTTATCATTTAATCAGGTAGTGCACTTCAATTCCCCTTTATATGCACACTTAACACAGATTTAGAGATTTATTACATGCTCTTGTTCCTGCATCAGCACGGCGATCGGGGATTTGGTAACACATTTGTCCACAACAGGAGCAAATGCCTTCTGACATGCAAACAGAAGAAAGAACTAGAGGAACTAAAGAACCCGCAAGACTTCAAATTAGTGGACAAACTACAGATCATGTTGCTAACTGCAGTGAATGACAAGAACAAACATGCACGGACAATTATGATAATCTCATTTCCAGCTTGTCAAATGTGATTTGGAAAATCCTATAGCACTGGCTTGATTAGATAAAAAAAAACACTTAAGAAGTGCTCAGCATTTTGTGATGTTGTTTGATACAGAATGGTTCAGTGATAATCAAAAAAAACAAATAATCAAATGGTGCTTTTCCATTACACAGTTCTAGCACGACTCGGCTCAACAGACTGTTGGCCACTGATTGGTCAGAAAGTGTCGTCACTGGAAGAGTCATGAGCACGACGTTCAAACACAAGAATCAAACTGAACAATGCCCAATCGTAAAACAGTTAAACGACTGAAAACATAGCAAAGGAAATATCTAAAATAGAAGCATTTATTGATTCTAATGATTCAGTACAATGAAAACAACTGCTTTACAAGTCACGAGTTGGTGAGTTTCTGTCGTGTATGAAACGATGTCGATCTAGAACTATACGATGGAAAAGTGCCAAAAGTAATCGGTACTTTTACTACGGACAGAGCTGAAATGATACTCAACATCAATGTTGGTTTGATTTTGGTCAAGAATTGGTCCGAAAGTGAAAAACCTGATCCATCTGATACAATCCAAATATGCTGAACAGCACATAAATACTTTCCTAAGCACATATAGTATATACAATTAAGTAAAAACGACCAGGAACAGCATCTTAACGGAGTCATAATGTTTATTTACGTACTTACTTCTTCATTTCTTACACAGTTGGAGAGCATTATTATTCAGTAGCAATGCATCAGCACACGTTATCAGCTCAGTAGTTTAAATGATGCCAAAATGACTGCATCAGTCTGAAAACAATATCAGAAGTTTGTGATATCAGTGTCTGTCTCCGATAAGAGTAGTGCTGATGAGAGTCTAAGATGCTTCTATATTCACTTTTTAAAAAAGTAAATGTATATTTACCTGCATATTCTAACAAAACTACATATCATCTGTTATAACACCACAGAGCCGACTCACAGAATAAACCCGTCTGCCTCCTTCCCATCTCCTCTTATCACTGTCCTTCCTTCCTTCCTTCCGTCCTTTCTACCCTTTCTTCCTTCCTTCCTTCCTCTCTCTCTAGGACACATTGATTAAATTCACTGACTGTGGCTACCAGTCTGAGAGAAAAAAAACTTTCCCTCTCGTGTATTCCATCAAATCCATTCAGCTAAGCTTGATCGCGTTCACATTAACATAGCAGACTCAGAGATCAACATATTTTTCCCACATTGGGACGAAATCACCTGGTAAAAATGTGGATTTCTCTGACGGCGTTCACTGTGACACCTCTGGTGACTTAAATCCACATTAACATAAAACAAATATATACATTAGTAGCTTCTCTGAAGACACCTTTTTATGTAAAAACAATGACGTTATCAGCAAAGATGCTCACAAGAAGAGACAAAAGGAGAAATCAATCATTTTTCTCACTCGCCCTGATGTTTACTTTTTTAATGATGCTCTACGACGGTGACATTCTGAATAATTCACATGGATTTGCTAAATGAGATGTTGATTCTTAGCCGGATTAGAACCCTTATCTGGATTCTATGCACACACAGTTGTCTCATGTGAGTTCACGTCTTCACACCTATTCATGCAAATCAGGCTGGTATCATTCACTTTAATACACACACACACACACACACACACTTTTTTTTTTGGCAACTTTTCCAATTTCCTCTGGCGGCGGCCGCACATTCTTGACATTTTACTACGCTTTTATCAATAGAGTTGTTTGTCTTGGCTGTAGCGAGTCCAATATGTCATAGTGACAGTTCAAAACTTAGATTGTACAAATGATCCTATCGAGATATATATATATATATATATACATACATATAATATATATATACACATATATATATACATATATATACATATACACATATATATATATATACGTGTGAATAAATGAAAACATGAAGCAAAAATCATTCATGCTGAGAAAACAATGTTTTTTTTCTGTCTCTGGATGATGCAGCAGAAATAATATTAGTGGAACCTCTTACTGGCAAGAAAACCAATATGACAATGACTCAGTTTAATTTAGGACTGTACGTGGTCTTATGCTTTACATTACAGAGGAAATTCACTCATTCATGCCAAGTGGCAACTCGTCATAGTGCCATTTTGAAGTTCTACAACTGGTGTCCACCCAAATGTGCCGTACTTTATCATCTACTTTCCTCTAAATGGGGAACATCATTTACAAAATTGACATCATATTCTTTTGGAAAGGACTGACACCATTAACTCTATGGGAAAATGTTTATTGACTTTATAAATCGATTGAGAAGTAGAAGCTCATTTACCCATTGAGCTTTTATTCAAAGTGAGTTCTTTCTGCAGCCATGCAGAGTCACCCCCTGCTTGTTATACGATATATTCCTACTTCCTGATTGACTTCACAGAGGAGACCGGAAGAGTCTAACCATTTATTTTTTATTTATTTTTTTGCAAAAACAACATGCAAACTGCAGGTCCTAGAATCAAACTGGCAATTTAGTCAGCCGCAGATTACGATCCCAACTACTCCTGAATTAGGAATAATTTAGCTATCAGTTAAAGCAATGAAAAAGAGCACGGAAAGACACAAAACTAAAGATAAAAAGGAAGAAAATCTCTCCTGGATCAAACAAAAGTGGGGAGAATCTTTCTAATGTGGCATCTCATTGCTCGTATCAAAACAACGTTGTTTCCTTCCTCAAAATTGTCATTCTCTGCTGATTGACCAATCGATTACTCGGCTAATTGTTGTCAGTTCAAACCCAGTGTATGAATCAGTTCTGCAATAACGAAAGCTGATTAGACTCCTGCGGGGGTTCCACAGTGTGTAGAGATCTGTCAGTGACGACAAATGTGTGTGTCCATATATCTCTTACACAACATTTTAAAAGCTTCCCATCTCTGTTCAGCACGTTGTTGCCGCGTACACGTGCATTCCCCTCGTTGACGCTCATCCTGCTGCTTCATCCAAACGCCCTCTCTCTCGTGTCCTCTGAACTTTCCATCCACCCGTTCTCTGCTGCTGTTGTTTCCTCCAATGCCAAAGAGCTCCTCAACCTTCTTGCTCTCTATTTCAGCCCTCCTCCTCCTGTTCTCTTTCTGATTATCTCCTGATGTCTCTCTGAGCGCCGTCCCTGATAGAGAGCACGCCTGGTTGACACGCCTGGTAATGAGGCTCCTCACACAGATGGCCTCTCCTGCCCGCTTCTACTCACTTTCCCTTTTTTTCACTCCTGCACACACAAGTCGGCATGCATCCTGACGGCAGCACCCCCTTCCCATCCCATCTCTGCAGGGGTCTAAAGCACTCCATGGGTTAAACAGTAGCTGGAGATGTTTTTGAAGTGGATAAACACGGAAGAAAATAGCACAACAAGGACTAGATTTGTCTCATCTTCCAAACAATTGAAAATGCTAAACCATGGCTCTACAGAAACACATACAAACAAGCTCCTTATACACTCACCCTGCAGCGTCATCTACTGTACTTTGTAAGGGGAGTTTTTAAAAGTCCTTTTCTCCTTCATCACAATATTTCTATTAGCTTGATGAACAGAAACGGACAAAAGTAGCAGTTGCCGAATTACGTCAGAGAGTATTGGAAGTTCTGGTTATCACTGTTATCTGCAATTAAGGGTTCTGAAAAGACTTCATTTGAAACGTGTTTTGAAGATTCACGTTAGTCCTGTTTTGAGAGGCTCAGTGAGTAGGCAGTAGGGCCCAATAATGAATCATCATTTTATCAAAATCGCGGTGTGGCCTACTGCAATTTTCAAATCACAATATTTTTTAGAGCCAAAATGTGTGTCAAATTACCATCCATCCATTCATCTTCTACTGCTTTATCCTCCTCATGTGGGTCGCGGGGGCACTGTGCCAATCTCAGCTGACATAGGGCAATAGGCGGAACACCCTGGACAGTTCGCAAGTCCATCACAAATTCACATAGAGACAAGCCACCATCCACTCTCACACCTACGGTCAATGTAGAATGTCCAATTTAATTAATCTCTGAATCTGCACGTATTTGGACTGTGTGAGGAAACCGGAAAACCCGGAGAAAACCCACGCACACACGGGGAGAACATGCAAACTCCATGCAGAAAGGCCCTTGTTGTGACTGGGTTGCGAAACCGGGTCTACTTGCTGCAAAGGCAAGAGTGCTAACCACTACACCAACGTGTGACCTGTGTCAAATTCCCATTTTAGATTAAATAATTATGTGAAAAATATCATTCCCTCTGATACCGCAAATCATATCGCAATCGCAATTACATATTTATTCAAAATCGTTCAGCCCAAGTAAACAGAGCTAAAAAAAACACATGTACTCTATGTTATTATTAGCAGTGGCATCTAAATGTACAAATGTATCATTCACTTCTGACTGTCACACTGACTGACATGTGACGTACATTGATTTGGAAATATGACTTGTTGGTTATATCGTTCAATTTTGCTTTAAGAAGGAAAATAATACAACAATCATCCATACTATTGAATAACAATGCTTCAAATCAGAATGAGCACCCATGTATCATGATACAACTGAATTGTGACATAACCATATCATCCCAGCCGTGTTTCTTTGTATATAATCTTCCAGAAATGTCCAACATCATTTTCTCACTAAATGGGACAACTTGCCTTACATCTCAGTGTTTTTTTTTCCTGCTCCGCGTCGTATTGATTTTGTTTCCCCCGTCAATCCCCGCGTCTCTGCCGAGGCCCTTTGTTGTTCATTTTTCACCGCTGACTGTGTCATGGCCCCACCACACACAGCAGCTCATAATTAATCTTTCACAGCCTCACAAATAACGAAGTTAAAGAGCAGCACGGCATTGCATGATTCAGTTTGATCCTTAAAGGGTTGGTTGACCTAGAATAATATGAAAAAAAAAAAAACACAACACTTTCTCATGTACCCCTGGTGGTATCCAGACTGCAGATTGATGTGGTTTTAATTGTCTGGGTTTTGAGATATCCATCTTTGATTTTTGACTGCACAACAGTACAAGGGGGATTAAGTGGATTTTGTTTGTGTTGCTCAATGCGTTGAAAGAATATTAATCCCGGAAAAACTGCTACCCTCACTTGCTCTGGGCAAACCACAAAAGACAAAGTGATGTTTTCATACTAGGGACCATCAGGAGTGAGTGCACAGTGAGGTCTGTGGGTTACACACAGTTACACTAAAACACAAACTATTGAATACAACTGCCTGAAGTGTTCCCTAACACATGTAAATGCACACCTCACATAACGTATTTCAGATCATTCTAAAAGTACAGTCTGCGTCCAATACACCAAAGTACAGCGAGGGACAGGATGAAAGACAGGACCCCCTACATGCATGGGTAAACATAGTTCAGATTAAATGAGAGTGCACACGACATAATCACATCTCACGTTGGCTAAGCAGCAACTTCAAAAAGGGCCGACCTACAGCTCAGCTTATGCCAACGTCTGTCGTGGTCAAGTTCAGTCACTTAATTTGGTTTAAGAGTCTAAAAATAACCTCCTCTGTGAGGAGCACTGGTCTCAAAAGATATTCTAATATTAACGCAATACATAAAAATAGCCTAAATAAGACTAGTTCCCTTACACTTGGACGGGAGGGTTTTAAGGAGAGGAGATTGTTACAATCTGCATTCTAACCATTCATTCTTAGACACCGGCCTATTCCGTCTTTAGTCAGATTATGGAGACATGTATGACATTATTGGACTACGCTATGTAAACTCTCAGATAACATAATGAATATAGGTTTCAGTGGCAGAAATTGAAAAATAAGCCATCAGGCCCATCATTACTGTGCATGTAGCAGGAGAGCTTATGATGACAGACGAAACTGAGCAATACCACCAAAGAATGTGGGGGCAGTATAGAGTCCATAGACCAATCAGTCAGGAAAACGACCAAAGAGGAATATTCTTCACAAATGGGAGGCCTTACATTCAGTGTTCATACATTCCACCAAATAAATTGGTCGCCGTGTTTGTTGATGCCTGCAACTTGGCACTCAGCACTGCCCTCTAGAGGATTGTGTAACATCCATTCCAAAGCAAAAGATGGACGTAAAACATATGAAAATGGAGTACAAACAATAAGCCTTATATACTGTACACTTACAGAGGCGGCCATCTTGTGCCGCCATCTAACAAACAAACCAGACAGAGCATGTTTCACATTTTGCAAGCAAAAGTATATTACACAGACACAGAGGAACAACGTTCTAGGCCACCGTAGTTCCCTCACACACACACTTAGACACTGGATGTGGCCTAGTACAACTTTCAGTCAGATTATAGAGACATGGATATTGGACTACGTTCTGCAAACCGTCAACAAGAGCAGGAAAGTAATATCATATAGCACGTCATGTAAACATAACGGGAACTAGGACAAGTTTGTTCAAATACCAGAGTTAAAAAAATCGGCTAGGAGTTGGCGACCAATCCAAGATGGCGGCCTTCCTGGAGGATTTGCGGCAAAGTCGTAATTTACTTTTTTCACTGTCCTAATAATCCTAATCTAATAATAAATATGTGTACCAACTTTCACTCATTTAAGTTAAACCTGGCCCAAGCAATTTCAATAGGGTCCTCCACACCTTGTGTGCTCGGACCCTAATAATGCCCGAGTTAATTGCCAGATTACTAGCATGCATGTCAATCTTTTTCTAATATATTTATAACCAAAAGCATCACAAACAACAAAACAAACGTGCCAGAAATCCCTCCATATGTTTCCTGTCACATTTGTTCCTGTTCATTTGAATAAAACAAACATAAATATGATAGTTTTATCACAGGTTTAAATGTCCCTCTAGAGCAGCCACACGTTGCTCTGTCAGTAATGTGAGCACAGCTGCAGCTCATTAACTGATTGTCTGATGAAGGGTAATCACAGCCGTGAGTGAAAAGACCCTCCGCAGCAACAGTTTGTCCCGCTGTACTCACCTCTCTGCTGAGCACCGCACCACTGACACAGCATCGCGGTGAGAAGCGGGAGCACGAGTTTCTCCATTTCTGCTGCTCACTCTCAATCTGCTGCTGCTGCTGCTGCTGCTGGAGTTTGGTTGGAGTCCCCTGCGCGCGCGCTCTGTCGTCCGCGCGGTGCTTTCACGCGGGCGGCGTGTGGAGTTTGATGTCGGTCGAAAAAGTTTCCCAGGAGTTGACCCAAACTTTCTCTCTCCCTCTACCTCTCTCTTTCTTTCCCTCTCTCTCACTCAGAATACTCCTCCTTCTCCCTTTTCTTCTCCTCTTCCTCCTCCTCTTCCTCCCCTGTGACCATGGTCAGAGCTTTAGATAGATAGATAGATAGATAGACAGACAGACTCACATCATCATGTATGTAATATTACATATTAAAGGTCCAGCCTGTAGAAATTAGTGACATCTACAAATTGGCTTTTTAGCAGTGTTGTAATGTAAGGAGGTACAAATACTTAGTTACTGTACTTCAGTACTCCACTAACTACCTTTGTTACTCATTACTACCAAATAAAATCAGAAGAAGAAGAGTTGGTATTATGGTCTGCTTTACACTACTACTAGTTTTCATCCATTCACCATTCATACACTTCAACACAGGGTGTCTTGCTCAAGGACAGGAATTGAACCCACAACCTTCCAGTTGAAAGACAACTCGCCCTACCACTGATCAATCCTAACGCCTGACTTTTTTTAATACATTGACTTTTACTTCTAAAACTTAAGAATATTTTATTTCAGAAAATTACTTTTTATTACTTAAGTACAGTAAAATGTCATAGACTTTAAGACTTTTACTTAAGTAATATTATTTATTTATTTTAAAAAAATGACTAACTTCTACCAAAGTCATTTTCTGGTTAAGAAACTTGTACTTTTACTAAGTATCACTTTATACAAGACTGGTTTTCAGTATGGATCAGGTAGCTACTCACTCACTCCTCCCTTTCCCATAAGCATCAAGGAACTACGGTGGCCTTCATGTACCAAAAAGGATGTAGTTGTATTGTATTGACCATGTAGGCTCCTGTAGAAACATGGCAGTACAAGATGCAAGGCCCTTGTCTAAAATACATATATGTTGTATTTTAAAGGCTCCTTCTGTCAATTGCTTTGAACCTCTTTTACCAACTAATACCATGATTTACATAATAGTGCTTTGGAAATGTAGTATGACAACCTCCACAAATGAGCTTAATCTGGTAGAAAGGCACATTTTATTAACTCTCTAATCCCAATAGAGTACACTAAACTAAATTTCAATGAGTCAAATTGTGTTTCCTGAGCTCGTAAACAGTGTTGTACGATAACTTTCCACATGTGGGCCCACTACAGGGATCCAGAGCACACAGAGACAAGCAGCACAGCTTTGACTGGATAGTTAAGTGAAAATGGAGAAGAGGCGGAGTAACTACAGAGAAACTACAGAGCGCACATGTGAGGGGGAAACGCAGAGAAGGAAAGAACTGAACTGGACACACAAAAGTTTTTTCGGTCCTGATGGGCCCACACAGTCACATGCACCTCTGCTCTATGGCTCCTCCTGCTGCCCAGCTCCACTCACCACACACTGGGGCAAAAACATGCAGATATAAACTTTAACTGAGTTACGTTTAGGGTTTTTCTTCCACTACATTTCCCAGTTTGTCAGGCCATTATATCTGTTTACTCCTTCACAACAGAAAACACCTGCGTATTATAATGTTACACTTCACCAACCTGTCAATCAATTTACACACACACACCTGTGAATGTTGTGCTTATGACTATTTGCATGTGTGTGTGTGTGTGTGTGTGTGTATAAAGTGTGTGGTTATGGGTCTAGTGTCAGAGCCCCAGAGCTCCAGAGCCAGAGAGGCTGACCCCACAGACTGTGCGGCTGAAGATGGGCTCTCTTCACTGGGCTCGGAGCTTCGGGCAGCCCTGGTCTGCTGCTGGGTCTCTGTGGGGATGGGCTGTGTCGAGGCTACATCTGAACTGGACCACACGGTGAGTCACGTCATGTTTAATATTGTCATTAATGGTTTTTAGAAGGACTTCACTGGTGTGTGCATTTTCGTGATGAGGTTTGAATTCTTCTCAAATCATTGCAGACACTTTATCCTCAAAAATCTATCATTACATGAAAAAAGTGTAAACATACACATAATAAACACAAATAAAAAGTTTGTTCTATACAAAGAAATGTTAAGTGGCATCTGGTGCTCATTTGAGAACTTGTTTTTGTTCTGCAGGTTGATTCATCAGGACGAGGAGATGGTGGTTCTGACCCACAGTGATGAGCTGGACAGAACCTACGGTGAGGACAGTGGACCAACCTTTGACCGCACCACAAACAGGAGTCCAAGCTCCCACAGCTCATCTCTGAGTGAGCCGGACACCTCCGCTCCTAACAGGACCGGATCCAGCAGCACCTTATGGCGCAACAGTCCACCAACCTTCAAAGAAACCAGAGCCACTTTGATCTCCCCTGGACCCGGAAGCATCACCATCACCTCAGCCGTGTCCACCACCGAAGAATCACTGTGGTTCAAAAACACCACGAGCTACGGGAAAGGACAGAGACCTTCTGAGATTCAGCTGGAGAGGACGGGAGGCAGCAGTGAGGAGATCCTGAGCTTCACCCAGAAGAAGAAGAGCAATGAGAACATGTCTAACAGCATGGAGGTACAAGAAAAAGGGGACGGACAGGAAACAGCAGAGAGAAGTTCTCAGTTCATGGCCCGACTGGAAGAACAGACAGAGAGGAGAAGCGTCAGTGCTGACACCACTGGTCTGAATCCCTCTCCCACCATCACTGCCTGGGAGGCTGGCTGGAATGTGACCAATGCTATACAGGTACATTTATACAGTATATACAGTATGTATATGCATGCTTAAGTAAAAGGAACACCAACAAACATTGAATTTAAATTTTAGATTTTTAACGCAAAATAAAGCATTATTTATACTTTTCCATACACAGAATATGAGAAAAAACTACCATAAATGTCCCCAACATAATTATACACATACAAATATGTACTTTAAAATAGAGGAGTGGTATCCATTATATATTAAAAAATAGATATAGAAAGAAAGTACAGTCATGAATACACATTCTCATAGTGGAATTTAACCTCACTCTTGGTTTTTATTGTTAATTTACGGTTGTTTGTGCCTCTTTTAGGTTGTTATTTTGTAACACTTTCTTTTGGAGAAGTTTTGCTCATCCATTCGTCCATTATCTGTTCCATCCTTTGAAGGTCACAGTCACCAGAGCCGGGCTCGGCTGACGCCGTGTGAGAAGCAGCAACTGTTTTTATTTTAAGTCATCCATCTGTTAAGTGCTGTTTTTCTGTCTTATATTATTTCACATTTGGTGAACAGCGGCTTCTTCCTTTGATGCCACAAATATTAGCGTCCCTCGTTTTGCGCTCTCTGTCCTCATATAGAAGGCAATAATTGTTCATATGCCAAAAGATTCAAGCATATGTAAACAATATTTTGAGGGTCTCACAGGCTGCTTGTCAAACACGTTTCCAGTCTTTATAATCAAACACGATGTACATCAACTCATGAGAAAATAAAGAAGAGCTCCGGGCCGCCGTGTGTCCTCGTGGCTGTCATGCTAACGGCTTATTATGCTGTAAATAAATTCTGGGCTGTATATTCGACCGCGACGCACATGTAAATGTGTTCTTCCACTGAACAACTGTGGTGTAATTGAACGCTGTCGCCGAGTCCATAGAGAATACTTAATGATATCAGGATGTCAATACTGTGTCTATACACACACACACACACACACACAGGTTCACTGCACTACACTGAATTACATTCATTTTATCAGCCTGAATAAAAGCATTATAACCAACATTAACCATAACCAGTTAATCCTTAACCCTAACCCTAACATAACCAGTTCAAATCTTAGCCAACAACTTATCTCGTTCTTCAGAAATGCCTCATTAGGATCAGGTTTTGGTCTCCATGAGGACTTGTGGTCCCGATAAGGTCAGTGTTTATGCCTGGAACCGATGTCTTTACACACATGTGCCTGCCCACATGCTCCTCCAGTGAATTAAGTGAATATGCAATGCTGTCTGTAAACATGCAGATTCCTGATCAGCACTAATGCTGCAGTCGGCCCATTAATACATGTATGAACGCGTGCTATTTAGCACATAAACAAGTATTTGTTCTTGGTTTATTGATGCGGCTCCCTCTATCTCACTGCCAGGATTTTTTTGTTTTTTTTTGCAGCTGTCATTAGAGACCACAAAGAAAGAAAGAAACCCCCCACAAAACTGGGATGAAAAGGAGGAAGAGCATCACTCTCTCTCACTCACTCACTCATCTTCATGCCTCTTTATCTTCTACATGAGGGGGCACACACAGAGACCAACAGCCATTCACCCTCACATTCAATTTAGAGTGTCGTGTTTGACTCATCCACAAATCTGCATGTTGGGCAGAAACCCGGAGAAGAAAAAGACCATATATTCCTAAATGAAAATGACACTTTAAATCAAAAATATTGTTACTTTTGTCCTCTCCGTGTCACAGAACGCATCATATTTAATCAACGTGTCCCTGCAGCTTACAAATCCAACCGGAACCTTAAACAAACAGATGGTTTAAGGTGACTCCTGCAGATAATGAGAGCCGCGAGATGTTTGAAATATTAATTATAACCTCAGATACTGGTGAGTGACCACATAGGAACAATCAAGAGAGCAGAATGAGTCACATATTAGAAAATTATACATACTGTATATATATAAAAAACTTTGTTAACAGATGTCTTAATAATAGAAACAGAAAAAAAAAAAGACCAGCACTTTTATCTCTTATCAAGGCTACAAAGAAAATATGTATTTTCCACTGGTGCTTTATTGATGCCAGTATAAATGACTGTCTGCCAGCTTAATAAAGTTTTTATTAGAGACTAAAATTGCTGCCAGAATGCAAAAAAAAAAACAAGCTCCTGCTCTCATGGGATTATTATGAAAGTTGGATTTTTGCAGCCTGATTGTTAATGAGCTGCAGCTCCGGTTTATTTGTGAGTGCCTTCACTGCAACGTCCAATGAAATCCTCTGACATTGAGGAACAAATGACATTAATTTTACTGCCTACGTTTGAAGGAGACTCTGAGTTACATTTTTACCTTGAACGTCGTAAAACACGCTATTTTTTTCTTTTCTTTTAAAATTGCAACACAAACCACAGGGACATGAAAAAGGTCACGGGATATAATGACGTTCTAAAAAATGGCCGTCAAATATTATATCGCCATCATTTCCGCCGTTATCGCCCATTATCGTCATTTGAAGTATCGGCTAAAAATGACATAAAGCTGCTGTGTCCATTATGTTTTTATTTTCGTTTAACTCTTCTCTGATTTTATCCTTTGTTGTTGTTTCTTCTGCTTCCATTTCTTCACAGACTTTATTGTTGGTAATTATCGAGCACATAAAGATGCAAATTAGGAGAGCTGTATTAACTAAAAGGAGAAGTATATATATAAAGTGTACGGAGCAAATAAAAGTGTCGCTTTATACAAAGGAATGTTATAGTTAATAAGTGGCATCTGGTGCTCAAACTAACAAATTATCGTCGTCTATTACTTAGCATTTGATCAAACCTCGGTTAGAACCCACTCATCTTATGGGCTGGAGTTAATGAGAACAAATTGAATCATATGAATTGAATTGAAATAATAGTCCAGTTTTATAAAATAATAAAAGAAAATAGTGTTTCTCTTTACAAGGTTTCATAGCCAAGTACATCAAAGCTTCAATATATTCAATTTAGTGTCAAAGGTGACACTGATAAGTGATTTTAATGTTTGTTATTTTAAGTTAAAATCTATTAAAATGTATTATCTCATCACTGATGAGTTATTTCAGTAGTAACTGGATTTTCCATCGACGTCAAAGACACAATATTCCATCATGACATGTCCTGAACCATATTTGTGACCATATTTCATTGAATTTCAAAATAAAAGCATTTGTTTTTTCCAACAAAAACATATTTATGATGCAAAAGGACTCACTCACATACACACTAACAAAAAATGACAGAAAATTACTCATTTATCTTGATATTAAGTGGTCGGCCTCATAAAATGGATTAGGGGTCACATGTGGCGCGCAGCCCACAGGTTTAAAACCACTACGTTTGAGAGGGATAAAAAAAACAAGCAGCTCAAACTTTTCGAGTCTAACTTTTATCGAGGCTAAAAGAAAAAAAAAAAGAAAAAGTAAGTTAAATGTCAAAGTCGGCCGTTTCTGCTGGCGTTTTCCCCTCCTCTTAATCCCCTCATGGTGAGGAAAGACATTTCTCCATCACCTTCCGTGCTCAGGGCATGTGCTTGCATAAAATATTGTGCATGACCTCGAGGGCAGTGGTTGAAATCCCGCACCTGGGAAAGTCCAGAGAGGAGAAGTGAATATGTAATAATAATGTGTCGCCGAGAAACCGCCGCTTGCCATTAAGTATGTAAGGAGTAGAAAAAAAGTGGCATAAGTGCTCGGTAAATACGGCCTGAATACGCTCAATTTAAAAGGCGTGCGAGGGGTCAGGCTGTGGTGGAGATATCAGAGCTGAAAAGAATCATCTTTTCTTCTTCTTCTTTCTTTTTAAATCCATCTTCTTCAAAGACAATCATGGATTTCATTTTCCTCCCTCATTGTTTCCCCTTTGTGATTGGGAGCCAGTTCAGGTTGTGCTCAGAGTAACCAACGAGGAATTAACTGGCAGAAACACAGAGAAACGAGCGCTTTTGAGCGTCAGATTTCTCTCTCTCGCTGGCGCTCGCTTCATCCCCGGCAGCTCCATTTGAACATCAAAGCTCCTTCAGCATATGCCTAACAGACACCAGTTAGAAAACAGTAACTTGAAAGAGCGGGAGAATGTGCACTTGTCTGTTTATGTGTGTTTGTGTGTCTGCGATGATGATGATGATGATGTGGCTCCACGTGTGAGGCGACCGAAAACACAGCAGCTCCATCAAAGTGCCACGTTCTCTCCTCTGATTTCCTGCTCCTCCACCTTTGACCTCCTGCTCTCCAGGCACGAGGGCCAACGTCTCCTTCCCCCTTCTCCCTCTTTTCTGTTTTCTACTCCTCTCCTCTGTCTTTCCCTGGCGCCCGCTGACATTTTCCCTTGGTGATCGTCCAAAGCCCGACTCGTCTCCTCCCTCTGCTCCTGCTGGTCTCCTCTGCATCCTCCATCTCTCCAGGCGTCGCGTCAGAAACTCTCCTCTCAGTCCAACCATGAGCAGATTTTTCTTTCCCTCCTCTTTCCTCATCCCTTACCCAGTCATCTGAACATTCTTCCTGTCCATCAAGGAGAAATTTTTTGGGAATTTTCATCATTTCCCACTCATGATTTCTTACAGAAAGAAGCTCTAATTGCATAATGAGCAATTGTGATTTGTGAAGACTTCCTCTCTGTCCGTATTTTGGTTTCCTGTACTGATTCCCCTCCGTCTTTGGTTATGATTGTCTTATTTTTTTATTTCAAACATGGCACATTTGATTTCATTTGATTCGGAATTGGATGATTTTGGGTGCCTGGGATTTTCTACACCTTTCCATTCTTTCTGAATCATTTTTGACTTTTTTCCCCCATCAAATCCCTTGAAATTCCTCGTTCTTTATCGCACACTCTACTGTCGGCACCTTGTGAAATCAGACAGAGGGGAAAAACCTGCTTCACGTTGAGCGTTTTTTCATCTTGTGTTCATACACATTTGCCTTTATCTTGATAGAATGGCAGCACAGGGAAAGAGGAACAAACACTAAATTGTCATGGTTACGGAGACCCCCATGTTCCCCCCCCGTGTCTTTCTTCTCTCTCAGGGAATCTTTGTGCTGGGTTTACCCTTCGCTCTGGTGCACTCAGGTTATCTGGGTCTGGTACTGATGGTGCTGTCAGCGTGGGTCTGCAACTACACGGGGACGATCCTGGTGGCCTGTTTGTACGACGACGAACAGAGGTATGAGTATTTTTAACTTTATGTTCTGGTCTCCTGATGTCAGTTTTTGAAGTAGGTTTCTGATCTAGAGCGATAACACACTTTGTTCTTCACTGTTAACTAAGAGCAGGCGACGACAGACACTAATTTCCTCTCATTTTTCTCACTCAAAGAGAATTTTAAAAGCTAAAGGTGTAACTTGTACATAATAAACAACTGTGTTCCATACACATCAATGTAAAATGAGTTCACGCGACGCTGATTAAGCCAATCAGCTCCACACGATTCTGTGTTTTCTCAGTGCAACATGTGTAGATCTTTTGTCGCCTAGCAACCCCATTACCCAGGATTTACGTCAAGACAGACGGAGACAACGGCAACTGTAGTCATGTGTTTACATGGACGCAAGTAATCAGAATACAAACATGTCATGTAAATCTGAAAACTCTCATCCAATACAGGCCATTCAGAAACCAAAACTCATTCTGATCATAACTTCCTGGTTAAGGTGCTGTCACGTGTATTTCCGGTTTGTTACTGCTGTATTTTCAGTGGAATCAAAGCCTCTTCTTCTGCTTCTACTTCCGGAGAATTAGACAACGCTGCACATGACAAAATAGTCCATTCTGAAGTTCTACTCGCGACAAATCTTCACCGAATGAAGACTTCTTTGTACATGTAATCATAGCCAACAAAGAAGTAAAGTGAGACAACTGCAAACAGGTTGGAGTACGACTGAAAATGCTGAATTCTACGGTTTCAAAAAAAAGACATCAGGTCAGCAGTGTGACGTGTCCCGGTCAAACTGCTGACCGCTCCCCGAGTCGGGTCTGAAAGCCTGTTTCCAGATGAAAGACGCAGCGTATAAATCTGTATTTTTGTTTGTTTTCCGTTCACAAAGAACAAACTGACGCCGAGTAAAAACACAAGCAATGAAAAGTCACCGAAAGTTACTCACTGCAGCTTTAACTGAAACAGCGACTCATGATCGAACTTCGACACTGAAACCACTCGTGAACATCCTTTCATTCTCATTTTAATCGGCTATCGTCAGACACTTGAAGATGATTTAAAGTCAATAAATTATTGGTTTATTGGTTTTCATTAAAACCAAACCTACACTGTTTCTGGTAATCCGTCAGCCAGGGCTGCAGAGATGTTCAACAGTTGGTGTCTGCAGAAGTTACCAAGACCGTTTACTCATGAATTACTATAATTTAGTGGAGGTTGTGCACAGAGGGATGCAGCAGTGTTGTTGTTTGTTGTGTCTTTTTCATTCTAGGCCGTGTTGAATCCCTCGGGGCTAACGAATAAAAACAATGATGTAAATGTTTTTCATCAATATCGGACGCTTTGGTCGCCAACGTTACCTTACACAGTTCAAGTTTTCACCCTGAGCGAAAACTGACTGTTAAGGAGCTTGTGTATATTTTTATACAAGTGACACTGTGCATATAGTCAATTGCATCATAGAAGAGTTTTTAGACTCCGATAAAAGAAGCATAACCCCGGGTAGAAGTGAGACTCAGACGCTGAGGAGCTCGTATAGAGGGTGTAAAGTTCAAAACAGCAGTTACGTCATACGCAAGTAATCAGGCCTAAAACGGGGAAAATCAAAGAAATATTAAGTAAAGCGGTAGATACATGTATGGATATAATACTTAACCGAATACGAAAACAGCATGTAGGAGCAGTAACAGTGACAATGGCCTAAATACATGCATTATAAATTGAAGTTACTCCCATGTTTCAGTGGGGGGACAAAGGTCAGAGTTCGGCACAGTTACCAGGACATAGTGGAAGCCTGCTGCAAAGGACTGTGGCCCAACTGGCCCGGACTCGGAGGATGGATCATAAATGTAGCTCAGGTAGGTAACATGAACACGAGACACACACATGCACACGTTTGTTATTCTGTATCTGTAATAAAACAGCCTATAAATTAAAAACTTGAAGCCTTGTTTTGTGGCGGGGGACAAGTGTCAGTAAGTTGAGATATGGTGGAGCACACACACACTCTACTTCTCAGAGTGTTTGTTTTCAGACAAACTGTAGATTCACCACGAGTTGCACTGGAAACCTGTGGAATTGCATCATTCTTTTGGATCATTACGTTGGGAAATTTTTTTTAGATTTTTTTATTCCTGACTACGTCACTTGCCTGGATTCCTCTTCCATTATATATGATTTTAAATTCATATTATGTATATAAAAGTGTCTCTGTCCTCCCTCCCCCCTCAGGTCATTGAGCTGGTGATGACCTGCACCTTGTATCTCGTCGTCTCCACCACTTTGTTGTCCGACAGTATGTCGGGGTTGGCTGTTCCTAGATCAGTGTGTTCTCTGGTCTCTGTGATCTTCCTGCTGCCCTGTCTGCTGCTCACTGATCTCAGGCCAGTCTCCACCCTCAGCCTGCTCTGCTCTCTGGCTCATATACTGATCAGGTGATTCTTTGTCTCCTGTCTGTTTTTGTTTCATAACAATTATTTGTGACACTTCCATTGACCAAAACAGCTTTTTAAATGATCTTAAAATATCGTCTAAATCACACACAATGCAAAATACACAAATGATAGTGAAACAAATTACAAAAGAGGCAAAAACAATGAAAAGCAGCTCTTAAAAATAGAAAAATACCTGGAAACACGGGGAGCAGGACGTGACAGAGCGCATGAAAACAAACAGGATAGGACACATGGGAGCACAGAGACTAAATACACCAGGGAGGCAGGAGTAATTGAACACAGGTGACTCACATCAGGGCAGAGCAGACGATCACAGCCGAGGGAAAACAGGACAAGACACAGGAAGTACACACACACAAGGACGTGCTACAAAATAAAACAGGAAACTGACAAGTTACAGTCTAAACTTAGGTAATAAGGTAAGGTAATAAGGATCCAGAGGTCATGATGTGACCTCTGACTGTTTGTCCTGCACCTCTGTAGGTTAATCAGTCTCACATCGCTGCCCTGTAACAATAAATACACGTCATTCTATTTGCTTTGTCCCAGATTTACATCACGTTATTTATCGTCTCTGATTCTCTGTCAGCCTGATGGTCATGCTCTACTGTCTGAGTCTCGCCAGCACCTGGTCCTGGTCCACTCTGTCTCTGTCTGCGGACCCGGAGGAATTCCTGGTCTCTGTGGGCGTCATCATCTTCTCCTACACCTCACAGATCTTCCTCCCTCCCCTAGAGGGCAGCATGGAGGACCGAGGGCAGTTTGACTCAATGCTGGCGTGGACTCATGGTGCTGCCTGTGTGATGAAGACTCTGTTCTCTTTACTGGTTTGTGACTATTTCAGAAAATCTTGATCTTCTGAGAGTAGTTAGAAAAGGAGGAGATAATCACAGTTCTTTGGGGGGGGGGAAGCCCTGTTGGTGCCAGAGGTCAGAGGAGAATGAACAGGAACTCAAATCATCTCACTGAAAGCACAAGATGTTGAACCCTGGAGCAGATGATCTACAGCAGCAGAACATCTCACCAGTTGCCACTTAATACCATGTTCTCTGTACTTGTATTCTTCTATGTATTTGACAGCTCTGATGGGTACAGCTGCTCAGCTTAGGGTTTCTACCTGTAAACTAATTAGAAGCATCATGAGGAGACTCCATCGGTTGTTTCTCTCTCTCCATTAGGCCGTGTTGACCTGGGGCGCAAAGACCAGTGAGGTCGTCACGGACAACCTGCCCTCTGAACTCCGACCTCCGGTCAACCTGTGTCTGTTGGCGAAGGCCCTGCTGTCCTACCCTCTGCCATTCTACTCTGCCGCTGAAATACTGCAGAGCTGCCTGGTGACAGGTGAACACAGTTGTGACTGTTGTTAAAATGCTGTTATTCTAATTTTACAGCGTTTTGCCTCTGTAAAATAGGCCTGGTGTATGATTGTTTAAACCACTTAAATCTATTTCTCATATATGACTGGATATACTGTATATCACTATAGTAACCAGGAACTGCCAACTGTCAATCACACTGGTGTGCTTTATTGTCTATTTTCCTCTATACTGGGACATTATTTACAAAACTGATGTCATATTCTGTTGAGGAAGGGCTAAAACAGTGGATGTAGTCTTCCAGTTTCCTCCTGAAGCCAACCAGGAAATAAGAATATATGAAAAGCCACTGCTGCACACGCTGCTGGTTGCAAAAATGTTTTTTTTAATTTTGAATAGAAGTCTAGAAGATAGAAGATAATGTCATTTTTGTTTATTATGTCCCTGTTTAGAGGAAAAAGGCTTATATGAGTGGACATCACTCTGATTGGCAGCTGGTATCGCCCAATAGGAGCCTGGCTGCTGTTTGCAACAAATCTCAAGGCTTCAAGTTGGATTAACTCCTCCTAGGAAAATGTTTAGTGACACTGTCAATCAAGAGGGATAAACCCCGCCCCCCAGTGGCAACTCACTATATTCGCACTGCCTGGATGGACTCAACCAGCTAACCAGAGGAATTCATAAATTTTTAATTACAGGCTGTGTATGTGACTGGACTTTAACCTGTTCTTACATATATATACAAACACATACATATATATATATATATATATATATATAAATTATTTATATAGTATATTTTAAGAAGCAAAATTCACATGCTACTTCTTTTTTTTTGCCATTTTAGAGCTGCAGTGATCCCAGAAACTAACGTGTTGACTGTCAACACATTTGACACCGTGGCTTTTCACTCTTTATTGACTGTCAACACTCGTGAAGTCATCAAAATACATCGTTTCCTTTTAACCTCGGACGACGTGACGTCGTCTCTACGACCGGTAGTTGCACTGGACAAATGAGAAATGTGCATGAAAACGACGTTTAAAGCTTCACAGTCATCCCACCTTTTTAAAACAAACATAAAATTCTCGTTTATAATGAGATCACGTTATAAATAAGGGATTCCTATGATGACACAGTGAGTCAGGGTGAGGCGACCCATAAACAGCATGTGATTACAGGTTCAACAGCCTGTGACGCTTGAACTTCTCCTCTCCAGACTCTGCCGTCTCGTCGTGCTGCAAACGCGGTGGTGGACGCGTGTCCGGCTCTGCCCTGCTGGTCCGCGGCTCCCTGCTGATGACCTCGTACCTGCTGGCCCTGCTGGTGCCCAGGTTTTCCCTGCTGATGGGTCTGACCGGCAGTGTGACTGGGTCGGCCATGACGCTGATACTGCCCTGCCTCTTTCACCTCAGGCTCTGCTGGGGTCGCCTCAGTTTGGGCGACCGCTTGATAGATGTGGGTATACTGATCCTCGGGGTCATCTGTAGCGCGTCTGGTGTGATTTGCTCGGTGAAAAGACTGGTGCAGGGGCTATAGGGCGGGCAGGTGAATAGATTCTGCTGTATACATCGTCTGAGGTTAAAGGTCACAGTGACCTTGACTTGTGACCACCAACGTCTACGCCGCTCACCCTTGAGTCTAAAGTCCGCCCCACACTAGAGGATAACTGGCCAGACTTTGTTCTCGATCCGGACCGCCCCACAATCGTGGGTGATCTGATTTGGACAGATTATCTGGCCAAATAATCCTGTAGTGTGAGGGATTAACAGACGCGATTTTAACGCCATTGGAGGCATCAGTCTTCCTGTATTAAACATGTCTGGGAGCGTGAGCAGAACCCCGCAATAACCAATGAGAGCGAGTTGAGCGGGAATCAGAAGTTGATTTTGTCTTCTCAGTCACACACAAAACATCGCACGCACACACACAACAGCTATTAACTGATGACACAGAAAGCCCGCCTCCATGTCTGTAATGTTCTGAAGTCACGCTAAATCACGTGCGTTTCTGTGAGATCCCAAATCCCTGGAATCTCCTCCCTGAAATCATTTGATTAAACGCAGAGCGTGTGGTCCCCTGTGAGTCTTGACTGGATCGTCTAATCTGTGTTTTCTCAGGATTAAAACATTGAAACTCGATGACAAAGATGGTTGCGTCTTTAGTGTGGGGTAAGGTTTTAGAGATGGAACATACCAAACTGGAATTCTCTCAAGACATTCTTGAAATATCACATTCACAGGAATGGAATGGACGGAAACACAAAGCCTTGAGTGTCTTCGGTACCGAGGCATACAAATTCATATTAATGTATGGTTTTACATCTTTTATTTTGTTCGTTTTTTTTAGACAGAGTCAGATATCTTCAACTTAAAAGTTGAAGATACATAAACGACATTTTTCTTGGCTGCATTCAAAAAGTTCCCCATAAAGACGACATCGTTTCAGGCCATATCTATATGTTCTTCAGCCCTGTGTGTGAAATCGCTTAAGACAGAACGTGTTCTAGTGACAGACTGACTTTTCATTGTTTCATTGTCACACGACAATGAATGAGAGCGCAAGGGAGCTGGGAATATGACGCCATCGCTTTCCTACAGTAGCGTATCCGCCGTCAAGTATGTTATTCACCTAAACCTGTTGAGTGAGAGAGTGAATGGATGTTCCTCTCTATACGTTTGCCGTGCGATTCACCCAATGTCATATGGGATTGGTTCCGACGACCCAGTGGAGGGTAAAGCAGTAGACGAGGAGTGATTGAAAAGTCCATTTTCCAGGTACATTTCAGTTGGCAAGAAAAACATTTGATATGTCAGTAGAAACATTTTAAAAATAGTTCTCACTTTATGGCAAGGAGGGACAAGCCCTCAGGTTAGATTATTACAACAGTGTGGGGATTTAACAATAAAGCAGTGAAGACGCACGAGTGTGACAGCGCGAGGTGAACGGCTGCCCGCGCTTCATCGCCGGGCTCAAATGGAATCAAGCAGAGATGATGCAAATTTCATGACGGACATTTTAGAGCGAGCAGACGTGAAATCATGCATGTTTTATTGGGGGATGTGAAATTACATATTGAATATTAATAATAATAAAGGGTGATGTCATATGTACGGGGGAAATCGTCTGTGAATGTGTGCTGAATTCCCTTCAGCCTCGTCATTTATAGTTTGAACAAAGGCAGAAAAACATTATAAATTGAGATTTTGTTATACAATAACCTTGAATTCTGTCACTTTTTCTGACAATCTTGTCATTTGCACTCCCTATACTGTTCATACACGACGTAATGAAGACAGTACATACATGTATCTGGACTGAATCAGAATCCAGGAGATAAGTTGTGTTTGTACCACAAAACTCTCAAAAGTCTCGCCACACGGCCTTGTGTGTGAAAGGGAGAAGTAAAAATAATACGTAGTTTTGAAATTGCCTTGGACGGCAGAGGAAGGAGGCAGTTTCTTTTCAGTAAGAGCTCTTCCATTTAGAAGTTGCACATACGAAGTAAAAAAATTGCCAGAGAGTTTTGGGAAACTGAGTGCGGTTTTTTTTTGTTGCTTTATTTCAAAACGGAACGGTGCAAAGTACACGTTTGGCTCTCCTCTGTCTGTGTTGCTGCAGAAAGACAAGATAATCATGGCCATTTGTCGCGGAACAAGCTGCACTATAATACAACTCATTCTGTTTCTGATGATTTAATGTTGAAGGGAAGGTACTTTTTTTGTGTTGCTGTGCAGCACTATGATAAAAATGCAGAATGAACGATTTTTGTCTCAGTTGCAAAAAGAGTCGTCTGGTCGTCTAGTCGACATTAAAAACTATGAAAAGATTGACTGATGTACTTGTATTTAAATCTTTGTGAGGACCAAAAAAACATAAAAAAAAACTATCTTTGTGGGGACATTTTGTCAACTTTCAAGGACTTTTTCAGGGTTAAGACCTGGTTTTAGGGTAAGGGTAAGGGTTAGAGTTAGGGTAAGGGTTAAGATTAGGCACGTAGGGACGAGGGAATGCATTATGTCAATGATGTGTCCTCACTAAGATACAAAAACAATTGTGTTTCTGTGTGTTTGTTACTTCTTTATGACCTTCTCTGGCATTAACACAGACCTTGTCAGGACCTGGAGACCTCATGGAGAAGAAACCTGGTCCTAATGAGGCAGAATCTCAATTTTCTTGAAGGAACTGGTTAAGTTTAGGGCGAATATTTGAATTCTGGAACTACTTATGGTTCAGGTTAAGGTCACGGAGCAGCAGTAGCTCAGCGATAGAGTAAGTTGTCTTTCAACTCAAAGGTTGTGGGTTTGATTCCCGGCGCCGCTAGTCTACATGCCGATGTGTCCTTGGGCAAGACACTTAACCCCAAATTGAATGGTAAAACTGTAGTGTAAACAGCTTTGAGTGGTCACCAAGTCTAGAAAAGTGCTTTATAAATATACAGACCATTTACCATTGGATGAAAAGAATGGACATCAGTGCCGTGTCCTCAGAAGAATGGCTGTGCAAACCTGTGTGTGTGAGAGAGAGAAAATGATGGACACCTGACAGACATGATATCACCATGTGAGACTGACCTCAACTGTGCCGTCTAGACACATACACACATACACACACACTTAATAATGATATCTGTACGGCGATGACAGGTGTGTTAGCTTAAAGACTGTCTACACCACCAGCTGCCTGTGTGTGTGTGTGTGTGTGTGTGTGTGTGTGCATTCAAACATCCGTGTGTGTCTGTGTGTGTTAAAATGGAGTGATGTTGTAACATGAGAAGCCAGACAGTTTGTAATATGAAACGTGACCAAGCAAAACTAAAGACGGAAAGAGAGGACGACAATAAAGGAAATAATCCAGTCATTGCTAATAATAAGTGGGATGTGAAACACGGTAAACACTCTTTTACGAGCACGAGCAAATTTTAGCATCGCCGTATACTTAAATAAAGTCTTAAACGTACACCGTTTTATTGGAATATTAACATGTACATCACTTTAATGTTGCAGCTGGTACATGTGGGGATCATTTTAATCGCCACACTTTTAATTACTGTGTTGTATAGCTTGTGAGTCTCCACAATGGGGGGGGATCTATAAACTGGCACGTTGACTCATCTTAACCTACAGTAGCACAGCATCATGCATAGGTGACTGTATTTTCTTTTACGAGTCTTGACCTGGAATGTCACTCGTATGTGTAGCTGTCGGAAAATTAGACCGTGACCATGATGGACAGGATTAGAAAGGAGAATATTCGAGGGACAACTCAGGTTATACAGTTTGGAAATAAAGTGAAAATAAAGGTTGAGATGGTTTGGTCGTGTGCAGAGGAAGGACAGTGATTATATTGGACAAAGGATGTCGATGGAGCTGCTGGGCGGGAGGAGAAGAGGAAGACCACACAGAAGGTTCATGGATGTTGTGAAGGAAGACATGAGGACACAAGGGAGAGGACAAGATGGAGGCCGATGATTCACTGTGAGAAAGAAGAGAATATAAGAGAAAGTTGGATATCGAGAAAGACTCAAGCTCAGTACTTGAAAATAATCTTTTTTTGTTCTTCTTGTTGTGTTCAATTTCACAATTTTATGTGTGAAAAATATCTGTTACCAGGTTTCTTCTTATTCGCCGTCTTTTCCCCGTTTTTCACTCTACCTCTCATTTCATCTTTTCATACTTCAGATAAAGTTTAATGGATTAATACAGAATAAATACGCAAATCCACATTGTTTTCACATTGAGACACTTTTTTGCTCTTTTACTGCATGGTTACTATGGTGCAGAGGTGTGTGTGTGTGTGTGTGTTTACTTGTGTGTTGTGTTTACATGTCTAACCCGTGACTAGTAGGAATACAGTGTTCCCACAGACGGCTGACTCATCTATAGTTACATCAAACCGCCAGAGGAGAAGCTGAAAACTTTAATTTCTCCTCTCCTCCGACTTTTCTCTCTCTCTCTCGCTCTCCGTTGACCTTTTCTTTTACTCATTTGTGATTCAGTTCTCTTCTTTAACTTTTTTTTGTTGCCCAGCCTTATCTTGCTCCTACTCGTTTTTCTTTCCTCTCACTTTTCCACACATTTTTACTCACTAGATGTTTTTGAAAGGTGTGAGAAATGAAACCAGTTTGGTCACCTCTGAAGTCCTTTTCTTTCTTTCTGGACTTTGTTTCAGTGCATGTCCACAGCGCACATCAACAGACATATTCACTCTCCGCTAATCAAACTAGAAGGGAAAGTATTGCTATTTCTAATGAGGAAAATCCCTGAGATTGACCTGACATTGCTATTGACATAAACCCCGGTCCAGTCAGACGACATGATTCAACAACAGTCTCCACAGAGTGAAAGTGTAAAGCTACGGGCATCTCTGGCGGCCGTGACTCGCTGGTCAAATCTCAGCTAAATCAAATTCTAAAAATGTCACAGATTTAGGGTCAGTCTGGCCTCGAATTGTTGCATGACTGGACTTCGGAAGTGGCGCGCTGCACCTGTGCCTGCTAAATCCCCCCCACCCCCCCACCCCCACACACACACAGGGACAGTATTTATAGCAAACTCACTTCCTGTGGAAAACATACATATAATTAACGTCCGCTTGCATGGGTCTCTGGAATATTGACAGTGACCTTGTATATAGTCTATGGGTACAGAGCTTTGTCGCATGTCTTTCCTCACCAATACCTGCCATTTTCTCTCTCAAAATAAAATATAACGTCCAAGAAATGATTACAGACTAAAAAATGCTCATCTCTGATCGAAAAAATGCTAACCAGTGAGTGGTAAACACAGCAAAGTGGGAATAAAATGTCTATGTCTTATGGGATAACACCCGAAACAGTGGCAGCATGCATGTCCATACTGTCTTTTATTGTCCTTCAGTCATTACTACACTGAAAACAGTTTTTTAGAAAGCAGAGGCTACTAAAAAAAAAAAAGTCTGCTGATAGTTTGGTGACCTCTGGGTCTATTGATTTATCATAAAAGAGAACAAATATCTTGTTATCGGTCATTGCTTCAGTTGTACCCAAAACAATATTCTTAGTATCTGCTTCTGTGTTTTTCCATGATGAATGGTACTATTTTAAAGTTGGACTTTTGCCATTGAATTTAAGAACTTAAGAAAAGAGGATCTAATGTTGTAAAGTATAAAGTCTCTTTCGTTGCATATATCCCCTGCAGTCACATGATGTAGAATATCACTCAGACCTCGTTGACTCTGCGCTAGCCCGAGCACGTCGCGGGTTGTGTCATGTCATCGGAGGTCACTGTTCCAGTTCGAGTCCCACTGGAGCTAATTATGCTACGCGACGTATGTAGTTGTCACAGTGTGCGGCTCAAAGTGTCCACTGTGAGACATATGGCAGTCTCTGTGGCTGTCCTTCAACCAGGTGACCCGGGTTTAAACCTCTGTCACACGACTTTCACGTCTGTGTTGTAAACACAAGACAATCACAGTGGCTAATTTAGCTTAGCTGCCATTGCTAGCAGAAGTGTCAACACGGCGCCCGTCCAGTTCGCGATTCTGGAGGCTTCAGAAAGTGAAATTCACATTCTTATGGGGGACATCTTCATCAAGTACATGTCATGGTAATATAGGCTCATTAGTCTGAGATCTACAGGGATCTAGAGTAGATTAAGGTGTGTGTGGTTCAATGGAAGGTCAGACCATGACTCATCACATCTCGCACCACGAGACAGTTTCTCTCTACAGTCTGTCAGGATTCTAAACGCGACAGTTTCTACCTCCACTGTCCAACCTCTACAACACAATGGGCTGCTATGTTTTTATTTATTCATTACATGCTCTGCTGTCACACTCATCTGGCTCATTTGCACAGATGCACAAATCTGCAATATGCTACATTTGACTTACTATTACCACCTCAGGACATGTATGTTGTCGTAGTACTTACCCAGTTTGCCCTCTGCGTTGTTATTCATACAGTACTGTCACGACCCCAGCTCGTCAGGGAGGGGGGAAGCAACATTAATAACCAGATTTAGATAGGTTGTTCAAAAAGTAAATGTTATTTTAATGAGGAGGATAAATCTGTATTTAAGAAAACACGAAAAGAGCAGGAGGAACTAAGGGAAGAGGATGCTATTCAAAATCAATGTACAGGAAACTGTAACTGTAGTATAGTCCTATTGTGAGTACTGTCCTGTGTAAGGACTTGTTTTTTCTGCTGCACCACTGCAACTGTGGCATAAGAATGTCGCTATATTGTAAATATATGGGACATTGAATATGAACTGAAAACTGATTCAGTGGATGTGGACAATTGATAATTGCCCTGTAAAATCTACAGGAACAATCATGTAATTGTCTGAACTCTACCACTAATACTACTAATTTCAATGATATAATTGCATAAAAACACAGCTTTACAAGGTTTTTTCCTGACACAGCAAATGCAAATTGAGAGAAACGTTAGTTGATAAACAAACAGAACATCTGTTGAAGGCTGCACTTGACAGCCGTGTGCGATATGTGGATGATGTCTGTGCCACTTTCTAACGTGACCTCATCGTGTCTTTAATCAAATCTTTATACCAGAGTCATATTATCCACGCTGAATCTAAATTTGGAACCTCTGACCTTTCTACATAAATAGCCTTCTCATATCTTAGACACACTAACATGGCTTTTTTTTTTTTTTTTTTTTAAAAGAGTATTATTATTATTTTTTTCACAGAAGCTGAAAGAGCTTCCCCAGTTTATCGTCATTCATCAACGCTACACCTTTATCAGTCCGGGGCCTCAGGCATGACGAGCTTTTCAAGACAACTTCACCTTCCTGACAAAGCAAATCAGGCGTTCCTGCTGGAACTGAGAGGCCAGGAATGATGGGGTGAAGATAAATGGTGGAGAGGCAGGAGAGAGAAAGGAGACAGACAGTGAGATCAGAGGGTGAAGATGGAGACAAAGATTGGCAGTGAGAAAGAGTGTGTGTGTGTGTGTGTGTGTGTGTGTGTGTGTGCAAGAGAGGGAGAGAGAGGGAGCGTAGTAAAGTGAATTAGCTCCAGTGGATAAGGAGCTGGGTTCTCACTGCCAACTTTGTTAATCCCTCTCACATCTGGCTGGGAAAGACACAGTGTGTGCAAATGTATGTGGGAGTGTCAATGTAGAGCAGCATATGTGTGTGTGTGTGTGTGTGTGTGTGTGTGTGTGGACGGTGGAATTTCTGAATGTCACAGTGTGCATATCAGCTCTGCTCCTGTGTCCATGTATGTGCCCATATAGTGTGCGTGGGTACAAAAACTGAATATATGCACGTGTGCACATACTGTATATACTGCGTGTGTACTTGCATTTATATCCCCGTGAGGTCCAGGAGAACACACCACTACAAAAGGGTCCCACAAATTTAAAGGGTTTTTTTTAGGGTTAAGGCCAGGTTTTAAGGTAAGACTTGGTTTTTAGAGGTTAAGGTTAAGGTTAAGGTTAGCCAGTTAGTTGTAATGGTTAAGGTTAGATTACAGGGCTAGAATGCATAATGTCAATGATGAGTCCTCAGTAAGACATGAAAACAAGTTTGTGTGTGTGTGTTGCATTTCCTATGTAGGCTGTTGTGGACCAATTGTCAAGCAAACCTATCTTTGTGAGGACATTTTGACAGGTCCTCACAACTTTACAGGGGTTTTTGAGGATTAAGACATAGTTTTAGGGTTAGGTATAGAACTGGGTTAAAGCTAAGGTCAGGGTAAGGTTTAAGGTTAGGCACTCAGTTGTGATGGTTAAGGTGAGGGTAAGGGGCAAGGGAATGAATTACTGTATGTCAAGGAAGTGTCCTTGACATAAGTGCCTAAGGTTAGGCACTCAGTTGTGATGGTTAAAGTGATGGTAAGAGGCATGTGTGTGTTTGTGTGTACATGTCTTATGTAAGATGTGTGGACCAATTGTCAAGCAAACCTATCACTGAGAGGACATTGTGACTTTGTGTTGACATTTTGTCTGTGTCCCACAAATTTAAAGGTTTTTTTAAGGGTTAAGACCTGGTTTTGGAGTCATGGTTAGAAATGGGGTCAGGTTAGGCACTTAGTTGTGATGGTTACATTTAGAGTAAGGGGCTAGGGAATGCATTATGTCTATGAGGGTCCTCACAAAGCATGCAAAACCTGTGTGTGTGTGTGTGTGCGCGCCTCCCACAGCACAGAGCTGCTTTCAGAGTGATAAAATTGTCAGACTGAAACCAAACCACCTCACTGCCCCTCTCAAGCTTTATTGGCTTAGCATGGTGAATTGTTTCTGCAGGATAATAACCTCATATCTCCTTTATACTTTCATTATTGTCACTCTTGGTTGAAGAGGTTGCATCTCCAAAGGGAAGGCATTTCTTTCAGCTTTGCCAATTTTTTTTTTTATTTTTTTTTTGTTTTTCATAAGTAAATCTGTTTTTTTGGCGTAAAGGAGAAGATATAGACTGAAATTCTGGTATTTAAGGATGGAAAATGGGGAGGTTTAAGGGATTTAAGATGATGAACTTTCAAAACAAATCAGTGAAAATGTAATTATATAAATAATAGGGCAGCATTAAGAGTATGAAACAATTTCAGATTGTATTTGCTGTGTAGTTAAAAAGAAATCAACAAACTAATCTATTGCGCCTAGTCAAGAGATGGATGATTATTACAAATACCAAAGTTTGTTCTGCAAGATGAATATTCTTCTCTTTTTTTCTCCATTAATTCCCTGAATAGTCAGAAGATCAGAAAGGCCTCAGATGGTGCAAGTCTGTGTAATATAATGTCAGTTGGAAAACCATGAAATTGGTGCAAATGCAGAGAGGTTGGATCGGGATTAAACGTGGTCATCTTTTCAGCACAGGTTCACATTGTTGCAGCCACATTTTGGACAAAAATACACGTAACTGAAGCTACAGGACGACATATTTATGTCAACAAATTAATGGATATATATAGAAGTATTAGTATACTGTACATTTAAATGATGATGTTTTTATTAAAAGAAGCCTTTCATATGTACATTAGGCAAGGAATTTTAGCATTTTAGGGTTGTCCACTGTGAATACACATTTAGGTGATATGGGTTTAGGTGAATACGTATACTCGTCCACACGGAGATGGTGTTTTAGGAAACGCCTCCCAAAGTCAAAATCTCATAAAGTATTTAGGTTTATAACAGAAAGTTGGTAGATTTGTCGCTTAAAAAAGTAATATGTATACAGATATGTACACGGAAGTGTTTTGAGTCAAAAACAAAAAAGAATGACATTCTTTCTGATATCTGAAGGCTTTGGAAAGAAGTCCATATTTAGTCTCACCATTAGATGTCACTAATTCTTACACACTGGACCTTTACTGGCTCAGTGAAAGTGATTTAATCCTTTCTCACGCTTTTATGTATTTGCTTATATTTATAATTTATCCTGGCCTCTGCCTCACATCGTGTTTCTTCATCATTCACAGGAAGTGTGTGCAGTCATTACTGTGCACATTACCATCAAGTTTATCCCTGTTTTATGGTATGTATTTCATGTAATTGTGGAAAAGCTGCCAGCTTGAAGGGGAATATATTAAACTCGAATGATCTTGTGGAGCATGCAAGGGTGGGCCCACCGAGCACTCCAGTTGGCCTGCACATCATAATAATAAACCACTTTGGTCAGCTGGTGCTGTCATAAATATTAACGACTTATGGGCGGAACCCACAAGTCTATCAGTGCTGTACTTGTTCATTCATCAGAGCAACTCATCTGCAAATCCTTCCCTGGCATGACTCCCCTTTATCTGAGCTCACCAGTCCACATCTCCAGCAGCTCCAGCTCTCACTTCCCTTTTCCATCTCCGCCTCTCTGAAGCTCACACCACCTTGAGCTGTAACCTGCTCCACTGTGCAACTGCCAGAGAATGTAATGAGGTCCAAAATCCCCCAAAAAATGGAACTTTCCATCCTCACCATATTCTGATTCCTTCACCTGCTGCATTTCCTACATATTTTCTTGGTCTTTACATCAAATGCTTTGATAGTCGTCTGCGTGTGTGATAGGGTTGTGCTTTTACTTTGAAAGGAGTACAGGACGTGTTGTTGGCAATATTGTGCAATATTAGTACTCATATCAGTCTTAAGGGTAACATCCCATTCGCTTGTTGACGTTAAATTATTCTTACATTATTTGGGTCTGTTGTCTATTTTTTGCATCTTTATTGCGTCATCTGTAATGTTTTGTATTTATTGTGCTGTCTATTGACCCTATAATAAATAATTATATTATTAAATATTAAAGTGAAAATAAAAGAAAATTACAATGAAAGTCATCTCATTAATTCACATTAAATAAAATAAACAAATATTTCAATAAGTGTCAGTGTGACACTTATTGAAATATTTATTTATTTATAAAGATGATTGTTGGAATTCAAAGCAACATCAGAGAAAAGACCAAGAGGATCAGTCACTTAATTGTAAAGTAATCTGAAGCTCATAATCCCATGCCACTCCATCATCATCATCACCAAACAAAGTCATTGGTTATTGCTTTAGTTGAAAGGGAGACTAGGAATATTTAATATTTAATTTTTTTTTTCTTATCTTACCTTATCAAATAAAATATGGTGCCAAGTTTCTAACAAGAACACTTAAGTGATTTTGTATTATGTATTGATTGGCTTTGTTGTTTTTTTGTTTCACACTAATCTTTATTTTTTTAGTATCAAGTATCAAGTTTGAAATTCTAATATTGTGACAACCATAGTGTGTTTGTGTGTGTGTGTGGTCCAGGTATTACGTTCATTAATGGCCTAAATCTCTCTACACAGTCACATTAGGGGGATTTAGGGTTAGGGTAACACTTAGGGCAAGGATAAGGGTACAGTTAGGGTCAGGGTTATGATTAGGCCAGTAGTAGTTATAGTTATCAGAAAATGAATGTAAGTCAATGCAATGTCCTCTGAAGTCCTGGAAACCAGTGTGTGTGTGTTCATGGCTAAAATGTCATCATAAACCAAACGGTTTATAATTCTCCCCTCTGTGTTTCTCCATCTGAACTCAGCGTGTTGGCCTCAACTGTCTCTGCAAATTAGAATTTACTGGCCAGCTAACCTACAAGGTTAAACAAACATAAATAATGGAATAATATTTCATCACTGACGGTAGCAACATAATGGGGGCATAATGATAATTAAACGTTCCTAATGAGCCTAGGTCATAGTTAATCCCTCAGAGCTCCGTGTCAGCAGATGTGGAGGATGCCTCATCGCAGAAACGCGGCTAACAGACACAACACGGTTGTTCTCTGTGATGTGATTAAACATCCAAGCCAGTTAACAGACATATCTCTCATGGGACCAATCTCTGGATCTGTTCTGCTGAGATTTAACATTCATTTTCCTTCTCACAGTTCCAGCTTGTGAATTGTACTAAGACGGATCTCCCCCCTGAAAGTACCTCATTAAGGCCTTAATTTCCTGGATTGTCAGATTACTTCTTAAAAATCCTGACATTTAGAAGATAATTGTGTTGTCAGGCTGGTGATAATGGGTGCAACTGTTCCTTAATAACTAAAGTACTGCACTTTAATTTGACTTTTGTATTGGTCAGATACAGTAAACATACAGTAAAGGCCCTTTTCCACCTATGGTCCCAGCTCGCCTTCACTCGCCTCAGCATGGCATGTTTTAGGTTGGTTTTCCACTACAAAATAGTACCTACTCAACATGGGCACACACACACACACACAAGTGACAAGTGGCAGGTACTAAAAAAGTACCAGGTACTATCTCTAGAGGAAATGCAAAATAACCGTGCTGTGCCGAGTCGAGTTGAGTCAAGGTCGTGGAAAAGTGCCATAAATGTACAATATTGTTTGGCATTGCCAAGGGACTGTAAAAAGAACCAGAATCACACCACACCAAATACCTCAAGTCTTTGTAGCTGTGGACAAATGTCATCAGTCATTCTTTGGGGGGGCCCCCTCTCAGCTCAGGCCCCCAGGCAGTTCCCTGCTCTGCATACCTCTCAATGTCCCTGCAGCAAGTGGCATAATTAGGCAAGTTTTGACAATTGTTCCTCTCTCAAAGTGAAGTACATAAGGGACCTTTGCACAACATGATATTGTTCTTGTCCCATAGACACTCAAACTGACCAAAGACTGCATCATATTGCTGTTTAACATAACTGCAGACCACATTAAACAAAATACAATTATTCATGTCTGATTGATATACTATATACTAAACATGTGTATACTGATTTAAACAAAAATCTCATCTCATCACCTCAAGCTTTGGTCTCAGTTTTGGTCCTTTGTGCTTTTCAATGCAGAAATATAAATACTCCATGAAGCAATAAAAACAACCCACTATAAAAACACTTGAGAGTAAATTAGTAAGGGCAACATAGAGTCATTCTATGCTGAAAAATACATTTGATATCATTTTAAAAATATACCTCCTAATGGCAGCTTGCTCCCAGTCAAGTTTTTCTTTTTTCTTTTTTTTCACCTCTGTGCTGTGGCAGCTGTGTTGTGGACGGACAGACGATGATTAAAATTATTATCATCAGACACAGATCACACACACTATGACCCATATCTGACACACACACGACACACACACACACTGTGTACAGACCTTGTGCTAATACAATACACACGCCTTAGTGTGTATCTGTTGCTGTGTTATGAGGTCAGTCATTAGTGATATTATATTATTTTTCAGCAGCTGTTGTTCCCCTCTGTTTTAACAGCAGGATGCAGAATTATCCGTGTGTGAGTGTGTGTACATGTTTTTATATGAGGTCCAAAAAATACACAAACATATCTTTGTGGGGACATTTTGTTTGGGCCCCACAACTTTAAATGGCCTTTTCAGGGTTAAGACCTGGTTTTAGGGTTAAGGTAAGGGTTAGGCACTTAGTTGTGATGGTTAAGGTAATGGTAAGGGACTGGGGAATGCATTATGTCCTCATTAAGACATAAAAACAAGTTTGTGTGTATGTGTGTGTGTGTGTGTGTGTGTGTGTGTGTGTGTCACCTCAGCCTCAGGTGCTAACTGTTCCCCCAGCGGAGCCTTTGCAGCCATTTAGACGACAGGACACTGTAGGAAAATCACAGGTGTAAATAATCAAATTAACGATGGCTGCGTTCCATTTAGCTTCGTCAGTTTCAGCTGCGTGCTGTTCACACTCTCCTGACTCAATAAATGAGCAGTGGCGTTGCAAAAAAGGTGATCAGCAACACCTGTGCTTTTCCTGTCAAAGTGGCTGCGGTCCAAAACTGAACGTGAGTAAACAGGATCCACTCATGTTTTAATATTGAGACACATTGAGACTGACCGGAGTGTGTGAGTGTGTTACACAGGCACAATTTCACCACAGGAGAACATGTAACACTAGCTTTCATGCTAACTGGCTACACATGTCATGCTCACGCTGTCACGACTCTTTCGACTTTTTCGACTTTTTGTTGTTCTTCTTAAGCTGGGGACATTTTACACAACTTTCAGTCGTTATATACTGTTTTTGAAAAGACTTGGAGTTCACACTAACCCACTGAGATCTCACAGAAACTGCCGTGATTTAACGTGACTTCAGAATATGGACTGTGGACTGTCGGCGTCCTCAGTTAATAGCTGTCGTGTGTATGCGATGTTTTATGCTGAGAAACACCGAAAACTGCGGATGAAGTCATGACTGAGAAGAATCAACAGGGTTATTCACGATATCGTACTTACGATTTGAAATCGGGAAGACTCTGATGCGTCCAATGGCGTTATAATCGCCTCTGTTAATCCCTCACACTGCAGGAACATTTGGCCAGATAATCTGTTCAAATCAGCCTAAAAATCGCAAATTGTCAGAAGGTCCAGTTGTTCTCTGGTGTGGGACAGTTTTTTCTTTCTGTGTCTGTCCTGTTTTCCCTCCATTGTGATTGCGTGCCCCGCCCTGATGAGATCCACCTGTGTCTCAGTGGAGTTTCACCTGTGAGCAATTATCCCCGCCTCCCCAGTGTATTTAGTCTCTGCGCTCCCCAGTCTATTTCTGTTGCTTCATCTGTCGCACTGTTCACTTTTGTTATGCCCTGTGTTCTGTGACACGTCTCCTCTCTTCTCTGATCAGCTTTACCTGCGCTGACACTGTTTTGGCAATAAGTTGTGCTGCACTGCTGTTTTTAAGATTCCCTGCATTTGAGCTCATCTCACTGAACTCACACCTCCCTGACAAACGGGACAAACACAGTAGAAAACAAACAACTGAGATAACAAACATGTTCCAGACTTGCCAACCCGCCTCTGCCACCTCTTTCTCCAGACTATACATGAAGTTCCTGCACTGGAATATTTACATAAAATGTGATCTGATTGGCTTTGCCGCTTGACAGGTTCACCTTCTCTGAGCTTGTACCACATGCAGCACGAGCAAAGCAAAAGCACCACGGTGCAGGTCAACAACATACATTACATCATTGTGAGTGAGTCTAGTGTGCAGCATTTCTCTGCTCCATCTGTCTGGACCTAATCGAGCAGCGCTATATAACACACATGAGGGGCTACTGTAGTGAAACGGGTGTAATATTAAAGATAAGGCAAGAGAAATGTCAATATGTATGAAAAATACTAAATGGGGTGAATTGTAGAATATAGAGGAAGCGTCGAGAATATATATTCCCGCTGAATGGCCTCCACATCGCTTACTGTAAATTATTACTGCTCTTAGCTTCCTGGATAAAATGATTTAAACGTATAACTCCTGTGGGGTTATCACCCTTAAAGTGGGTGTGTGCACATCAGTGAGCTGTCTCGATTTTTGCCGCTGGGTAAGAAAAAGAAGGTTATTTCTGAAAGAAAAGATTAACTAAAAGCAAAATCTGATTTAACGACGGACAATTCCATATTCGGAGAAGAAGAAAAACAAAACACATTGCTCAATTTTCCCGAGTTCAGGGTTTTTCCGCTGAGGTCACTGGATTTAATCAGCGCACAAATGCCAGTGTAAGTTTTTCAATTCAAATGTTTTATTTTCTGAAAAGGGAAAAGCCACAAATGAAATAAGCAGTCTACATCTGACTGCGTCCGTGGAAATAGCTTCACACATTGTAGGTTCTGCTGCAGATAAGGCTAATGTGGTCATTCTTGGAGGAAGTCAAGGCTCTATGGTAATTTCCTGTAGAAATAGCAGCTTCCACACACTGGAGCAGTTAGGGAGATGTATGGTGTGGGGAAAAAGTACAACTCAGCGGTTTTTTTATTTTTTACTTTATCTATTAGAGCGGTAATATTGCATGATCAAGTGCAGGACAGATCCACTCGCACTATCACTAACTCTCCATGTCTTCCTCCCCCTCTCTCTGTGTCTGTCCATTATGTTGAGTAATGAGTGCAGAGTTTCCAGTCCATCCAGTGCTCACTGTCCTCTTAAACTGACACTGCAAACTCTGGGGGATTCGTCCTCCCGCTCTGCTGGACATAGACGCAGAGAAGATAAAGACGACAAAAGGGTGCAGCGGCGTCGGGTTTCATCGTCGCGTTGTTATAAAGTGTTACCTTTCAGGGTTGGGTTTTTGTTTAACCAAAAGGATTCACACCGACTGGGTCACGCTCAAAGCTTTCAGGTGGAGAGAATATGATTTTAGATCTTCTCGCTCAAAAGTGCTTCAAAATATCAAATAACAAAAGAGGGGAGCGAGATAGAGTGTACTTCCTGTTTATGCAATTTTTTTGAACGACAAACACAATTGAGATGCTATCTGATGTCAGAGAGGTTTGAGGATGAGGTTCTTTTCCAAGGCCCTTCAACCACCACCTGACAGCTGATAATGCTGTTTTCTTTTTTTTTGCCGCTCATCAAGATGTAATTTTCCTGCAAAAACTATAAACATCATGAAAACGAGGCTAATAGACGTGGTAGGTGTCATTTTCCTACCACAAAGACAAAGCATTCACCGTGTACCGAGTATTTGGAGAGATACTTGCAGATACTTGGAGAGATACTTTAAACATGTACCTATGAGTCGTAAATCCTGAATATGCCCCATAGTAACATTTTGATGGAGGACAGTCTTGAAAGTTGTCTACTGCCCCTTTTAAGGATCCTAACAACAGTGAATAACTTGATATTTAGACGTAAAAGAGCTGACTAAACGTTCAATCAATACAGATTACCATGCATTTAACTAGTTAACAGCCATAAGTCACAATGTTACGTCAAGTTACTTTCATTTTTATTTAAACTTGGAACTACATTTCTTTGGCCACACATGTTAAAACAGGATTACATTACCAGAGATTACCAGGGCCATATCTGTGTATTCAGGTTATACCAGGTTTAATCTAACACAGCTGTAGTTAGGAGCAGCGCCCGGGGAGCAATGGGGGTTGGGTACATTGCTCAGGGGTACCACCGCCTTTTCAACCTGGTGGGGACTTGAACTGGCAACCTTCCGGTTACAAGCCAAGTTCCCTTTCCACTTATTTTAATTTTAAGGGATTCATTGTGAAGTTGTGGAATCTCTTACTGTAATATGATGAAAATAGGAACACTTGTGGATGGGAGGACAGATTATAAGACCCAGTGAGACATTAAAATATGCTGTTCCAAGACTTTAGTGAAAAGTCCAAGGATTATCCCTTTAAATGTGTTGTCCTCTCATCAGTTACCACTCACAGAGACTTGTATGTGACCTTCTCTTTATCGCTTATGCAGACCGGAGACACGGCTTGAACTTTTTCCTTGAGTGTCTTCAGACTTGACTTGGACATCCCCCAAACAGCTCTGCCTTTTATTCAGTGATGATCTTCTATTCAGAGGCCTGGAGCGACTGTGGGCAGCCCCTGCGTCAGGCCGTGAGAGGCGGCATACGTGTTTATCGGCTTTTTCATACCCACCAAGAATGAAAAAACTACACCCATTCATTTGAACGATTTGTCCTCCTCCTATGTGGGTGAGGACGTATTAGTCACTGAATCGTGGATTTTTTATCTGTGGCCGGAAGGGAAAACTTACCACAAATACATGTTTTTGAAATGAGACATCATCATTAAGTCAAACACACGGCTGATGTAACTCAGCTCATGGTTGGAGCTGTTTCAGAAGAACAAACGTGCTGTATTCATCCACTGCATGGTTTTTATCTCTGGCTGTGTACAGTCATCTGTTATCCATTATTACTCATGGATGGATGGATGGATGGATGGATGGATGGATAGATAGATAGATAGATAGATAGATAGATAGATAGATAGATTTCACTCAGATAGATAGATAGATAGATAGATAGATAGATAGATAGATAGATACATCTAAGCTAACCTTCCTCATGGAGACCAAAACCTGGTCTTAATGAGACAGAACCTTACTTCTGAGGAACTGGTTAAGCTTAAGGCTAAGATTTGAATTGGGGTTAAGTTAAGGTTACGTTAAAACCAGATTCTAGGCAACTAGGTAATTAAGTTAGGCAACTAGTTGTGATGGTTAAGGTTAGGGTAAGGGGCTAGTGAATGCCTTATGTCTATGATGTGTCCTTACTCATGTTGTCGGGACCTAAATTTGTTTTTACACTCACTTATTGGGGACTTTTCTTCTTTACGGGGACAAAAAGCAAGTCACGTAAATGATTACATTTTAAGGTGTTGTATAGTGAGTCCGAGGTTAGGGGTAGGTTTAGGGTTAGGTCATTAGCAGTTGTAGTTAAGTTTAGAGCAAGCCTCTAGAAAATGAATGTAGGTCAATTTAAAGTCATGGAAACCATGTGTGTGTTTGTGTGTGTGTGTGTGTGCTGGTAAGTGGATAATAAACAATAACATCTCTGTGTTAACACCACAACAGTCTTCTCTTTTGTCCCATCTCTTCTCCCCAAACCTCTCCCACTCTCCCTCTCTCCCTCCCTCCCTCATTGTGTATTTCTGTGTCATTGTCTTTTCACCCTCTTCTGCCACAGTTCACGTTAAAAACACGTCCAAAATCAACCTACTTTTGCTCCAGTGTTTGAGTCCGAAATGACCAATTTGTACAACCTCCCTAAAAGCAAATATATTGTGTTTTTGGTCAAAAATTATCAAAAGAAAATGAATTTTTTGAGACAACATTATGTTTGGTCTAGATTGGAGTTAGGCAATGATCTTTAAAGGGTCAGTGTGTAAGAAATAGTGACATCTAATGGTGAGACTGCAGACTCGGACCCTGACATTTTTCTTTGTTTGCGTAGTTAGACCCCTGTAAAGCAAGGCCTTTGTTTAAGCACATATAAATCTAATTATTCTGAGGCTACAGAAACGAAACGGTTTATATTTAGAAGTGACTATACACTTATACAAACATACTTATGCGGAGTATATTTAATTTGTGCCAATAAACTCCCCTAAATGTCACACAATGGACCTTTAAGATGAGAGTGTGTTTACAGAAAATGAATGTGTGTGTGTGTGTGTGTGTGTGTGCGTGTGCATGAAAGAAGAGTACAGTGGTGATTAATCAGTAATTAGTGCTCTACGACGTGTTAAGGATTAATTTACTCATTCTTCTATCGTCCATCTGCTGCGTCTCTCCACACACACACACACACACACACACACACACATAAAAGTGATGTGACAAACACAGGGAAAATAATACTGTGGCAAACACACACACACACACGGAGCATCTCTGTGGCTTAATAGTCTTGTCTCATTCCATGGTGTGTTTCACTGATCATTGTGCTCCAGCCAGACTCAGCCTCCCCGTGGCTGCGTAACAGAATCATCCGCGACTCTTCCTCAGATCATAAGCAGTGTGTCGCCTGCAGACCCACGCCTGCAGGGCCCCCTCGCTGACATCCTTGTCTCTCTGTGGGAGCGGCGAGGACAAGGGTCTCATGCAGGTGTCCAATTACGGGCCAAGGGTGACATCATCGCTATGAACACTTTTAATACTTGAAGGAACTGTGTGTGTGGTGTCAGTTCATCGTTTCATTTCAAGTGAAGAAGAAGAATGATGAACAGCAGAGATTATTTCTCTCTCCGCTCTCTCCATACATCATAGTTATTGTTGGCAGGTGCTGCATTTAGTTTTTGTACAAACTCTATTTATTGACAGTGCAGAATAATGAATATTTACATAGAAATTGGGGCCGTGTGGGTTTATTTTCATCTGTACTCCAAATGCAGGTTGACGTCAAACATAAACACAAACAGACACAAAATCATTTGTGTGATTAATTGCACGTTGTCTGCACTTTTACAGTGAAGGACAACACATTTAAAAGCCTAAATCATGAATGGTTTTTAATCAGAAAGATACAGAGGGGCCCATACCATTGAGGGCTTTAAAAAAACAATAAATAGACGTTTAAAATCAGTACGAAAACAGACCGGGAGCCAGTGGAGAGAAGCTACGACTGGTGTGATGTGGTCATGCTTATTCCTCGCCGGAGAGAAGTCAAGCGGCAGCGTTTTGAATGAGCTGAAGGCGGTTGGGAGAGAGGATTGGTCCAAGCCAATACAATAATCTAATCTAGATGTAACAAAAGCATGGATGACCTTGCTTTGAGGTCGATCTTCAGAAATATAGGACTTGGTCTTGGCTAAGAGGCGGAGTTGGAAAATGCATGTCAAATTTACTGTAATTACTGTAAAATATACTGACTCACTTTGACTTTTATGCTGACTTAATTGTATTTTTAGGCCAATATTAGCTGTGGGCATACAGACAATGCCACATTGTGCACCATTTCAAATTAAAATGACATGTTATTATTATTAAATATATTGAACAGTAGTGATTCGGTGAGGTGAGAGGTTCCAAAAATAACAAAAATGTCTCTTACAATATCCATAAACAATAAACAGTATCCAACAAAATTATATTTATATATATATATACATATATATACATATATATATATATATATATATATATATACGTCATAACCTGAAACATCGTGGAACACACGACCAACAAAAATAAAAGCTACAAAATGTGAAAAAGTGACTTAAGTATAAAATCAGAGATGTGAGCATGTTCTGTAACTGTACACTAGGATATACTCACGCACATGCAAACATTTACAGTATATCTTCTCTCTGGATGTCACTTTGATTTTAAATTTAATTTCAAGGCCTAACTAGGGAAATGAGCAATACCATCACCTCTACATGAAAATCATCAGTTACTATCTTATTATCAGGCTGGAGTTAGGGTTCATTTGTATTGTCCCTATCAAATAAACTTTATATATATATATATATAGTTGTTGACATGTAGAGGCAGTTTGGACTGCAGAGGTTACCAGGTTTCTATTTTTCTGCCAACAGTTAAGTGAAGAGAATAATGACAAAAAAAGACATTTCCAGAGCAACACCTGTCAAGTTTACATTATTAGAGGTGTAGCTGACCCTTTGTGCTAGGTTTGATGCCGTCCTCTGATCACCTCTTATACACAATAGATGAAGAAATAATAAAGACGTTTAATCTCTCTTAAGACCTGATGTCATGATTACAAATACCTTTTCCTCAGCTCAGGTAGTCAACTGTACCTCGCTGTCAGAAGACAACACCACACACAGCAGGAATGACCTCTCAGGACTTTGATTTTTAACTTTGATTCTTCTTTTCCGGTGCAAAAGGAGCGGGTGAAAAGATGGTGAAGCTTCCAGAAAAAACAACAGAACCTCAACATGATTCACCTGTGGCTTTACAGCACTGAGGAGGAGCTGGTTTTCCTGCTCGGCCCCGCGAGGCTGCCCGTGGCTCTGCACTTTTACCTTTCACTGCAAATGATTCATTTCTCAGTGGTCGTCGCTTACAACGGGGGAAAAATGGCCTCGGTGGGGGGGGGGGACAACGACGACGCTAAAAGCACAATTCTGACATTTGAATGGAGGGTTTGCGAGGATGAAGCAGCGGTCGCCACTCACTCTGCTCTGCTTCTGAATGAAAGCTGCTATTTTCTGTGTCACCTGTTAATGACATTGCTCAAGTGCACTTCAGCAGCACATCTACATACAGTGTGTGATACTGTATGTTCACCTCTTCCCCCCCTTGTGTATTATCCTCTCAACAAAAGTCAGCCGGAGTGATATGTTGCTGTGCCGCTTAATGAGAGCTTCCATAGAGTAATGAAACTTGTCAGGAACAAAGCGAGCGGGTCTAATGTCAAACAGTGTCCTATTACCATAATAAGTGACCTTTCTATTTCCTGCGGGGGGGGGGGGGGGGGGGGCACACATACTCTCAGCTGTGGCCCAATCCAAACCTCTATCGCCTTTGATAACAACCTGGAATGAATGTCCACCATAATGGAGAAAGGCAATAGGAGGCAAGAAAGTGAGGCTGGTGTGGGTGGTGCGAGTCTTTAAGAAGAGGGAAAAAAAACACACATCACAAAAGGAAAAGGGCGCACAGGGGGAGACGCGCGGATGAAAGGTAGGACGGATGGTGATAAGGAGGTGGGAGAAAGATGTCAGTGCGGAGGAGAAGGAGGTGGGGAGGGGGGGAGCCAGAGCGCCGAGATGTTTCGACAAAAGGTCTCATGTTGAGAAACACTCGTTCTTCCCTCTCTTTCTCCCTTTCCCCCTTATTATCCCTCCACAGGACTGAGGTGGGAGGAGTGCGGCTGGAGGGAGAAATGACATTTTCATTTGTTCTTTTAAGGGCTCCTTATTATCACCTTTCAAGAGAAACCCTCTCTTTCTCCATCTCTCTGTTTCTTCTCTCTCTCTCTCTCCCTCTCACTCGCTCGCTCACAACCGATTCAAATAGAAGTTTTTGCACACACACTCACTCTCTCTCTCTCTCTCTCTCTCCCTCTGTCTCTCCCTCCTCTCTTGTTCTCTCCCTCTATTCTGCAGCATAATTGCATGGCTGTTTAATTATAAGGGAATCAGTGCGAGTGAAAAGAGGAGTTCTACAAAAGAGAAAAGGAGCCCTGCACCTATACACACACACACAGTTACAAGGAGATGAAGATGCTTCCCGATGCAGATGTGGGTGTACACACACACACACACACAATATGCTGACAACCATGTTACATTAATAAGCAGAATTAATACGTTGACATCTTTTTCCTGTGAGGGTTGCAGGACAAGCTTGAGACAATCACTGAGTGAGAGGCCTGCGAACAAACAACAAACAACGATGGATCACTGCAGCCTCACACTGAGATGTGGGAAAAATCGCACACGCGACAACAACCGACAAACAGCCAACACACGTGTTCTACATCTGGGAATTGACTTTCCTGACCAGCAGGTGGCAGGTGTCCAAGCAATGGAGTTATTTTTGCAACTAGAAGCGGAAAACATATGGCAATCGCTTCATCTTCATTCACTTCAACGTTTTTATGGGTCTGTTTGTACGAGATTTTTTTGGGGGGTGGAGTCTGTTTTTCCCAAGAAAAAAATAAATATTGGGGTCTGTTCTTCCGATTTTTTTTTAGTTTGTTTTTACGTTGTTTTATTCATGACTGTTGTTATTAATGTGTGGCATTGTGCTAGTGTACGATTGAGCTAGCATTCATTCAGAAAAACATATTCCGAAACAGATCCTGAAAAAAACCCCTTATGAAACCCTTGTAAAAACAGACTTCTCGTTGAAAAAAAAGAAGTTTTTTATTTTATTTTTATTCCATCCGGAATAACTCCTAGTTCAGCATTAGCTCTTTTTATTCCATATTTTTAATTCACAGAGTTCCATTTTTGAAGAGAGGCAACTTGGAAGTAACTTATAAATAAACCCGGAAGTCAGAAACAGGGAAACAGAACTCTGTTAATAAAAATATCTATCCAATAATATCCATGACCAGACCTTTTCATCAACTGCAGCCATAATCTACCCAAAGGTATAAGCTTCCAAACCCATATTTTATTTTGTATTTATTTTTTTAAATCAACTGTCTTGCAATGCCTATAGTTATGAAATGTAATATAGAGGTCTGAAGTGCTTGTGTTCAGTTTGAGATGTTACAGTTTCACATGTAAGATGCCAAAGACAAAAATAAACCCTCCTCTTTTACAACAGACCGTCTGGTTTTTCTGCTTAGTCATCAGCCACATTGTGTGTGAACACAATGGCACAAACAGGCTGAGAGTTCTCAATAGCACATTTCTTTGTTTCTGCTGTGAGTATGAATTGATCGGAGCTCATGAGTTCAAAGCGCGCTTCAGTGACATTCTTACTCCAACACGTGTTGTGTTGTGTGATTGGCATTGACGTCATTTTACAGAAGCTGCCCGTTTGTCTCTGAGCAGGTTTAACACACAGAATAGTGAATGACATGACACACGTTACTGTAATGGAGTAGGTTTTTGTGTACTTTTTAGAGTAATTTTTGAATGACAAAGGACAGGACAGGTGAGTGATGAGGACAGGTGAATTGGCACTAATTAAGGTCCCTGAGTGAGTGAGAGAGAAAGTTAAAGCATTCGTGACCTTTGACCCATGATGACTGATACCAGTACTTTTACTTAAATTTGATCAAAATAGTGGTATTTTAACTTTCACTTGAGTAGAATATTTCAGTACTCTTTACACCTCTGAGAATGTGGCTTCTTTTCTTTTGTTTTTTCTTTTGCCAATTTATAAGGGACATCAAGGCTTTCATGAAAATTCCTAAAGTGAAAGTTGGCAGGTTGTCATGACGCCGTGCTCTGTTTGCCAAGACAGTCATCAAACGTCTTCAGTGCCGAGTCTGGACCAGTGACGCCATTTTATCAACCAAAGGCTTATTATAACTCAATTTGTGTTTTCCTCTTCATTTTTATGACAGTAATTACAAGTGACAGGAGTGTCATTTTTACAGCCAAAGATCTTCTACGGCAACAACCGAGTTAACTGACATGTTTTAATCCTTTGGTTAAAAAAAAAAAAAATAAAGTCCCACCGCTGATGTTAAAGTGCATGTATGGCTCGGACGGCGAGGAGTTTTTTACCGCTCAGCTTTTACCTCTCTCCGCTCCAAGTGGATCAATTCCAGAGGATTGATGGAGTTTTTCCGCCCCGGAGATTGATGTCGTCGATGTTACTGCGGAGCCTGGAATCCGAGGAGCTCTAAATCTCTCGCCTTCTATCTCCCTGTTCCAGTTCGCTGTTGGGCCTCAAATCAGCAGCTTTAACGGAATCATTCTGGGCGCAGACTTTAAACATCCGATGACTCACCGTTGGGCCAAAACCAAGACGTTCTACTCATCATTCGGCTCCTTCCTCCTCCTACAATCATCTTACCATGTCTGCCTGTTGGTTTTCAGGCAGCAGAAGGATCCAGATTCTCTATATCTCTAAATATCTACCTGCGCCTTTGAAAAGTGTTGGCGTAAGTGTGCACCTGCATCCCTGATGTAATCTGATCAGACACCAATAAGAGCAAATCTCATCAACATCAAACTGCTTTACTGCTAATCAGGTTACCGAGCAACAAGCCAGCCAATGGCAGCTACTAATGCCATTAAGTAGAGCCGCGATTGGATTGGGATCTTATTTCGACTTCCTGAAGGCTGCCAGTGTTTTAATCAATAAACACAGCCGCGGTGATGTCACAGCCCGTTAGAACGCCGAGGCGGTAACGTCACATGCTGTTAAGATGGCGGAAGAGGCTGAGCGATGTGGATTGAGGGCGTTTTTTAAAAAAAACCCAGAGAGTTGAAAGAGTTTCCATCAAAGGTGGACGGACAAACGGGTGGATACACAGAGGAACGCATGTATCAGCGATGTGGAAACTGTTGGAGGAAAAAATTACTTTTGGGGGTGAAAGGGGGGATAAAAAAAGAGGACATGGGAAATCATCAATGCTGGAATAAGAGCGGTTTTAAATGAAAGCACTGGCAGGAGAATTGCAACGCTTCCACAAATTAATTAAAATAACATTCAGACTACTTCCACTTTAGAATGAGTTCATTAATTCGGCTCAGTTGATTAGCCGGATAACGGAGACTAAAATAATCCTCTTTGCCTGTTTTACAGATTTTCCTTCTCGCGCCGCACTCTGTGTGTTCAGAAATAAACTGAATTCGTCTGCCTTTACTCAGACACCGGCACAAAATGGCTCCCATAGCAGTGCCGCTCACTGGACCTGTGACATTAAGTTAAAACAAAGCATTCCAGACACTTTAATCCATTTACTCTGGCCAATGCTGTTGTGGTCACTCCATTCAGGCTTTGATTCTGTGCAATTGTCTCAATTTAAAGGCACGACGATAGTCCTGTCTCCCTCCGTCTGTCGCTCTCCTCTTTTTTTTTCCCCCTCTCCCCTCTCCCACATCTCCTCAGATCGATGGAGAGGGCGAAAAGCTAATGACCCATCTCAGCAACCAATTCACTCAGCTCTGCCACGCTCAGTACCTGTCTAAACCCATGAGAGGAGAGGAGAGGAGAGGAGAGGAGAGGAGAGGAGAGGAGAGGAGAGGAGAGGAGAGGAGAGGAGAGGAGAGGAGAGAAACCTGCTTTATTTATCCAAACATCTTCATTTTCAGGGTGGAGGAGAGAAGTAAACAAGTCACCATCACTGTGGCGACATCTGACTCATAAATCCACAAGCAATCAGCTTCGTAACGTACACTGTAAAATATTCTCATGTTACAATCCCAATAAATGACCCGGCCCGAAGTTATATTACTTTAAGAGCAAAGTACACTTTGCATGTTTACAGTAAATTACTGTGTAATAAATACTTTTTTTTTTCATAGTAGTTTGTTTCATTTAATAGTTAATTAACAATAAAGTGATGGCTATTCACTGCAACTGCATAGATACGCCAAATATTACTGGAATTTAGCAGTATTTTACTGTAACCTCACAGTACATATATCGCATACAGTATATTACTGTGTTTCAGCAGTATTGTCTTTGAATAAATGCTGTATTTTATTGTTACTATGCAGTACCTACATGCCATACAGTATATTACTGTGATGTATCAGTATTTTCATGTATAAATGCTGCATTTAAAGGTTAAAATCACACTTCCGTGCAAGTTCCTGTAATAGCCACGCCTTTTTCTTCTTTTTTTTTACAATAAAACACAAATTCATTTTTTAATTGTAGTACAATTACAGCACAGTGAAATGATAATGATGTATTTAATTGTGAAATATTCAGTTCAAACCTTATATTTACACGATCACATGTTGATAATTTGGTCAGTTAATAAATTTGCACCTTATATTAAAATCTGAAGTTTTTCCTCTCATTTCCCATGGTATCAGAATCTGGTGAAGCTCAGACAAAAAATTAAAGTGTAACATTGACATGCATGGCTGGTTATTTTATATCTCTCTTATTTCTCGTGGCCTTTCTCTCTGTTTATCCATCTCTCTCTCGCTCTTGCTCTCAGTCTCTATCTTTCTCCGCTCCCTTAAGATCAGCTTCAGTGCCTATCACATCTAAATTCATTAGTGCCTCAAGAGATGTGTACTTGTGTGTGTGTGCGCAACGTGTGCGCATCATCAGCGCTAAATGATTATAAAGCACAGTTATTAAAAACTGCCATAATTACCATGCCTGTAGCAAAAACACTCTGATATGAATTTACCTCCCCTTCTCTCCACGGGCAAACACACACACACATCGAGAACAGGGGGATGTTTGTAGTGTGCACGTATTAACACACACACACACACACACACACAAACACACACCTCCTCTGGCAAGAGCAAACTTGCAGGTTCCCAGAGCTCGATGTCATTCCTCATGTAGCCCGTCCTTCCTGACCTGCTGTGAATGTCAATTAAAACCTCATGACCCCGACTTTGGGACACGCTCATTATTCATAAACCACATTATTCACTCAAAAATAATCTTGATGCCACGAAATGCACAGGATATGAGAGATCGGTGGTTTTAATTCGATCATTTCAAATCAGAATTAGCAATAGTTTTGTTCATTTTGTGTATTTATACTTTATTTGACTATTTAAAGGTAGTTTAACGTACCCTTTTTTGGGCTTGTTGGTATATACCAAAGCTTTGTTTTTGACAGCCGTCAGGAGCAACTTAGGGTTAAGTGACTTGCCCAAAGGACACATCGGCCAGCGGAACCGGGAATCAAACCCACAACCATCCAGTTGAAAGAAGACTCACTCGTCCACTGAGCTACCATCGTGGGGAATTCCAATTTTCAAGCCCCTAGAGCCGAGGTCATAAACTCTAGATTAGATCAATTATGCATCATAAATAAGTTTTTATTGTGAACTGTATATTATTGCATGTTAAAACACGGCACTTTTATTTTGAAATTCTGTAAACTATTGTCACGATATCGCGTTATCCTCCACATGAGGATATTGTTATATCATTTTTAAGGTAAAATCGCCTCCACCCCTACTGAAGAGTAAGGTTAAGTTAAGGGTTTTTGGGCAGTTCATAATCTCACTGACTGTGTCTTTTAATTTCTTTTATTGTATGCGTGGAAACAAATACAAATACTACACCATGTATTTCCCCCGATGCAGTGATAAAAAAAAAAAATGACAGTCAATAAGCAAATGGATAAAAAAAACTTTCGAGTGGACCATGTGTTGTCTACCGCTAATAGAAAAAAAATGAAATAAATTTTCCCTCGGTAACCGCACATTAGTTTGAGAAAAGTTAAGTGAAAGTTTCTCGAATACAAAAGATGCAAAAAGAGATTCTCAGAATATGTTTTTATTTGTGGCCCCAGCGCTCGCTTTTTTTTCTTACGGGATTTTTGGCAAACAAAAATGTATCACTGTAAAACGCTTCATCATAGCGAGCGCTCACAAAACAGATTATGGGCTGCACATGATGAAGGGGGTGGTTTGTCAGGTCTGCAAGGCTGCAGCTGGACACTTTCTGCATCATAAGCACAGGTGTGGCAATGAGCTGGTCACAATTCAACGATCCCCAGGATTATTTACAACGTTGGGAAAGTAGGGGGGAAGCGTCTTCTTCTTCTTCTTCCTCCTCCTCCTCCTCTGCTGAAAAACCCCCAAGTCTTTGTCGGTGGGACGTTGCCATGAAAACGACAGGGATGATAGATGCCGCGTGGCCGGTCGCCAACCTCCAGTGGAGAGACAACAGCAAACTGCGATCACAGCAGGGCAGTACATTTTCCAAAATGCACATGAACTGAACTGGTCACAGTAGGGTAGATCCTTTAAGGCTGTGGTTTTCAAATGGGGGCTCAGGGACCTCTGGGAGTCCATGGCACACTGCCAAGGGCTCCATTAAAGGTTTACAGGTTTATCAGTTAGAAGCGGAACAGCTCAGTACGGTACAGGACTTAGGAATAGTGCCAAAATAACTGGCCCCAACCACACTCTTTTTTCGGTAACCTTCCCATGGGGTACAAGAGTAATGATACGGTACAGTGTGGGTGGAGCTACACCTACGACAGTCAGCTGATAGGGCGACAGAAAAGGGTCACTCCCTAACACCCACAGTCTATTCTCTGTGTTGAGACTGAATACGAAAACTGAGCAGAAAAAACTAGCTGCTCCGTCATGTTGTTGTCGGTTGTGCTGCGACCAATGTCGTTGTTTGTTGCCGGTGCACTGGTACAACAGTTTCCAGTTTCCTCCCACAATGTCCAAAAACATGCAGAAACCCAGACTGGTGACCTGTCCAAGATCGACCTATGTCAGCTGGCATTGGCACCAGCAGCCCTGCGGCCCTCATTTGGAGGATTAAGTGGTAGACGATGAATGAATGAATGAATGAATGAATGTCCTGACATTTACCAGTTAGTAAATGGTATGGAGATATACAGTGATTTTCTGTAGTGTGTGTATCAGAGTGTGTAATAAAACTTCAGTCTATAGTTCACAACAGTCGAGTGCAGCAGCAGCCGTTGCATAATTTATCAGGACGGTCACAACATCTTGAGCTGAATCATAGTCTGAAGTGGTTGATCAGACAGCGCGAGGACCCGCATATAGTGCTGGACATGTGGAGCTATTTCAACAATGTCGTCTGTCGACTCTGGCATCGATCGGATCCTTTCGGAAACAAAAGGAAACAAAAACATTCACCCAAGACATGACACGATAAGTCAGCCAGGTTCTCAGTCGTACTTCACATTCGTTGTGGCATTATGGTTCCTTCATGGGTGTCATGAAGCAATGGTTTGGTTTTGAATTTGTTTCATTTTCACGCACAAGCGCTGGCACCACTGATCAACAAATTGGACGCGCAAGTGAGGAAAATGCAACCTGTAACCTCTTAACCTAAAATAAATCACACGTAATCCCAACACCAAGACTAACCCCGGTCTAACAGACCCTCAAACCAAGTCTCCATCCCCAAATCGCCCCTGTAAATTGTGAGGAACGTCTTCAGTGTCCTCATAAAGGTCTGCAACTCAACTCGTCCTCATGAAGACACACACACACACACACACACACTCCCACCATCCACCTGTCATAACCAGCTGGCAGGTACACCTGGCTCACCAGCATCGGCCAAAAAAACATGGAGCGTTACCATAGCGACCACATGGTGTTGGCCTGGCATTGTTGGCATCGCCATGGTAACAGCAGATCAAACAAGTGGGCATCGCCAGCTTTATAGGCCAAGATGGACACACACACACACACACACACACACACACTCACAGTGTTCTGTTATAATGCTGATTCTAGAGCTGTGTACAGCAGCTGCTGCTCTGCTTATAGAACAAGACATCATTTAAAGCAACAAGTGGTAAATATAGCCTGTGATTTAGTGCAAACATTTGCTGTTTTGTTTTTGTTTTTTTTGTTTTTTACGTCCACCTGTAGTCGCTTAATGGAAGCTTTCCATTTCCTGCACTTGCTGTTCTTAACAGTCAAGGTCAGTGTTAACGCAGAGAGTGACAATAAAATGCAACACATCACAATAACGTTATTGCAGATTATCGCTTTAAATCAAGGCCATGGCCTTTTTCTCTTTTTTCTTTTTTTTTTTATCAGAACTGCTGTTCTGAATAAAGAATAAAACAAAGTGTGTGTGAGCCTTTTATGAGCCATCTGACGGAAAATGGACTAACACTCCAAGTATGTGTGGAGCATTTAACGACACGCACAAGGACACGCACACAAAAAAAGGTGTGAATATGAAATATTGAGAAAATAACTTGTGCAAATTCAACTGGAGCTTTCGTACCTGACCAAATGGAGCAGACTATGTGAGGAAACAAACTCTGGTCCGTTTAAAGTGGACCAAACAGCTCCTATCTGCATGTTTTTGGACTGTGTAGCCAGAGAGAACCACCACGTACCAGGAGAACACGCAAACTCCACACAGAAAGGCCTTTGGTCGAACTGGGATCCAAACCGGTGACCTTCTTGCTGTGAGGCAACGATGCTTCCACTTAATTATACATTCTTCCTGCATGACCAGCGCAGGGCAAGCAAACTGTAAGCATTTGTGCGCTTTCATTTTGATGATACAATGCAGTGTGATTTCTATCAGCGTGTGTATGCGCTCTGATAGTGGCCACTTTAATAGGTACACCCAGAGACCTAATTTGGCTGTAACAGCTGTGGTTATTTGATTTACTGTGGCTTCTTCTATCATCTCAAAGCCATTCTCCTCCGACCTCTGGCATCAACACAATATTTCTGCGCAGAGAACTGCTGCTCACTAGATATTTTCTCTTTCCAGAACATTTTCTCCAAACCTTAGAGATGCTCGTGCCTTTAAATCCAAATTGATCAGCAGTTGTTTGTTTTTTTCAGTACTGACACTGAGAACCATGTCAAGTTTCTTCCTCATTCTGATGCCTTCAGGCCCCAGTTGTTGCCACGTGATTGTTTGAGAAGATATAACCTGTTCCTAATAAAGTGGCTGGTACAATAACATGTACAGAAATGACTTCAAATAATTCCCTGCAACATAAGAGCAGTTCTACTATCTTGTTTTATTAGTAGTAGGAGTTATTTCCTCCATGTTTTAGTGCAGATTATTGTGGAAAACAGTCAAAGAATCGACGCTTTGTCGTCTTTGATTGGCAGGCGAGTTGGCACAATGTCAAGTACTCAGGTGCAGAGACTGAGCAACGTCTTCCTTCTCATGTTAAATAATAGCTTTCAAACACTTTGTACGTACATGTTAAGGCAAAAGGACTAAACGAAAATTTTACAATTTTACAATTGTACATTGGAACAAATTAAAAACACATTAAGTTTGTCTCAAACGGCAGTTGAGCAACTTTGCAGCGTCTGCCCACACCAGTGAGCTCAAGCACCCGGGCTGACACACACACACACACACACAGCGTCTGCTGCTGAGGGATGAGCAGAAAAACTGGCTCCAGCTATGTTTTCTAAGTAATTGTGTGCATGTGTTTGTCAGCGCATGTGAAAGTGCATATTTGTGTGCGCATGTGTGTGTTTACACACTCCCACACCAGGTTACATACTGCAGACCTGAGTGTGCATGAGAGAAATAACGCACACACACACACACACACATACCACAGCTGCGACCTTGAATATGAACACGCATATCTCTCACACACAGACACCAAATTCTAAATTTCCGTGTGTGCGTGTGTGTGTGTGTGTGTGTGTATTAACGCGAAGCTTCGCCAACTGTCTGCAAAAGAGGATCCTTCCCTTTCCTTCCCTTCCCCTCCCTTCCCTTCCCTTCCCGTCCCATCCCGCTCCTTCCTTTCCTTTCCTTTCCTGTACTGTCCTTTCCTCTTGTGAAACACACTCAAATAAGGTAGCGACACATGGGCAAAAATCCCTACAATATAAATAATTTTTTTTAAATGTACTGCCTATTATTATGCCACGCTATTTACGAGGTCTGAAATTAACATTTTTCTTTCAAATTCTGGCCGCAGCTTTTGAAAGGAAAATATTTTTTAATCAGATGCTTTCATTGGTGAGAGACTTGCGACTGATGACTTCAGCCTTGTCACGTCGAGTGTACAGCGACTGTCCAGAGCAACTGTGCGGCGTACAAAAGTGGCACTGGTGTAGGTTTTGAAAAATTTATTGAATAACTCTCTCTCTCTCTCTCTCTCTCTCTCAAAAGAGGTTGAATATGAATTATGAATCAAATAAAATACCTGAAATTGTGATCTTTCAGAGTCAAAGCTTCATTGAAATTAATTTTCTTTTTCTCGTTCTGTTTCCAGAGGTAATTTATTTCTCAAAAACCAGTTCAACAGGATGATTCTTTCAAAATAAACCTCCATTTATGCGTTACATTGTATGTCTCCTTTGTATTCGCCATGTCTGTCCTTCAGAATGTTTTCACATTCGTTTATTTTTATTTTTTTTTCACTTTTCATCCGATTGGCAAACTCACCGGAAAGAAACGATGAGCGAGGCGGATCGGGGGTGAACCGGCTTACCTTCATATGTGTCACATCTGTGGAGGCTTTTACTGATGTCACATCATTAAGGAGGACAAACTAACCCTCATAAACTTAAACAAGGGTACAGTGTCCTCGTCCCAAAATAATTCCAGGTCCAGCGCGGTGCCCGAGGTGAATTTCTCTGCTCGGTACGTCGCATTCATTCTGAAAAAAAGCTCATTGACACAAAGGAGCACAAATCAATATACAGCATACAACAAAGGAGCTGTGCATTGATTTGTTCTATATGTCTATCATACTTTGATTGTCTCTAAATCAAGAGCATGAATTCTTATTCCCCGATGCCCCGTTTGTTTTTCCCAGATTCCGTTTGATCTGGACCTTTTTCTTTGGTTTGGACAAATTTGCTGCTTAGTTCTGAGCAAAACTACAAGTTTAGACTTGAAAAAAGGTTTAGAAATTAAAGCACATGCTGCTGCCGTTTGTCATAATGGACTGAAGGTTGCATCTGTTTTAACAACCTAAGCAAAACATAACGTGCTATTTGCAAAATTCGGCTTTCTGAACGTAACCTGAACCTGACGCAGACGCGTTGGCACGTCCGTGCTGGAATAGAGACGAGGATTTGTTGCGTATTTGCTTTAATTGATAGCATCAGCATGTTAACAAGCACACAATAAAGTGATGTGGCTCTAATATCAATGGAGATGAGGTGATTTAACGTGTTCACGTCCCATTTTATTGTGTTCAAATGCTACTATTCAATACTCAATAAGGCTAAAACCAAAGCACGACTAAGGCTGGAGTCCTGGGGTGAAGTTTATTACATTTCGTCCCCTGGCGGTGCTGCAGGAAAAGACGGGGGTGATCAAAGCTGGCAAACTCCAACAACAAAAATGTGTGACAATGCTTTGTCCATCAGTTGCAGAGAGTACAGACTGAGACCAACTGGTCGATACTGGCAAGACTAGAAGTCTCCCACTGGAGCGGCGGAAAACTGCAGACTCACCAGTCATTTAATGAGGCTCAGAAGAAAATCCAACGTGTTTTCTACAACAGCACGTAGACAGAATGAACTTCTTTAGTGTATGTCCATCTACACTGTTGTGTTTTAAAGGGTCATGTGGGTGGAGCTGTTGCCAGAGACTGTTTTTGATGAAATTCACAAAAAAAAACAATCCAATCTGCCTGTGTTTGGATGGTTAGAGGAAGCCTGGGTAAGAAGAGAAACCCCAACAATACTGTCATAATTGTGCAGGAGTTTCTTTGTCACTCTGCACTTGGCGTCTATTGCGTGTCATCGTGGAAGAATTACCTTTTTCCTTTCCTGAAACTAGGGTCCGAGGACGGATAAAGACAAGTCAGTCTTTATCATTTCTTTGGTGAACCAGAGATCTTGTTATTTGCATTTTGCAGGCATCATGTCATTGGCTCTCTTGCTTTACTTTACTCACTCATTGTTCTGCATGAAATTCTCTTTTTTTTGCCTCTATCCCTGTAGAACTTTCTAGCAGCAAAGCTATTTATCTTTCATTCTATTTATCTGTTCATTGTTGTAATTGGTATCAAAGCACCGTTGCCTTTAAAGTGCCTTTAAGGTGCATTGTCAAAGCCATCTTTTGTTATATATTACCTTCGTATGCGCTTTTGTAAATCTATCTATCATCAGAACCTGTACGACTTGTCGGTTTTACAACCTAACAAAATGCTGTCTAATAACTAACTAACTTCAAACTAATAACTGTCTTACTACTAAATGACTGCTGCTTAACTGTGTATGTGGAATAAACCTTCAGAAAGACAGTCGAGTTGTGCCCACCGTACTTGTTCTGGTTACCCTTTCCAGAAGGGAGTATTGCGCTGAAAGGATCAGCCGCAGAAATCTGGACAGTTGTAAAACCGACAAGTCGTACAGGTTCTGATGATAGATAGATTTACAAAGGCGCATACGAAGGCATTATATAACAAAACATGGCTTTGACAATGCACCTTAAAGGCACTTTAAAGGCAACGGTGCTTTGATACCAATTACAACAATGAACAGATAAATAGAATGAAAGATAAATAGCTTTGCCTGCTAGAAAGTTCTACAATCCCAGTTCCCCACTCTGTCCCCCATTTGTCCTTTCACCCCAACCAGTCGAGGCAGATGGGAGCACATCTGTGAGTCTGGTTCTGTCAGAGATTTCTTCCTGTTGAAAAAGGGAGGTTTTTTTTCCTCTCCACTGATGCCTAGTGTTTGCTCATTGTGTGAACTCTTGGGTTTCTCTTCTCTCTATAATAATATTGTAAAGGCTTCTGCCTTACTATGTACACTGCCTTGAGATAATGTATGTTATACAAATAAAACCGAACTGAGTTGAATTCTGCTCGTAATTGCATCTCGAGGGAAGACATTTAAACATCAACTTCTTTCTTGCATAAAATTCAAGCCCTTTCAATGAACCGAACTTTCAAGGGCCTTGAATTCCTTTTTGTTATTTTCAAGGATGTCAAAGACCCATGAGAACCCGGACTCACACATAAATGCTGCTTTAATGCTTGACAGCACGAACGCAAACTCCTCATACATTCATGCCCTGATTGAACCACTTCTGACCACTGCCCCCACCCTGCAGACCTACTTACATCTAATTGTATTCATTTAAGATAGGAGCTCAACTTATGCATCATTATGACAGGCAAGAATTCTACTGTAAAACAACCCTATTATCCTGAGTAATCACATTCATACCAGAGGGATGTAATCAGTGAGTGCAGGTCTGGATTGCAGCTGCGCTGCAGCGAGCACAGTTTTAATGGACAGGACTTGAATTTTCTGTCCTGTTACAAAGCCGAGCTGGATATTTTTTTTGCCATTTTACAAACTCCAAACACAATTTTACCTCTCACCTTTCCATTACTGAACTGTAGCGAATTATACCGGAGTGAGTTGAAGTTGAAATTGGATGTAAAAATACATCACTGAGAGTCATTTTGTGAATTGTCTGATATTTATGTTCTCGTCCGTCCACAGACTTGCAGCAGAAAACACACACACACACACACACACACACACGCAAGTCTTTTCTGCAATCCATCATAGAGGAGGCGCTGGTCTGAGAACTGCACTGGAGAGTTCCAGTCAGCGCTGTGACAGGTTAGATTGTGGGAAATTGCCTGCATGGGAACAATGTACCTACACTGGGGGTTGAACAGGTCATGTGGTGTTTCCCAAAAAAAAAAAAAAAAAAAATCTATTTATGCTTGTCATCCATTTCCACCACAGGAGATTGTGTCTGTGTGTGCAGACTAACTTTCAGTCGGCCAGTTCTGTTGTTCCACAGCAATGACTACCTGCCATGTTTTCCTCTGACGGATTTTTGCTTCCTGAAGCTATATATGAGCTGCAACAAGAGTGTAGTCTGATGTGAGATGTGTGAGAAGCAAAACAACAGTGCGAGAGATGCAAACATCTACACATTCACCGTTGTGGTGAAAAATGGTACTAGTAAAAACAATTGCACACAATAAAACGTACCTTTAAATCGACTTTACTGCACATCTGATGTATATTCGCCGGCCCCTTTATTAGGTACACCTGTTCAAGTGCTTGTCAACACAAATATTTAACCAGTTTATCATACGGCAGCAACTTGGTCAAGATGACCGCTTTTAATCAAGCTTCAGAATGACAAAGAAACACAATTTCAATGAACACGTTGCTGTCAGACAGGCTGGTCTGCGTTTTTCCAAAAACTGCTGATCTACTGGGTTTTTCCCACACAAACACAAAATAAAATATCCAGTTCTCTGTGCTTTTCAAAGGTCAAAGGTCAAAGGAGAATGTCTAGACTGGTTTAAAATGATAGCAAGTCAACTCAAATAACAACTTATTACATCCAAGGTAACACAGAGACAATCTCTGAATAACACCTTGAAGCAGAAACAGCTAAAACAGCAGGAAACCACACATTTTCCTTTGTCCTATGTCCTTTGTACCTAATAAAGTGGCTGAATAAAGAAAAAAAATCATCTCTTATTTGAATACTCTACACTAGTAAGTGTTACAACCCCAGTTATGTCTTTCACATATGGGCCAAGTGTGTTTACAGATATATATATATATATATATATATATATATATATATATATATATATATATATATATATATATAATATAAATGATTGAGTTCAATATATAATCCCTGTGAACTCTGTTTTGGGTTTAAAGTACGGGAGACACTGTATATGCTCACTGTACTCATTGCTGTGAAAGAAAACGCTGCCTGCATCGGTGCGGCGCAGACAAAAGAATGGCATGACAGCAATGTGTGTGTGTGTGTGAGAAAATACACTGCATGTAACAATGTAAAACCTGCAACTTCAGCAGATGCATTCGTGTGGACGCACTGCTTTCTTTAATGGCGGCGCACACAGACACTGTGTAACGACGGCACATTCACAGTTTAAAGCAGAGGAGGGAGGAGGACAAAAAAAGAAATGTGACGCAGTATCCCGAGCTGGAAAACACCTGCAATTACTAGCACCAAATTAACCTGAAAATAGGCCTGAAAATGAATCTACCGTCTCTGCTGGGACCAAAATCTGTCAGGCAGAAACTTTGGGGTGGAGAAGATTGTCCACACCTTTTGTCTTGGCACGAGAGAAACAAATCACACTGAGACAAAACACATCTGTTCCCCACTCGTACATGCCTGCTTTTCTTCTTTCTTCAGCTCAGCTGAGTCCCAAATCAAAACATTTCTTCTGTCTATATTTTTATTTGAAAAGCTGTCATGATGTTATCTCGCCCAGGTATGACAAGCTCGGCTGTCGCCTGTGTCGGCAGATGGTGAGATGTGGTCAAATGAATTGTTTTCATTTTGCACTGGTGCAGAGTGAGGCTGCTGCCAACAAAAATACATGGGTCACAAATGTGTGCGAACTTTGGACATTGTGAATTTTTGTAATTGTGAATATTTAGATATTTTAGTTGTAAATTAAGTAAAAATTCTGCCTCTGGTTAGTCTTCGTGTAGAGAAACAATGTAACATTATACGTATGCTGCATCAGAACTATCAGACCTGACTGAGGTAGCACTGGGTGTATACAGCAGCAGAGCAGGGGTGGGTGGGGGGCAAGAAGCATAGAATATTGGACAGATATAAAATGTAAAATCCGATACAATTGAAAAATCCTATATATACATTGCATGCTGGAGAATTGTGACTTTGAAATGACTCAAATGTGTTGTCAACAGCTTCATGTGTTCATAAATGGTCTAAAATTACTGAATCGGACTGATTTATTCAGACTAAGACAATAATTTGTTTTGTTTTTTAATGCCATGTAAACACGTTAGTCTGACTAAAATCGAGCTAGCCTAAGTCGGACTAACATACCTGGATAATATGATTCATAGTCCGATTACTCTTGCATGTATACGCTTAGTCGGCAGTCGGCTTCGGACAACCACAAGAGGCATGTTTGATCTAATCATGATTAACGTGTCATCAGGTGCAAAACATACAGAACCACAGAATAATCCATCTTGACGTTCGCTGTGTGTTTTTGTGTGACATCAAGGTCAACAGGAAACTAAATACGCACTAGCTTATGGCTTATAGAGACATACAGCGCCACCTATGGCCCGTCTTAGGCCATAGCTTGATTAAACTGTGCATTTAAATGTATGTGTGGCTCATTTTGCCAAAGCCTTTAAATGTAACCGACAACTGTTTATACTTTTGAGGTCATTCTTCGACCAGAGAGCTCCAGTAGTTTGATGTTTCTTGAAAGTTTGAACACAAAAATGTTAACAAGTGTTTGAAGGCCACCGGTTGTCCTCAAGGTCTCCTTTAAATCCAAAAGACGTTCCCCCTGGCTGTGGACATTGATGACTTTGCAGACCCAAGCCTCACTGAGCTTGTTGCCGTCTTTCACAGAGAATGATTTTTGTCCTGCAGAAATCTTTTTCTTGTTCATGGGTAGATTTACAGAAAAGAAACATGGACACAAACATTCTCTGAGAGATGGAGAAAGGGGGCCTTTTGTATCTGCCGGAGGAGGAGGACATGATGTGTTCTATGGCTCAGGAGGTGGAGTGGACTGTACGCTAATAGTAAGGTCGGTGGTTCAGTCCTTGGTTTCCTCCACTTGGTGCATGAAAGTATCCTTGGGGCACAGCTGTCAGTGGTAACGGAGCACTGTATGAGTGAGTGTATGACTCGGTGAATGTGTGACACCGTGGAAAAAAAGTGGTCCTGAGTGGTGCTTAAGAGCGGAGAAGAGCTATATGTCTGTTGATGAGGATCGAGTCTGTTTTAATGTAATCTGAATAAAGATGGCCTTAAAGGTAAGGCCGGAGGTCATTTTCTGCAGATGAACAAGTATCCAAAAAAAGTTCGCTTCACCGAAAAGTACAGGAAGTTACCGATGCTGTGCTCTGGAGGCTTAGCTTCAGAGGGAAGTCTGAAGAAATGGGGCTTGGACTTTTGAATTCAAACTGTCTGTCCAGGATCTCTAACCTTACCTTTAACTGTGCCGGTAATAATAAATATTTTTGTAGTTTTTGACCTTGAGACAGAGGAAGAACAAGCATTTGTTTGTTTTGTTTTTTTGACAAATGACACATAGGTGTGAGGTTTGGATGTGTCTGGGAATCTGTTTTTTTTTTTTTTAAATGTCAATATGCTTTTGCTCAAAGTTTTATATAAATAAAGATTGTTTTGGTTTAACTCCTCATCATTTATATAATACTTATTTTGATATTATATTATTAGGATATGCAGTTATATGTATCACAGTGTATTGTACATAATGGTAAAAAACAGACATTACTACAGAAGAGTATTAGGGCCCACGTGTAAAAAACATGTTTGAAAAAAATAAAAAAATAATAAAACAGCATGCATTCTGAGAAAGACGTCAGAGATTAAAGTCAGAATTCTGACTTTAATCTTGAATTATGACTTTAATCTTGAATTCTGACTTTGATCTTGAATTCTGACGCTGTTTTATTTAGTTATTTTACTTTCTTTCAAACAATGTCTCTACATGTGGCCCTAATACACTTCTGTATGTTGTCATTGTTTCTTAGAAATTTACATTTTTAAATCAAGTCCTGCCTCGTGACGTCACGCTTTTTCCCTGCTGAGCTCGCGCTCCCTCCCTCTCTCGCTCTCTCTCTCGCTCCCTTCACTCCGCGTGAAACAAAGTGTAGTGTCCGCGAGACTCCGTAGGAAGCGAAAAGAGAGTAAGCGGAGGAAAGGAGAGAATGGAGCGACTGAACCCACTACAACCGGAGGAATACTAACAAGCCGAGAGAAGAGTGACATAAACGCGAGCCGCGCGGGAGGAGAGGGACGGAGCGAGTCGCCGAAAATCAAACTTTTCCGGGAGGGAAACTGTTACAGAGTCGCACACAGAGCCACGTTTGAAAAACATGGATACACTTTTACTCTCTGTGAGCCTGGGACTCCTGGTTGTCTGCTCCACGGTCTCCGGGGAAATATCGACAGGTAAGAACCACCTCTCCGTGTTTCTCCGAGTGTTTTTTGTTGTTGTGGTGAAGCCAAAGTTTGGAGCACATTTATCGTGTTCGCGTTTCAAATTCCACGCAGGTGTGTTTAAGTGAGGGGAAACGGAGGAAAGAAAAGTTGTGAACGTATCGCTTTATGTGTTGCCTTTAAGCCCACTCGGGAGCGTGACACTCACTTTCCGTGCGGGTTTTCTTCCATTTTGTCTCAATTAAAAACGATAAAAGGTTTATTTTCTCCCTTTTTGTGCGTGTGTGTGCGCGTGTGGTGCGTTCAAAGCCAGTGTTTGAATTCTGTCTGTCTGTTTGCCAAGTAGGTTGCGTTTACTTGTACGAATGACCAACCCGGTCCCAGGTTACACTGTAAACTTACATGTTATTTAAAAATTTTAATCTTTAAGTCACAGCTGCTCAGGTTTGACTTTGCGTCACGGGAGTCCACGCGCCGACATTTTCCGCTAAAATTCCAAAAACGCCGAGCTGAAGTGAACACACAAAATACACAAAAAGCAGCTGCGTTCACTCGCAACTTGTCATGCATCGCTTCATACTAATGTTTATTTAAATAAAATAAGTGATGTGAAAAGGGTGTGACGAGGAATGAAGCCGTGCAGCTCCACGGGCAGCGCTTGGATGGAAGGGGAAAAAGTTACTGCTGCACAGCGATCGCTACTTAGTAACTATATTATGCAGGTATAATCACAGAGATGAGTCCTATTGTAAAATAAACCCCGTTTATTTCAATCTGTCCTCACGTCTGTGGTGATGTTGTGCAGTGATGTGCGTCGTTTTAGGAGACTTTAATCCCAGCCCTGTAGTGGACAGTGCGTAATTAAACGCACACTTGCACACAGTACTGTCTGTGCGTTATTTGATCTCTGATGTGTTCAAAGTCTTGTTGCGCCTTTTTCCTTTTTTTTGTGGGATTAAATGGTCGGTTGCCTGCCTGCCTGTGCGCTCTTTGCAAAGCAAATCATCCTCGACGCATCCATCCAAGTTTATGCGCGCGGCACGTAATAAAACCTAATGGTTTGGTTTATGGTTTTTTTGGTCGATGCCGATGTTTTGACCACTTGAATGAATCATGCACGCTCTGTGTTGGGGGTTTAAGTTAAAGGAGAGAGAGGGAGAGGGATCGGTTAGTGCACTTTTCTCCGTGTCTGTGCGTCAGAGTCCATGGTTAAACCTGTCGTTGCATTGTTTTATTTGTGGATCGCGTGAATGCCTCTGCTGTCGGACGCAAGTTTGGACAGTAACCTGCTTCGGGAAGTGCTTTCGCTCTGCACAAACACGTATGCACTCCCCAACGCACAGCGGGACGGAATGCGTTTGCAAAAGTTGCAGCAGCAGCAGCGACGATACGACGCGGGTTAAACGCAGTCCTTCCATGTTTTCTGCAGCATACAAACACACTCTCCATATACCCGTGTGTCTCTTACGCATCCGTGGCTCCTGTGCCTTATATTTCCGTCTACCTGTCTCTCTCTCTCTCTCTCTCACACACACACACGTACACATTCAAACAGCTGTGTAAAAGTTGACCCCCCAAAACCACACAGAGACCATGTACTAAATGACACATCATCACCAGCACGACGCTACATTTAAGTGCTGAAAAAATAACCAGATAAATTCTGTGTCAGTGTCGTGGGTCCCGTCAATGATTTGCATAGAAATTACACATTAATTACCTATTCATCTGTGAGCATTTTATTGCCCCATCCTCTCTCTATCTCTCCGACCTGTACCCCATAACTACCACCCTCACCCCTCCTCCTCCTCCTCTCCCTCCCCCTCCTCTCCCTCCCCCTCCTTGCACCCCCCCCCCTCCCCATTGTAGCCATTTGGTCCTATGGGAAACAAATGTGTGGAATTTCTTGGAGGCCTCTTTGGGAATTAGAGTGTGCTGTTAATTTGCAAGCAAATGCCAGAGAGGAAAGCGCACAGGGGGGAGGGCTTTGGAGGAGGAGGAGGGTTTGGTTTGTCTTTGGTTTGTCAGGGCTAATAAAGGCTTGGTTGTGTTGCAATGTATAAAAATGTGCACTCAATGTGTAAACATTCAATTTTAAAAGGATTCAAAAGTAGGTGTTTGTAAATTTAGGAGGAAATAATTGTCAGTTGCATGTTAAGTTATCAGTTTGCTGGATTTAGTAGCTGCAGTGTTGTTGGTTAGAGGTCGACCGATGCTGGTTTTTCTCTGGCCGATATATAATGGCTTTTTTTTCTCTGATATGTTTGGCTTGTTTTCTCTTTTTTGCCTTTTCTCTTTATAACACAATAACAGTTTATAAACACATGATACACTTAACCTTAAATAAAGATGTATTGACCAACACTTATGGTAAAAATAAGGAATGAACTCCACTTTAATCACAGGTAATCAAAAATTACACTTTTTTGACACACATTTGGATGAAAATGTAAGGTTTTTGTGTTTTGGGGACACATAGGTGTAAACCTACTGTATATTAATAAGTAATCAGCTACAGAGCTGCATCTATAATTAGTTGATCACTAAATAACATCAACTATTTTGATAATTAATCCACTTTGGGTGTTTTTCCAGCCTCTTAAATGTGAATATTTCTAATTTATTTGCTCATTATAACAAATACATCATTAAAAACTGAATCAAGATATCATTTGAGTTTTGGGAAACACCTACCTCCAAACATTTCACATCACTTTTATGGACCAAATGACTCATTGATATCTTGATTTTCTCAATTAACCAAGAAAATTATCAACAGATTAACCAATTCTGGAAATTATTGTTGGTTGTAACCCTGATTAAATCATGAAAAGTTTGAAAAAATTGTCCTTATTAATTAGTCCACCTCTAGTCAACAAGGATTTCGGGGGTTGTTGCAGAATAAAAAGTGTAGTTTGTGTACAAAATATACTTCTACAAGCACTCATTAGTAGGTTTTATAAATCTGGGGTAAAATAAATGTTTAATTGCTTTCAAAGGAATCTGCATACAGTGTTAATCCCATGAAAAATGACAGCATTTAAGAAGAAGCCCGCGCTCACGTGACGACCTACAGTAGTGCAGCAGGGCAGGGTAAAGATTTTCTTTATACATCATCAGCAGCAGCACCACCGCTCTTTTTCTGTGACCGCACTACTATCTATTCACTCCACCAGAATGTGGAGATGATGAGGCTGATGGGGGTTAATGGGCAGATCAATAACGCAGCCAGTGAGAAGTAAGAAGTGTCACCCCGAGAGGGGAAAAAAGTGGCAAATGATTTGATCCAGAGTCAGCAGTGAAGGAAGGAAGGAAAGAAAGGAAGGAAGGGCATGGAGAGACGCGCGTTCTCACGCAGCACCGTCCCCTGTTTCACTCTGCAGTCACTGACAAGAGAACGTGGAGCTGTACATCATGTCCTGACAAAGTCAATCTGAAGACAAGTCTCTTCTGCGAGTACTGTCTCATTTCTGTCATCATCTCCTAATCCCGCCCCCCAGTTTTGTAAAATTGTGGCATTTACGTAAATATGTCTTGTGTCTCCTCTTATCACGGCTGTTTTGTTTCGGTTTATCGCTCAAAAGTGCTCGTCTAACAGAAAAGGGCTTTTACGTTAATTTGACAACTTCCCTAAATCCGTCTGCTCTCTGATCGGGTTGTGACACAGATTCCCCTCCGTCATGTGTAATCTTAATGAAGTGAAATTCGTTTCCATTAGTGTCTCCACAGACGAATCGTTGGCTCTGCTGCTGCTTTGCATCTGAGCTGCTTTAATTACAATTGTAAATTATCATTTATTTATTTTTTTTAGCATTTATTGAATGTTTGAACTTGATTTATAATTACTTTTCAGCGTCATTTGGAGGATGAGAGGAAATGGTCTGTTTTCCCGGGGAAAAGGGTGCGAGAGAAAGAGAGTGAAAGTGAGAAAGAGGAGAAGAGGATGAAGAAGGAGGAGGAGGAGTGGGGGAGGAGGGGGAAGCAGAGAGAAATGCAACCATTTGTTTTTGGCTGTGGGCATCTCCTCCACTCAAGAGACTGTGAAAACAGCAGGAGGGAGTATGTATGTGTCAGTGTGTGTGTGTGTGTGTTCCTCTGTCATGCATCGTGTGTGTGTGTGTGTGTGTGTGTCAACTCGTGTATGTTGCTGTCACTGAAAGAGAAAGAGAGAGGCCAATGCTTTTAAGCCCCGAGGAGTTTAGTGGTACACAGACAAATGTTTGTCTCTCATTTAGTTTTGACGCGCGCCACGTAAAATGGCGTCAAATCAAAGGCTGCTTTATTTATTTTCTCGTTAAAAGTAACGCCGTCACTCCGCCATCCTTCAGATCCGTCTTAATGTATTCTCTTCAGATAAAAAGCCACTTTGCCCAGAGCCAGTCTGTTTCTACCAATTTCAATCTAGTGGCTTTTTTTTTAAAGAAAAAGAAAAAGAAAAGAGTCTTTGAAAGTACTGGCTCATTTCTTTATCCATTTGGGGGATGAAGTCTATGTGCAGTGTAATTAATCTGTTTAGAGAATTCATTAGCTTATTCCCGTCGAGTGTGTAAATGTGTGTGTTTGTGTGAATTTAGAAACTTCCACACTCTGTGTGTCATCAGAGGGTTCTGAAGAACAACAGAGATGATTGACACGGGTTGTGATACAGGTTTCCATTACACCACACTGTGAGGAGAATTCACAGCGGAGGTGTCAAACTGGCGGCCCACGGACCCCATGTGGGCCCCCTCAATCGATTACATGTGGCCCACCACCACTTAGTATCATGTTTTAATGAAAACGTGGCCTGTGACCTCCTCTTCCTTTAAACACCGCAGTGTGTTTATTAGCCATATTTTTATAATAGTAATAATTAGGGCTGAATGAGCTTGAATAAATATCTAATTGCGATTATTTTTGGCAGGATTTGCGAGAAACTAAGGTGTTCTCTTCAGTCTGTGGAATAAGACGTGTAAAGGTCAAGCTAATAATCTAAAATGATATTTTAACAAATATTTGGACTTTAACAAATGTTGTGCCTCCTGCAATTTGAAAATCGTAGTAGGTAAGGTTAGGTTATTTGCTGTTTTAATTACAGTTGTCCACATTATTCTTGACTTACTTTTAGATTTATTTCTCTTTTTTGATATTGTAAATGTTATTGTTGGGAACGATACACCATTTCACATTAAAAACAAGCATCTTCATTATCATGTTATATGTTTAAGCTCATACAGCAAACGCGCTACTATAGACCGGCCCCCTCTTGACCTCTTGTTTTTTTGAATCTGCTTTTGAATGACAAGGGAACAATAAACCCGGGATGCTACAGGGGTTAGGCAATAAGGCCACTGGCGTTATTGCAATAAAAATGTTAAAATTGGGCTATATTGATCAGAATTCAGATGCATCGTGTATCGCGGCCTTTCTTGTTATCGCCGTAACATTTAAATGTAAACAAACGTCTATTTGATTTTAAATCATTGCCAAATGAGTTCACACAATCCCGATAAGGTCCATCAGCTCCACATGGCTCTCTGAGTGTTTAGTTGCCTTGTGACATTCTGTTGCTCCACACAGGAAGTGATTTATTTTATGTCACAACAGCAACATTGCACTAGTAAGCAAAAAAAAAGAAAAGTTAACCGCGCTGCTCAAAAATCCTGGTCATTCAGCCGTTTTGTCAGAGGTAAACACTTGTTGTTGCCCCCACCTGCTGGTGTTGACACACAAACACTTCCACTGGTAGGTCTGATAGTTTTGCTTGACAAGAGTCCAATTTCACACGAAGGTTACATTGTTTCTCTGTATAATAACGGAATATAAACATTTAAGAAAATCAATCACCAAAGGTTGCATACTGCAGCTTTAGTTTACGAACTACGAATTACGAATTAAACAGCAGAAACGGCACTTTTTCTGCTTTTGTTTTGCACACAGATGTGATTTTTGCTGCCCAAATAACAGCATATTTGGGATTGGTTCAATAATGAACCACATTGATTGGCCTTGTGTTGTTGTATATTAGTTATGTTGGCAATGATTGGGAGTACTAAATAGAAGGGACTAATGTTGATTTGAATGTGAACAGTAACCAAATCACAATGATAAAAGCGGGGGTGTTTTTAATACAGTATCACTGCATGTTTTCCTGCAGTAATGTCGGGCTTTCTGTTGTTTCCATCCACACATTTTCTGCACGAGCTGGAAAATTAACATAAAAAGAGGCAGCCGTGCCTGTATCTAATGTTGTGGTCATTATTAACCGTAATGTACTGTGGAGATGATGTGTGTAAATCATTAGTCATCAAGCAGGAAGTGAACCAAGAAGGTGGCACGGTCCCACTGGAAATGAGGGGAGGCAGCACATCCAAAACAAATCCACAATCCCTGAAATATCACATCCCTGATGAGTGATGGTATTAGTCCAATATCATCAATCTCCGCTCTGCCCTGTTTGGCTCTGGTCACAGCTGTCGGTGCGAGGGCGCCTCGAAACACACCGCTCCCTCACACACACACACACAGTCTTACACACACGGCTGGCTAATGACAGATTAAGTAATCAACACTCTCAGCTGATTAATTACATTACAGTGCGCAGACACACACAGATGCACGTTCTTTGACTCACACAGACGCAGATGCGAGCCGCCTCAGCACCAGTTGTGTATGCGTGGATGATGGTGTGTGTGTGTGTGTGTGTGTGAGGGAGACGGACAGGTGATGAAAGTCTTGGGAAAATGATCGTTTCTAGAGTTACCACAGTTGTGGGGTGACGCAGAGGGCAAAGGTCGAGGTCAGACATGTGTTTAGCTTGTCAAAGGTTATAAATAAAGATGTCCACCGTGCATTTTGTGCCAAACAAGAAGTTGTTTTGTTGTTCCTTTTATTCCAGAGAGGCCCCGTAATGCATTTCCCTGCTGTTGAGCTGCGTGTTTACATTAATTCTAGGCCATTTCAGCGAGATATTTACAGTCTTTACAAGACGCTTTATTCTTTGAAGGAGAAGACGCCAGACTTCTCAAATGTTGCAGTTAATGTGACAAGACAATAAAGCTTGAACGTTTCTTTTTATAGCCACTGTATTTTATTACACAAGCGACACAAAACAATGAGGATTTTTGCCACAAAATGTGTTATTGCTAATGAGCCATAGAAAACATCAAACCGTACTGCATACTTCACTTTTTGCCTTCAAGCAAAGCAGCTTCATGTTTTTATGAGTAATATAAGAAGTGTAATTTTATGCACATAGGACGTGCATGTGACACGATAAAAAGAAGAATATTTACAAGTGGGACTGAACTTTTGTTGACATAAAGTTAGTCTGGAATAGTCTCATTTATGATTTACATCTAGGGGTGAGTCAAAATATCGACTTGGTGATATAGAAACGGTATTTTAATTACCAAATGAAGGCGCTCTAAAGGAAGTTTCACTCGCCAGGCGTCACTACTTCATGTCTCCTTATGGTGGCGCTGCTCCAATGAATGAGGGTGGAAGTTACCTGGCTGAAGCGAAAGCTACGTTAAGAGATGCTCCATCCACGTTCAATACAGGGACTTTATGCCCTTTGTTCTCTATGTTGTGAATAAATAGAGAAATCCTGCACTTTTCACGGAGATTTAGTTTCCTTCGGTTAGACAGATATCGTGATGTATCGCTATATTGATTATCACAGAATGGTTGTATCGTGATGTTATTGTGTATCGCGAGCCATCATATCGTGAGGCACCCTGTGATTCCAACCCCTATTTACATTGTAAACAGATTGATAATATCAGATATCGTCATAGACGCTGTGGTCATGTGGACACATTTATTTTGTTTCCAGAACAAAAGTGTAGGTTCAGCACCGAGAACATGCAGCTGGTTGCAGTGTTATTTAATTGTGATAAAACACACATGCCCGCCTCTCTCGTACTCATTGTGTACATGTGCTGGTCTGTCTGTGTGTCTGTGTGTCTGTGTGTGTGTGTGTGTGTGTGTGTGTGTGTGTGTGAGTGTGTGTGTGTGTGTGTTTTTGTGTGCGCGCGTGCTTTCTAATCTATTTCTGTCTTAATATTCTTTGCTTTTGCTCCTGTTGGACGCAGCTCACATGGGGCGCGCTGAGAAGGGTGAGTTGAATCTGTCACCGTCGTCATCATCACCATCACTATCATAGTCACTAGTGTCATCGTAATTAACATCACCTTGTTAGTGTGCAGAGCATTGCAGTGCTTGAATCTCACTCTTACTATTTCATCTAATACGGAAATTGTCTCACCTATTTCTTCTGCACCCATTTTGTGTCTCGGTCGTGGCAAACTTGTTTTTAGTTTTTTGATTCAATGAAAAATTTGAAGCGTGGTTGTACTGGTTTGTTGTTGCCTGTCTGTGCGACATTGCAAGCCCCGGTTGGCAGTTAATCCATTTGCCATTTTTCTGTGTGTGTTTCTCATCCCGTCTCTGTCTGTCTGTGTGCAGTCAGACAGCTGTCGGGAGGTTTGAAGTTTTTCAGGTGCTGTTTGTTTAGCTGAGCCTGGTCTTTAATAAAAGGGACCCAAAAAGCAGCTGAACTCTAACTCTTCTCTTCTCTTCTCTTCTCTTCTCTTCTCTTCTCTTCTCTTCTCTTCTCTTCTCTTCTCTTCTCTTCTCTTCTGTTTCCGCACACACACACAAACACTTGGTTGTTAATGAGGGACTCATTGTGTTTGTGTATTTGTCGTAAAAGTGACAGGTTAGTAAAAAACGCCTCACACAGCAGTGACAGACAGACAGATCACTGAGTAAGTGTAGTGTTTTGTATCCCACAAGGCTTTACTGGGGAAAAAAACCCTGCAATTGCAGTGTTTATACTTAATTTTCAAATATCAAAGGACATTTTTGTTTATTCATTTCATTATCCACAAGGTCTCACTCTGGTTAATCATTCAAAACTGAAAGAAAGTGTCTGTTTTTGTCACCTCTATGTTTTTTTTTTTAAATTATTATTCAGAATAAATAGAAATGAAGGTGGAAGGAGACGTTCTTGAAAATGGTCTGAGCAGGTTTTACACCCGACTCACTCACGCTCAAATTTGGTTTATCACGCTGTACATTTCAAAATCAGACCTGGATTGAAACACCGTAGAAAGCCAAGTCTGTATTTCTGTCATGAAAGGTTGAAGAGCCAACATTTAAACATTATCTAGTGATCTTCACCTCATAGTCACACGTTTGCCCCTAACAATCATAGAAGTTGCACACATCTGAACCACAAAATCATGAAATAAATGTTTAATGACTGGAATATGAGGCAACCGGCAGACTCACTATAAACATATTCAGTTCTACAAAGTAAAGTAGTGAAAAAGTAGTGATTTTCTTGATTATAATGCTACTCCTGATGAATTTTCACTTTTTTTCCAAAACAATATATATCTCCCATTAATAACGTAAAAGCTAATTTCTACTGTTCTTATCGGATGATTAATATTTAATTTTATAAGTCTGTTTTTCCCCCTGACAATGTGGCCATTAAAACCTGCAGGAAATCTAATTAATACTATTAAGATTAGCATTGGCTTTAATGCATTTGACACACAGCAAGGTCACAAGGTGGGAAGAGCAAATGCCTCACAGTAATTCGTGTTTGGCCTTCGTCTGCATGTTTACCAGGTGCTTGATAATAGCTGGCCAAGTATGCTGGGGGAATTCTGCGGGTGACTCAGCCAGTGCCCGGCCAGAGACGCCTCCTCAACTTATCACCAGCTTAACAAAGTCCAAAAATGAGGAGAATTTCACTAAGGAGACTATACTTTCAAAAGTAATAGTAATAGTAATAGTAGTATTTATAGAAAAACTCACTTAAAATTTTCAAATCGATTAAATATAAATTCACACAGAGCTTTTGCAGTTTCCTGACCAGTTTGGCTGGTTATGAATACTGGTTATGAAAAGAGATTTTCATTTTTCTCTCTAACCTTTTAAAACATTACATTAATGCTCTTTTTATTTAATACAACCACAAAATATACAGCCTAGAAGCACCACAGACATTTTAAATGAATTAAAAAAGTTGTCCCGCAGAGGGCGCTGTGATAGATAACAGTGATGTTTTCTATCTGTTTCCAGATGACAATGATGGATACAAGCAAACTAAAATCTAAATTTAACAAACGGTTAAGTCTCACTTGATTTAAATAGTCTTGTGAGATTTTTTCAGAGTGATATGGGAAATTACATATATCAAAACATCGATTTAAGGATTTTATGAATTCATATCGGGTCAAATAAACATCGATATGAATCAGAATTTTTTTTTTTTTTTTTTTTTAAATCCAGCCTGAGTGATGTATCAAACTGAACCACACAGTGGAAACTGAGCTTTTGTGTAAGCCTTCAGGTGGAGTGGATGCCGGTGAACACGTCTGTAGCTGTGGGCAGTGGCTTACATTAGTACAGTGAAGAAGACATCTGTCATGAAGCTACAACACTCGCCATGAGCAGTAAACCATCGAGTCCCCATCCCTGATCTCTTTGTGTAGCCCCATGATCAAATCCCTGAGGACACTCTGCCGCAGTCACTTTCAGCTGTACATGTATGTGTATACGCTTGTATCAAAAAGACAAGGACACTATTTTTAACCCTCCTTACGTTCCCTTCTGATAACTCTCATCGGCTCTCTAAGCTGATTTCACTTTCAAGAGCAGCGTAAGCTTTCGAGATATATAAAACCCTATGTGTGTGTGTGTGTGTGTGTGAGGGAGAATCAGGAGCTTACAGACAGATGACCGCTCCATTAAGATTATCATCTCCATCCTGCACTATGTTTCTTCACATCACCACCATGCTGGTCTTCTCTCTGTGTGTGTGTGTGTGTGTGTGAGATTTAAATCTTCTGGCAGATATTCCTAAATTATCTCTCTCCCTCTAAATGGTGTTACACAGTGTTCATCTACGTGTCCGTCTGCTGTCATAATCTGTGTCCTTCTCTCTGTCCCACGGCCTTCCTCTCTCTCTCTCTCTCTCTGTGTGTGTGTGTGTGTGTGTGTGTCCCTTCTGTCTGCCGATGACGAGATGAGTGCCGACACATGGTCAGTCTGACACGCGTACGCACCTACAGTCAATCACTCTTAACGGACAGACTGCGTGTGGGAGTTCAGAGACAGACATTTGAATGTCGAGCATCTGTTTGTCCGTCGGGGCTTTTTTTCTGTTAGCCCGTCGCAGCCGCCATCTCTGAGACCAAGTCAAAGATTAGAAGGTTAGTCCAGTGACATGTTTAACACAGACACTTAAGTCTATAGAAGTGGAACACTGGAAATGATGATGTTTTCCAATGTCTCTTTTGGCCACAAACCGAAATATTTGAGTTGTAATGATTTCTTTGTCAAACAGAGCAAAGAAACCAGAAAATATTCACATTTAAGAAGATGAAAAATAAGACGGCTTGTTTTAATTATAAAAAAAAACAACCTCTAAAAACAACCTCCACACCCGACCGGGAGTATCGACCGATCCTAGTCCGATATGGTCATTTTAAATCATTTATGAATCTGTTAACAACACATTTGTGCTAAGTCGTTTCCAAAAGACTCATTTCTCCATCTGTGTAATAAATACTGTTGTTACTCAGCCCAAACATGACTCAGCTAAAATGCCTTTTGCAGATTTTTATTTACATTTTCACAGTCTGTGCATAGTCAAGAATTTATCCGATTTTTGTATTTTTATCCGTCCGATATTCAATCCAGTGATGTTGACCAGTACCGGACCGATACCAAAACTGACCGATATCGATTCCCATCCATACCAAAGATTGTGAAAGAAAATATTTTAAAAAACTGATCACTTTTTCATAAATTCATATTGAGATGTCTTAGTTTTGGGTAGATCTCCTTCCTATCATGATTTAATTTAATTTAATAATTGGTTTGAAATCTACAGTAGTTGATGTTAGAAGATTAAGCAAAAGTCTGCGTTATTCAGAACAAGCACTATCTTAAAGTTACAGCACTTCTGCTGCAGAATGCTCCCCCTTTGTGATACCTAATGGAAAATAAAAAGACTATCTTGTTGAAAGTACACACTAACTCACGGCCTCTTATTACTGTATTTAAATGCATTTTTTCGTGTTCCACGTTTCCCTTTGGAGAAGACACTTGAAATGTGAGAATAGCTTTTCAAGACAGACTTGGGAACATTTTAGAACCTCTTTCTTTTTTCTGTTTCCCATCGTGGATTTGAACGCAAACGTTAAAAAAAACCATTAAGAGAAGGTCACAAATGATGTGTAGCCTTTTAAGGTTTATTTCAAAGCATTCATGGACAGAAACAATAGTTTTTTCCCCCACGGTTTCCATATACTGTAGGTTCTGAACACCTACTGAGACCATAACTCCCCAGGGCCCTTGAGTTTTTAAGTGAGCACCTGAGGTAAATGCCCGTGTGAATCCCTGCTGCTGCTGCTGCTGCTGCGATGACGACGAGTGAACTACAGAGTTGTTTGAACAGTGCAAACAGCGTGTCCTTCCCACTGGATGTGATAAGAAAACAGTGCAGTGGGATAAATTCCCAACGGACGCAGAGCAACACGTGAACCAAGAGAAAACACCAAAATTGGACGTGCGGTGCTTTCTTTGGGAGGTGTTTTATGTGGACGTGTAATTCTTAAAGCTGCTACTCGAAACTCACACACACGCACGAGACTGTGTGTGTGTTGACGCTGTGCAGACTACGCCGTGTCTGGCGGAGCCGAGCGAAATCGGTCAGTTTAGTCAAACAAACTCTATACCTTTCCCCTCCCCTCTCCAAATATGACTCCCTCCTTTTCTCTCCAGTCCAGAAGTTGTTTTATCTCACTCCCCCTCTTCTTCTCGTCCCCATTCCTTCCCTTGGAATTTATGGCCCACTAACCTAAACAAAGCAACACAACGTTTATCAAACCCTCCCCCCCCTTTTCATGTACTCCCCCCACCGCCTCCCTCCTCCACCTTCTCCTCCCTAAACTCCCCACATACTCTGCCACTTCTCAACTCTTCTCCCTCCCTCTCACCTCCCCTCTCTTGTTTCTCCGGTTTCCATGTTGCCCCCACAACAAGAGCAAGGGTGGGATTTTGTGTTCCCAAGGTGGAAAAACTTTAACTGAACTATGTTCAAGAAGTTCATAACAAGATATTGCTGAGCTGCAATTAAAGTTTTTTACAAATTTAAATGTTGAAGAACTCAAAATAGTTGCCGACAGCCGTAGCGTTACTGCCATCAGAGGTTATAGGAACATGTAGGCGTGGCAAATAACAATCATTTTCACGACTTGATTCATCTGAAAAAATACCCACTCCGCTTCTAAAAGCCCAAAGTTGTGTCTTCAGATTGTTACTCTCAGCCGAAAACTCAAGGATACATTGTTTACAAAGATGTTAAACAGAGTGAAAGGTTGACATTCTTTGCTCGAATGCTCACGTCCAGTTTACAAATAACAACCTTTGGACCGAATTGGTCAAGGTCTCTCTGCCTCTTGCTGTCCCCTTTTTCTTTTTCTCCCTCTTGCCATCTCTTCTCTCTCTCTCTCACCCACTTCCAGGAATGCTTTTGTTAGTGTTTTCTCTGCTTTGTTTCAGCCAGATTTTACTCTGACTCACACACATGCACATGCACATGCGCACACGCACACTCCCCCACCTTCCAAATATAAGCCTTTTGTAGAAGAAACTGTCTCTTTGTATTAAGTGTCCAGGTTAACTGTCGCTATGTCTATATTGGGGGGGAAAAGGTAAATTAAGTGTGTCTGTGTGTGTCGTCCTCATGTGCGTGTGTGTATGTGTGAGCCAAGAGTGCTGTCTTGTCGGAGTAACGGTTAGCAGACACAACGCTGCCTCCCCATGACATAAACTGTCTCTTTGGGTCAGCCTCTCACACACACACACACACACACACACACACACACACACACACACACACACACACACACACACACACACACACACACACACACACACACACACACACACACACACACACACACACACACACACACACACACACACACACACACACACACACACACACACAGACTACCTGAGCACACAGCGTCGCTCTGTCTCGTATTGTTAGTCCCTCATTACAAAGTGAGCTACATGAAGTTAAGTAGAGGTTTGAACAGAACGACTGCACTTTGTTCTCTTTGTTCTCTCATTCACACACACACAGACACACACACACACACACACAGAGAAAGACATGAAAACTGTGAAGACTCTCTTTGCCCGTTGTTCTTTAATCATGGTCATGTCTGCAATACAGATTCATATTTTTCACAGAAAAGTAGGCATTCTCTCTCTCTCTCTTCTCTTAGGTGCAGAAACACTTGATTTATCCTTGATTTATTTGGACATTGGTGTAAAATCCTTTCATTTCAAACATGAATGGGAAACATTTTTGCTTTCAGTCGTTGGTGGTTTTAGGACATTGGGGCGGTCGTGATCTGCAAGATTTTCCTCGATCAGTGGCAAACCTTTTTATCGGCCATCGAAAATGAGTTTTTACACAGTCGAACGCAAGTGGCAGCAGTTTCACAAATCGTAAAAAAACCTGTGCATGAGTGTGGTGTTTTTTGTTAAAATGTAATGACATAAGAAATTGGGTTGGATTGCAAATTGTAGCTTTTAAACGTCGCACACCTGGAAGAACAGAGCCGGGGATCTCTTAGTGCAGGTGCAGCAGGTGATGTAGCCGTTATTAGCAGAAGCAAATGCATATCACTGTCAGCTCCCCCTTTTAATTATGATGTTACAAACTTACACGCTGGGATTTATTTAGACTTGTAATACATATTTAGGGGCTGTGTTGTAAGCACTGCCCTGCCGACACGTAAACAGCATTTTCCCACCCCCATTTGAAGTGGCTTTAGTAATCGCTATTTATAGCGTTAGTAATGTTAACCTTGAGCAGAGCACTTAACGTCTGACTGATCTGTCGGTGCCGCATCTGTGGCCACCACCACCACCACCACCACCACCAGTAGTAGAGGAGTGTGGTTACAGTAGAGCAGCTCCCATGTGGATGAACAGCAGCAAAGCAGCTTGTCTGCTCCACACAACTGTTCCCCGGACGAAAAAGGTTGAAGTCGAGCCATGAGCTCACTTCTCTCCCTCTCTGTCGTTTGCCCCTGTATCACACCTCCCCCCCCCCCCACACACACACACACACACAAACACACATACCTCTAGATGGAGAGAGAGCGAGAGGAGAGTGAGTCAGCCACATGTGGTTTCGGTTAACCATGCACTCCCCTCAACGCTGGCCCCAAACTAACCACTTGTACTTTACCATGGTCAAGTACATGTGTACAATATATCTTGCATCCTGTGTGTGCCACACTGCATTTACTTGTAAATCTGTATATATGTGTGTGTGTGTGTGTGTGTGTGTTTGTCCCAGCCTGAGGCAGAGTGGAGGAGAACAGTGAATCAAGGTTAGTGGTCCAAGGAGAGCAGAAGAGATTGAAAGAGTGGGAGAGAGAGAGAGAGAGGCTTTAATCGAAGGAGCAGCAGCAGTGGCAGAGGGAGTGAAAAAGAGGAGACCCACGGAGTGAATTCACCTCAACTTGTCCGTGTTTGAAGTACACCGTAATTGCTTTATCATAGCCGGTGCCGCCGATGTTAAGAGCCATCAGCGTTTGACGAGCTGACACAGGTCGTGACAGGGATTTGGGTTTTGTAAGCCCATAGCAAAAATAATAATCTGCCGTCTAATAATGGCATATTGTCTATTCTACACACGCTGCACTTAAAGTTTATGACACATCGATAAGTCATAGTGGTAAACATGAAAACCAAGGGTCAAAATTTGGTGATTATATTATAGAAATTTGTCAAATATTGACATTTTAGTGAACAAACGAAGGCACTCTAAAGTAAACAGTCCCTGCCAGTTTCACTACCTCATGTCAAGTAATTGAGGTTACCTGGCAGAAGAAGAGGGAGTTTACAGCGGGATAATGGCGGGGAAAAGCTACGTTAAGAGTTGCTCCGTCCACGTTTAATACATAGACTTTAAACACTTTGTTCTCTATGTTTTGAATTAACAGAGAAATCCTGCATTTTTAACTTTACACACAGACATTTTGTTGTCTTCAGTGAGACAGATATCGTCATGTATCGCTATATGATTGTCGTGCTATATTATTGATTATCACAGAATCGTTGTATCGTGATATTATTGGTATCGTGGACCATGTATCGCAAAGTACCTTGTGATTCCCAACACTTCCCAAAACATGTCTATTTTCTGCCAAATCATAATGTCATAGATAGTATAGTATAGGAAAGTTGTAAAAACACATACACAGCAGAGGGCGTGGCTAAGATCTATTTTGAATGCGTCTCGGCCCATTAGAACAAAATAAAACTGTGATTTTATTTTGGTTTTTTTGTGGTTAAAATGGAGGAAACAAGGTAACCTGTCCTCCAGATCAGCAGCAGCCATTTTGTCTGTTAGTGATCACCCCGTCACATCAAACCCTCCTCATTTAAGATAAATGTCTGTTTCCTGGCATGAAAATAACTCATGTGTGAGTTTGCAGATTGGTATGTTGTCGTCTTTGGTTGCACATCGTCAGCAGATTAGCTAAATTTATGTTTTTGGTGCGACTTATTACAAACTCGTGTTGTGGTTGAACATTGCACAAAACACGTAACGCATGTAGAATGTTTTACATTAGGGTGGAAAACTTTCATCAAAAACACATTACATCAAATAAATATTTTACATTATGGTGGAAAGATACCAAAAGTGTGAAGCTGAGTTTTGGGCAGATGGTTGAAAGGATACACAGGACATGTTGAATGTTTCTACTTGGCAAAAGTGAATATTTCATTCATTTCCAGAGCGTCAAAGAATTGAATTGACGCTCTGGAACAAGTCAATAAAGGACATGTCTAAAAACTGAGAAGGGATTAACTGGATAAGAAACAAATCGTTTTTCCAGTGCTTAACGTTTGCGGGACGATTTTCAGTAAAGAGTTCAGGAAAGCTCCTCGACATGTAGCTCCTGTCTCAGGGGGATTCCTAAGAACATGAGTCATGTTAATTATATTTCCAGAGAAAATTCACAGCCCCACAACGTGTCCTAGAACAGCACAAACCCTCCACCAAGCAGTGAGAACTGTTTAGAAGCCCAAACTTCTTCTTTTTTATATATATACACATGACACTGTGAACAAAGAGCAGGTTTTTATGACAAGCACACTCTGCGACTGCTTAAGTGAATTGTAAATCATCTTTTCTCGGCTGCTGCAATATCAATTTGGTGTATTATTACGATGTAATGAAGCATGGTTGGATACAGTTAAGCTTAATTTATCCTGGGACCATGATGCCTGTTTTTTTTTTTGTATTTCTTTAAACGAGACGTCGTCGCCATCCATTTATATGTTTCCATGGACGATTTTGAAGTGCGTGTGCACAGAAATGCAATGATTTTAAGATTTGAGCATGAAGTGTGGCTGTTATACTAGTTGTCATGCACTGACATGATCACACCACTGTAAAAAGCTTGAGTGATAGCGTTTCTGTTTCGACACCACTGCTGTTTTCATGGCTGTTAAGTTTTTGCAAAGTTGCAATAAAATTCTACAGCCTGGCGAAATGTGAAGCCTCACACATTTAAACTGGCGTGGCTAAAAGATGATTTGATGCCTAAAAAAGTTATTTCTCTGTGTGTGTGTGTTGGTTTAACTGCTTAACATTTGCATTCAAACCCCGCTGTAAACATGGATCTGAAAGCAGTTTGTTTTTGTAGCGTACGTGGCTTAAAACCACGATAAGAAACTGTTCAGATGTGTGTTACGGGAGTGACACACAGACTCGGACTGTAATCCTTTTATGAAACGGAGGAGAATGAAATGATATGGAATAGAGGTGGGAAGAGGGGGAGGGGGGGGGGAGAAGTGTGTGTGGGAGAAGGAGCGAGAGCTGTTTGAAGTGTGATAAGGAACTGTGCGAGAACAGCTCAGACCAGAGCAGACTGACACAACAAACACTTGCAGCTGCACTCTTTCATTCCCCACCTCCTCCTCCATATCAGCTGATAACAACAGAGGAGCGAGACAGAGGGAGGGAGTGAAAGTTATGCTCGTGTGATAGGATGCAGGGCTTGGATTTTCTTTGTCTGATGTTGCTCGGTGAGGCGAGTTTTTCCCTGCTCATAAATCTGTGCCACGTTTTGGATTCAATGCTCACTGCTCACACACGGACCACAATGCACCGCTTACTTGTCATCTTTAACCTGTATTTGAAAACAAAACATGCAAGTTGTTAACCTGCATTCATGGAGGCTTGAGAACTGGACTTTTGTTCTTTGTCCACTTACCCCCCCCCCCCCCCCCCCCCCGTGTTTACACTGCTCACCGGCTGTAATCCTGCGCAGAGATTGGTAAAGTTTCTGCTCTGAAATCATTCTGTTTGTCTTTCAGGGGCCTGAGTCTCTCTCACATTCCTCAGATTTTGGTCAGAGCTGTTTAGATTTCACCACGAAGCGGGGGGGGGGGGGGGTTGAAATGACATCAGTCCTTTCAGTCACTTAGTTTTCCTGCATCACACATCACCTCTGAAATGAAAAGCTTACATGAATCGCATGGATTCAAGTTGTATATGATAAGTTGTAAGAGCCTTTTGTCGATTGATAGTGGGTTCATTTTCAAGATGGAAAACACAAATATACAAGGGGCGAACCAGAAAAGGTGTAGGCTGAAACCAAAGCTTACCAGGAGTTAAATACTGATCTTATTTATACAAATTTTAGGAACACACAACACCTGTTTTCCTTGAAAACATCACGTTTGCTATGAAGAATTGGTCTCCATATACTTAATAACTTTGGTTTCCTTCAGAAAAGAAAAGGTAGATTGTAACGTACAGTACAAAGGAGGATTTAGTTGCTCGATCACATGATGAAAGCTAAACCTCACGTCTCATTTGTCGCACATCCAGCAGCTTTCCGCGTCACGTGGAGCGACACAGGCTGCCTTTACATGTGTAATCAATCGTCATGCATAAGAATTTAATACAACCTCCTCTCTCCTCCTTCATCTCCGCTCATACTCCCTCTTTCTTCTCCTTCTCCTCCCTTTGCCTGTTCTGTTGCTCATTACACCGATCACTCAACTTCCACTGACACGCACTAGTTACACCTCATTACTGACCACACACACGCACACACACAGCTTTCAGTCAGTTGAGCGCACATTACGGCCTAATGTGCTGTGGACGGACGTGGCCGCTCACTTGTGATACTGTGTAAATGAGAAAGCGACTGCCCGGAACCACGATTTCATTTTAATGCCGTTGCGCCAAAGCGGACTCCGCGTATTTGTCGTCCGTCATCATCAAAAGCAATTTTACAAAGTGAATCATGCTCACTAGTGCTGCAGAAGCCTAGTACATCAAGTGAGCCTTGTGTATTTAAATAACTATTATGAGGTCGTTTAAAACATTTTATATGCTTGTATTTATGTGACCGCTTTTGTTAAAAGTCACTTTTTTATTATCTATTAATTCTGTGTAAATGATTAATTTGGATAAATAAATGCTTGAGAAAGTCCAGTGTGACACTTAACCCTTTGACACCTAAGCCTCAAAATGTCCAAATCTGACTTTTTTTTAACCATAAATGGGCCAGAAAATGTCCTGTGAGTAATTTTTCCAGAATAGCTTTCAATATTGGGCAATTATTTAAAATTTACTGCAGTAGTAAGTAGTGTAATAACAATTTACAATGAAGAAAAACAAAAAGTTAATTAAGTTAAAACACCAGAATTTGAGGTCAAAAAAATGGAAATTATGTACAGGAGTTTTTCCTACTGTTTCTTTTTCTGGTTACAAAGATGCTGATTCGGCGGCTTCCTGCAACAGTGCAGGTGAAATTACTGTAATAACCCTATGTTGGCTTTGACGCACAACTTCTCAGCTTTCAGAACCTGATAGCACAAACCGTCGCGCAATTACAGTAACGCAAAGTGCGCCTGTGTGAACATGTCGTTTGCAATACGCTCTGTGTTTAAGGGTTAACCGCAAAGAGAGATAAAGTTACACCTTTGATCAGATGGAACATCAAAATCATGGTTATTTTACCGTCATGTACGAGGAATGTTTTTAATAAAGTACACAACCTGTCCTGGATGAATTTTCCAGTCTTTGAAAGCAATACTAACCGTTATCATCAAGAAAAACCTTACTACAGCTGCAGGATTTATCCCATAAAACATCCAATTAATGGTGACAATGAAACAAAACCCAGTCTAATAAGTCGTCGTAAGGATTTAAGTGTGTGTGTGATTCCTGTTGAGTAATGCACTCCTGATGTGATGCCTGCTGGCAGATACACTAACGTGCGTGTGTGCGTGCGTTGCAGATTTAAGTTTATTTCAGTAACTGAACGACATAAGTGTGTTTGTTCATTAGTAGATGATTTCACGTGTGCTCACCAGCCACGGGCCTGACAGGCAGGTCTTAATTAGTTGCCACGGTTACCAATGATGTGTCCTGACAGGAACTGTGGCGATGACAGAATCTCCTGCCTCGAAGCTGAGAGGCATGCTGGGATAGGCAGAGTGTCCACTCAGTTGTGCGTGTGTGTGTGTGTGTGTGCGCGCGGACATGTTTGCACGACGAACACTATCTATTCTCCCGTCTTCTGCATTGACCTCCAGCCTAAATTAAGCTTTGTCCTTAACTTTAACCACAACCAGTTCATGCCTAAACCTCTCCGTAACCTAACCGCAATGCAAATCTCAGCCCTGAACTTAACCAGTTCCTCTGCAATGAAGTTCTTGGTCTCCATGAGGACGACTGGTCCTGACAAGATCAGTGTTTATGCCAGAAAAAAAGTCATTTTTTGCGTGTTAAGCACAATGAAATACCGAAATGTATGTTTTCCCCCTGCGCCCAAATGCAGATGTCATTGAGTTTCTTCTGTAGTGAAAATGAACCTACATACTCATGTCACAGCAGATGTAGATATAAATATAATATAGATATAGCAGCACTCTTGCCTTTGCAGCAAGAAAACCCGGATTCGGGACCCGGTCGGAAAACAAGGGTTTTTTCTGCATGTTCTCCCCGTGTGTGCGTGGCTTTTCTCCGGGTTCGCCGACTTCCTCCCACAGTCTAAAAACATGCAATATGGGGAGTATTTGGTATAATTGGACACTTTAAATTGATTGTAGGTGTGAGAGTGAAGGGTCGACCTCGCCTATCGCCGTATGTCAGCTGAGATTGGCACCACACCCAATGTCAAAGGGGAGCATCCTACCGTTTTTGTCATTTGCAATCAGGCTTTCCTTGTGTTGTGCCAATATCAGTCGACACCAGCATCTATGGTGTCGTGCGTCCTTAGTGTGAAAAATAAAGTGACTCCAGTCATCACTTTATTCTCCACCTCGTCCCTCTTTTCCTCTCTTCATCCCCGGGGGGGGGGGGGGGGGGGGCTAGGCTGGAGGGCGTGGAGAGCGGCGGGCGTTATGAAAATGTTGAGGCGACGTGTCACAACAGATCCACGGAGAAGACGGTCAACGGCAGAGGAAGTGATTTATGCAGCAGTTGGAAAGCGTGTTGTTTGGCCCTCGTGCCTGTGTCACGTAGCAAACCAGGAATCTAAGGGGAAACCGACCAGAAAAGGGAGAGGCAGGAAAAATGAGCAGCTCGGTGTGATCTTTCCATCACTCGATTACCGCATGCGTTATGAATTCAGAGATCTGAGCTGGTCTGATGACTTGACGGGATTGTGAACAGGAGAGGAGACGGTGTGGGAGGTTTGACCGTTCGCTGCAAGTCAACCCAGAGATGAATCTTAATGATCGTCATTTAACCTTTGACACACACGCGCACACACACACACGCACACAGTGCCAGTTTAGGATGAGGAATGGAGCGGAATGCCAAGTATATAAAGTAGAGAGAGTGTGTGTGTGGGTGTGTGTGTGTGTGTGTGTGTGTGTGTGTGTGTGTGTGTGTGTGTGTGTGTGTGTGTGTGTGTGTGTGTGTGTGTGTGTGTGTGTGTGTGTGTGTGTGTGTGTGTGTGTGTGTGTGTGTGTGTGTGTGTGTGTGTGTGTGTGTGTGTGTGTGTGTGTGTGTGTGTGTGCTTGTGTGCTTGTGTTGAGAGTTAGAGGACTGATTGGGGTCAATAGACACAATTTGCCTGTGAGAGCTTTGCAGAATCCACTTTACAGAAACTTACAAACACAACTGAATATAATGTCCAGTTTTGACTTCAACCTTCAATCCAGTTATTTATCAACTGGTTAAAGGGCTCACAACTAATGATGAAGTCTTGTTTTGTCCACAAACAAACAAAGATTTCTTTGTGATATGGAGCAAAGAAACCAGAAAACATTAACATTTAAGAAGCTAAAAAAAATCTTCATTCACTGGTTGGACTGAAAGGGAGTGGTTGTTTGTGTTTGTGAGAGTTTATCAAGAGGAACTGCTCACACCTGTGTGAAGCCAGAAAGACAACAAAACAGAAGACGGTATGTTGCCACGGCGTCTCAGTGTCCCACTGCTGTTTTTGTTGTACCCACCTACCTAGAAAAAAAATCAAATATCAAATAAAAACCCTGACCCTTAAGCTCACTGGAGAGCCAGAGGAAATGAATAACTGTTCCTAACATATAAGTGAATGTATAGTTTGAGCTAGAGCCAAAGATGTCATTATTGATGATTATCACAGTAAAATGTTGATTCATTTAAGATTTTTGCTCCCAAGTTTAAGGTGAAGCAACAAACACTGTGTTTCAAAGAGTTTGCACGTCTCTATGACATCTCACAGAAGCTTTTTATACATCTACTGTCTGGCCTTTGAGCTCCAAAACTATCCAGAATATGCTGTTTCCTGCTTGTATTATGTAAATATCTGCTGTTTTCTCAGTCTTCCATAATAGTAAACTGCAGATTCTAAGACGGTGGTTTCTCAAACTCACTAACTGATGAAGCCACAGCACGAAAACTCTGAGAGTTCATGTTATAATGAGAATAGCATTTTATATATCTATAAAAAAAACACTTTTCGCTGTGAAACTGTGGCGGGACAAATTAGACGTGGCAGGCCGCCAGTCTCTTTAATTAATGGCAAACACTGCTCACAAGAACAGTTTGGACCCATTTAATTCAAAGAGCAGAAAAAAAAAAATACCCCAAAATAATCAAAATAAAATTAAAAAACAAAAACAAGAAGATTACACTCTGTTGTGTTTTTGCTGAGTTAGACAGGAAAAGAAAAGAAACTCCCTGCAGTTTCCAATTTCAAAGCTTTAAAGAGAGAATATTGTAGGTGGAGAATAACACGCATGTGGAGGAACTGCTCAGTTGTGGCAACATGATGCCATTTGGTGGAATCTGCCATTTTTGTGCGTGTGTGCGTGTGTGTGTGTGTGTGTCCATCTGCTCTGACCCCCTGTTCAACTCCTCCAGCACCGATGCACATATGGACCACGCACACACACACACACACGGGCAACAGCTGAGAGGAGCTGCCCACCCATCCTCCGACCTCCTTGATCCCTTCTCCTCCTCCCTGCAGAGCCTCGGGACTCATCCAGGTGTCCCCTCTCCTCCTCCTGTTCCCTTTCGTCTCCACTCGCTCTCTCCTCTGTCCTCTCTGTCTCAAGCGTGTCCTGCTGTGAAACGTTGGACCGGTGACAGTTTGCTCATATTCCGTGCGATAGCTCGGCAGAGGACGTTCAAAGCAAAGGAAATGATGGAAAACAATGTTGTAATTTCATATACAAGGCTTAAAAAAAACGTCCAAATTCTCTCTCATTTTTATCTGACAAACAAGCCAAATACACGAAGACGTTCATTTAAAATCGTGTAAAACTCAGAAAAGCTGCACTTTTTATTTGAAACATGATTGACACTAATAATGTACAATCACAAAAGTTCAAACAACGTCATTTGAGCCGCTCAGCAAGATTGTGTCGGCTTTGTGAGTTCAGACACTCATTTTTCAATTACGCTCTTTGAGTGTCATCGTTTCCACTCATTTCTGCCGCCACTCGCTGACGAAGCCGCGGTCTGTCTCAGTCTTTTAGCGCCGACTTCCTCCACGTCGCTCACATGAATGTTTCGCTTTGTCTGAAGAAGGAGGCAAAGACGCAAAGGACGAGGGAGCGAGAAGAAATCGGTGGTGCAGGGGAAAAAAGGAATACAAGTGGAAACAAAGGGCAGAAGATTAGAAGGGTAGAGGGGACGGAGAGAGAAGAAAGAGAAAGAAATGAAGAAGGACCGAAGAAGGGAAAGAGGCTCCAGTTTTGTACAGGAGTGCAGTTTCAGCTTCTGTAAAACCCACGAGCTCTGAATAGCGCTTATTAAGCAGGGACCGTGCGCATGTGTGTGTGTGTGTGTGACAGGGTGATATATTGAAACACACCTCTGTGGAACAGCTGCAATGATGAGACAGAGAGTAGGGAGTAAGAGGTGTCGTCTACCTTACACACACACACACACACACACACACACACACACGCACACACACACAGACACACACAGAGCTGAGCCAAGTCCTTTATTGTATTACTGAGGCCAGCTTGTGTCAGAGGGAGAGAGGGGAAGGGAAAGAATAGAAGGAGAGAGAGATGAATTTGTTGTGACTGCTCTGGTGGACTCAGCTTTTTAATGCAGCTCTTCCTCTCCTCTCCTCTCCTCTCCTCTTCTTTTACTCTGCGTTCTTATTATATTACACTGATTAAACTGATGCAGAGAAATTGACAGAAATTGGGAAAGACAAGAAAAAGAGCGAAAGAGAAAGGAAGCGAGACTCGAGGAAAACAACAACGACACAAGACGGGACGAGAGGGAGGGAGAGAAATGGAACGGGACCGCCAGATATATTTACATACATAAAAAAGAGGGAGAGATTGAATAGATGAATGTGATTTATCTATAATGAAATCAGCCCCAGTCCATATAGAGGAATGTACTCCATTCAGCCTTTCTGCTGTAACAGAAAGATTTACTCATTTAATATTCCAAAGATCAGAGCGAGGAGATACACGCCGACACTGTCCTGCGTATACTACTTTAAATACAAAGTTAAGACAGTGTTGCAGTAACAAGCCACAAAAATCTTTTAAATCCACCCATTCAGTGACGGTGAAACCGTCACTGAATCATAAAATCATTCACAAAGAAAAAGTCATCCTTCACTCATGTTATATTGTTGTAAATTGCATTTTTCATCGTTGTACAATTATGCAAAGTGATTCCTGAGGATAAACAATCAGCATTCGCGTTTTAAAAGAATCTTTAAACGCATCTTAACTGCATGTCGTTAAGATTCACACAAACAACTGCCACTCTCACGCTTCGGTCGCAACAAAAAACCAACGTTGACGTCAGAGACGAATCGTTTCCACTCGGGCGAGTTTCAACACTTCTTGTGCGCTTTCGCATGATTCAAGACGCCCCGGCCGGCACAAGTGATGTGGAATTTACACAGGCTTTATATGGACTGTTAGTGTACATGCAATATACATTTGACCAAAGGAAATTGCCGTTACCTGTCGCAAATGACCGAAAAAAACTGAAAACATTTACGTATAAATAATTCTCTCCCGTCACTCAAAACCCACTTTTCGAGTCGTGTGAAGACGTGTTCATGTGCGATGATGATGTGTGTGTTTGTACGTCAGTATCTCTCTGGACTCGCACTGAAAAAGAGTCGTTTGCTGTTTGTTCACGCAATCATACATGAACACTATGGAAATAAGGATCCTCCCCCGTCTATGTGTGTGTGTGTGTGGTGGTGGTGGTGGGGGTGGGGGGGGGGGAATGCTCTCTCTCTTCCTACCTTTCATGTCCGTCCAGGCATGAAGCTATCCACTCCTCACACACTCTCGACTTACTGCCTCCGGCCAAACACACACACTCACACACACACTCACACACACTCTGACTTCACATTTCCCATGGCTACTTATTCGGTCCAAGAAAGCTGTTCCATACACTTCAAGTTGTTTGTTTGAATGGATTTTACGCGCCCCTGGCATCTGACACACACACACACACACACGTATAAATGCACATTTTAGGCCTCCGGTACGGACTTCTGCTCCAGTGAGTGTGGCGTATAATAACACACAACAACAACACACTCAAATATACATATTGCACAGTGCTTGCATCTTTTTCCTATTGAAGCAGCAGCCATGACAAAGAGATGCTGTCCAAAAAAAAAACCCAGCAGCCAGATTGGTGCAGCTCACCTGCCAGGAACGCTCCACGGTCCAGTTATTCTGTAAATCTGTGTGTGTGCGTGTCGGTGTGTAACTTTCCTCAAACTGCATCTGTTGTAATGGCTCAACTTCTGAAAGCAGCATCTGTAATGTTTCACCCATCAGTTGTAAATCAAAGGACGGAGCCGTATTGGTTCAGCTGGTTGAGGGTTTTTGTGTGTGTGTGTGTGTGTGTGTGTGCGTGTGTGCGCGCACGGAGAGATGTGGGAAAATCACAGTCCATCTCAGGAGTTTTTTTTTTATTGACGTCCTCCTGATATTTGTTTGTTCTGAGAGGAAAATGTTTTGATCACAAAAACAATCCCACGTCGAGGTCACAGTGGGCCTTTAATGCCGGTAAAGTGGGGAAACTGGTGTCGTCTTCTCTTTCATCACATCCATAAATTCCCTCTCTCTTCTTCTCTCTTCTCTGTCCGTGTTACTATCAGTTTCCCCGTCTCCTCTTTGTCGTCCCTGTCTCCCTCCCCCCTTTGCCTGGAGGACAGGAGGCAGAGAGAAGTGGACATTTAAAGGAGATGATCCCTCTCTCTCTCTCTCTCTGTATCTCACTCACTCTCAGCATTACAAAGCCCCTTGTCCACTTTGATTAGTTACATTAACATGAGCAAGAAAAAGGCTGCACTCTGAAGAGTGAGTGTGTGTGTGTGTATGTGTGTACTCTTGTGTTTGTTAGGACCCTTTCTAGGCATAAACACTGACCTTGTCAGGACCATCAGTCCTCATGGAGACTGGAACTGGGTCCCTAATGAGGCAGAACCGCATTTCTAGGAAACTAAGGTCAAGTATAGGGCTCAGATTTGAATTGTGGTGAGGTTAAGGTCAGGATTAGACATTAACTGGTTATGGTAAAGGTTAGGATAAAGATGAGCTGTGCATGTCTACATGTCTGTAGTCAGCTGTGAGGACATTTTGGCCGCTCCTCACAACTTTAAAGAGCTTTGTGAGGGTGAAGACTTTGTTTTAGGGTTAGTGTTAGGTTAAGTGTGAACATTTAGTTATGGTCAGGTGCTTAGGAATGCATCATGTCCTCAATAAGACTTCTGTATAAGTGTGTGTGTGTGTAAGACACAGAGAGAGAGAGAGTTCTAGACACAAGTCAACAACCAAACAGAGCCGTGATTGTTGCGTCGTTGTGCAACAGCCAATGGTTTCCTTGTACGACAAACCAGAGAGAAACCAGCGTTTTCTGCCTGACCGCCATGAACGATGGCACTGACATAGAGTTAGAGGAGGAGGAGGAGGAGGTGGTACAGGGATGAATGAGTGATCTAGAGGAGGACGAGGAAGGAAGGATGGAAGGAAAGACAGACACGGTTAAATAGATGAAGTAAATGAAAATGCGGCCGGCCCGTACTTGTTTTTCCCATTATCAAGGTTCCGAACTGTCGCAGAGCAAACACAAACAGCGTTAATTACTTGGCACACACCGAGACATACGAGCCACAATGGGAACAGAAAAAAAAAAAAAAGCCTGTGGATGCATGTGCATGGACACAAAACAAAGACGTGACAGCTTGTGTGTGACAGAGACTCAAAGGACAGAGAGGACAGAGAGGACAGTGCTGTGGGAAAGTTCAGACGACGGAGGACAGCCCTCGTGAGGACGGTTATAAACAGCTCGTGAGCTGTGACTTGGCCTGAACTGTGTGTGTGTGTTTTTTAAAACAGCAATTTATGAACAATATTTTTGCATCTCTAATGCAAGGAACTTAACCACGTGAATATGTAGTTTTAATTGGAATAGAACATGTGGAAAAAATACTAATTTTAACTAGCCTTTTCCATCTTTTTCAGTCATTTTCTGTTTACTTTCTAATGCACGATATTGGACTTTTTGCCCATATGCCGATACATTTTTACGTCTTTTCCTTTTGCCCGACTGCACACGTCATTGAGTCTCTACTGTAGTGAAATTAATTTAATTAATTTTAATTATTTTTCATGCTCATGTCACAGCAGATGTGGATACAAAATATCTTCATTGTGCAAAATAAATAGATATAAAAGTGTAGGAGGCAGCAACTTTTTCAGCCTGCTGTTGTCTATCTTGTTTGCCGATAACTGATCTTACATTTTAAAGCCAATATCTGCTGATGCCAATATCGTGGCGATAATATCGTGCAATAATAAATAATGGTGTTACAGTGTACACACGTCCACATTTAAAGTCAGTTGGTGCGTAATCTCACCAGGATTTGATTAAGTGTACGACCTCAGTGAGGAAATAGCAACGACAGCGTCAGTTAAACTTACTGCACATAAACCACCACTAAATGTTGTAGGTGTTTAAACCCAATCACGGCCTTTTCACACATTCACTTCACTGTGAAAACTTTAAAAGTTTCACGTTCAGCCGTAGTTTTCGCCGCTATTCACATTTTTTAAGTCATGGGTTTAATCGCGACGTTTCATTAATCAGCCCCGAGAAACACAAATCAATTGTGGGAGACTGCAGCCAGTGCAACAACAGAACGGACTTGTTAAGTAATTAAATTGAATCAATTTACTGTAATTGACAAACTGCTCATGAATCCATTTGTTAATTTGACGATGCGTCTGCGAGAGTTGAGTTTTTTTCTTTCTTTCCACACAATGAATCTTATCATTTGTTTTGGTGATCAGTGCTTGCTTTCATGATTAATACTCTTTTAACTGCACGTCCTCCCGGACAAATTTCACCATATTTTAAGCCCAAAAAAAGAAATAAATGTTTGCACTGCTGATGCGTCCCACAGTAAAACAATCATCGTTCACCGGCTGCAGACAAAACGCTCAGTGTCGGCGTCAAAATGCCTTCACCTCTGATCTTCCCAGAGGAGAATGTGCTAGAATTTACATTTATCTAGAAAGGTCAGTAAATTAAATTCAACATCAAGTTATTGCTCCCTTGACAGTGATTTTTCAATCAAGGTCAGATTTGTCGCAGTAAATGTTCCCACCTGATTTCTCTGGTAATTTTTTTCGCCGGAGGACGAAACAGGACATGTATTGAACTGCGTGGTAATATTTGTGTGCGAGGGTTTCGTCGTGCTGCGTTCGTGTCCAGATCTTGGGTCACGGTCGTCCGTGTGTACTTCAGTGAGGTTCTCCTCTGTTTCTGTTCCCATGACTTTGACATTAAATGGTCCAGCGTCGCAGTGCAGGTCCATGTTTGAGTCTTAAGCCCTGGAGCAATAGGCCACAGCCTCTCACACTGTGCACGCACACACACACACACACACACACACACACACACACACACACACACACACACACACACACACACACACGTTGCTCATGAAATGGACATTTTAGGGTCAGCTACTTGGCAACAATCCCTAAGGAAGTGTTTTGTTTATCTTGGCATTTCTTTCGACTATACACTTAAGTCTGCCCCACACTAGAGGATTTTCTAATCTTAAGACTTAATTTATTATTAAAAACGTGGGAGCCCACGCACAGACACAACAACAAACTATGTGGCCGCCTTTCGACGTTTTGATCCTGAGAAAGCACAGACGAGGCGATCCAGTCCAGACGCGGGACCACACACTTTGCGTTTAATCAAACAATTTCAGGGCGGAGAATCCAGGGATTTGGGATCTCACAGAAACAGAAACAATTTAGCTCAAACTAACATTTGAAACACAACAACAACTATAAACTCGGATACGCAAGTATCGGTGCATAGTACGCAGACAGTGTTACCATGTGATGAGAGGAGAGTATGTAACTCAAATGCAAAGAAGGCGGCAATGTCTTCAAATGCACCACAAGTTATCCTGTAATGAAATAACCCATTCCCACAGTGGAAATGTATTAAGTCTGTATTAACTCCTGGGTCAAATGACTCTGCTATGTACACAGGTTTTTAGCAGCTTTTGTCTCCGATCTGCATCAGTGGGAAACAGAAAATGTCTCCTTTTCTCTGCTTTAGTTTTGGCAGCGACGTCAGAGCCAAGACACACATTTGTCTTCCAGCTGTTAGCATAGCTGTTGTCCATGAATGTTTCTATCTAACACGCCATATTTTTAATAATTTCACTTTACTTCATTTTATTAGCACCTTAAAATCTTTTCACTCACAGTTTGAGTTTGAACAAAAGAGGGTTAGCGATAAAAATAGGAGCAAATGTAATGTTGTCACTGAGCTTCATTGTTTTGTCATTATTGTTTTCTTCTCCCTCCGACTCATTTTGTTTTTTTCGTGTATCTGTGATGCCACATTTCATGCAGGGGTGAAAAAAAAAACACCACAGGGAAGACACTTGCAAAGGGAATAGTGTTAATAACCAATTTTTTGAAAATAAAACTCTGCATACACCTGCTAATTTCATGGTGAAATTGGCTTTAAATATCCAAAATAAACACTAAACCAACACTTCTTGTGTAAGTTGTCCGTTTAAATGAACAGCGGTGTTGTCACGACTTAGGGAAACAGTCACCAAACACAAATCTTTAACACAGACCTTGCCGTGCACGGAGCAGCGTCAAGGACGGGCACACGCACACATTTTTGTTTTGTTTTTTTGACATTTCCAAGAAACACTTCCAGAAAGTGTCACATTCATGCATCATTGTTCCTAAATCAACGCTCACACTCGCCGACAAGGTCAGGAAACATTTTGCTGCTTATAAGAGTCGGTGTTTACTGTCAGCTGCAGTAAACAGGGATCATATCTGTTCTACTCTTACAAAAACACAAGTGCATCGTCTACCCACTTGGCCTTGCACATGATCCCAACCCGGCGCCATTGTTTCTGGAAAAATACAGTGTTTGTTTTTGGTGGGGGGGGGTCGGCTGTGGCTTTAGGCAGTGACAGGGAATGTGACCAATCAACGAAGGAATAAGGGGATTTCTGGAACTGTTTTCAGTCAGTTTTCTTTAAAAAAAACTGTCAACTTTTCACCAGACACAGCTACTCCAGTGAAGACTGAGCAAGGAGTCACTCATTCACAAAAAATAAGTGACCTATTTGCACGTTAAATAGCAATAATCGTGAACCAGGAAGCAACAACACGTTTGCACAGTACTAACCCTTTTCTTACTGTTTTGAACGCAACAATGTTTTATTCCCTTACTTTACTTATTACTATTACAGAATATAGAATACTAACATTCATCTGACACACAGGCAGGACCTCAGAGGCTGACACCATTCTAGTGACCCACAGTTCACTCAGTACTGCTCACAAGTGCTTGGTACTCAACACTTGAGATGGAGCCAGTGATTATGATGTGTGTGTGTGAGTGTGTGGGGATTTTAACCAGCAACCCTGCGGCCATGTCTCTGACCACTAAGCCAAAAGTGGCCCATATTTTTGTCTGTTGACCTCAATATGTGTAGACAGAGCTAATGACACAAGGGGAATGGACACGTTTAACAATGGTGTCTGGTGTCTAAGAGTGCGTGTGCGTGTGCCCGAGGCAGTCCTCTGTAACCTGAATGTGAGTCAGAAACTGGTTCCACTCATTTCCTTCTCAGCTTTACCATTTAACAATGGTTACACACACACACATACACACACATACTGTTCCTGTCAGGAGACCACTCCCACTCCCCTGTAGGTAAGTGGCCTCTCCCTCCCATCAGCCACTCCTTAGCTCCAAGTCACACATTCTGAAAGAGAAACATGATCGTTTGTATAACGAGACGAAGGAGAATTAACATTTCCCCAAACGACGACCCTCTCGAACATCTTGAATTTTCCTTACCATTGAATTCACTCGAGGACACACACACGCGTGCGAACACGGGGCGACAATGTTTCTCCATTTCTGTCTTTGACGCTCGCACACCTCGTCAGTCTCTCTGTGACACACGCGTTCATATAAAGTATTTCCCTGTTGTAAAGTGTAATAACAGCTGTCCTCGGGCCTGTTACAGCTGTCGTAAAGAGACATCAACTCCCAAAACTCATTTGCCACACACACACATCGAGGACCTGGAGGGAGAAAGAGTGGAGGTCTTGGTGGCCCTGTCTTTCTTATTTTTTCCCTTGTGTTTTTCTCTAATTTTACAGCTGGAGGTGTGTACACACACACACACACACACACAAATATCCATGCCCTCGCTGCAGCATGTGCTGTTTCCAGTCTGCAGGCCGCTTTTGTCTGAAGGAGGAGAAAGTAGTCGTGTGTTCACATTCCTTGCCGTTTCCCATTTGCTGTACTTGGAAGAAAGAACTAGCCGCTGTGATTAAAACATGAGGTGCTACATGCACACCGAGGGAAAGCTCAGGTTTCTGGGATGATTGTGATGTACAGTATGATGACATGAGCAGATGAAGACTCGTTTCCCTTCCAGCGCACCTCTCCACAGGCATGGACTGCTAAACAAATTGAAGTCAGAGCTTCACATGTCTCTCAGGGACATTAAAGTTCCAGCCTTTATGCACGGCTGCTTAGTGTTAACTAACCAAGTTTTGCTGATCTCGCCATATTATTCAGTGAGTATAGAAACAGCCGTCCTGTGGAGAACTGGGAACGAGGAAATGTTGCTTCTTCGTGTCGTTACAAGTACGTGCAGGCGGGTCAAAGGTTTAAACCGGGAAGTTTAACTCGGGACAAGAACATTATCTCAGGATAATCTCATAGAAGGTCCTTTAAAGAGACTTTGGTGGCTCAGTGAATTGAAATGCAGGATGCTAGTGGCACTGGGTTTTCCAACATGGTTTTGGATTGCTTTTGTTTTTTTTAAGAAAGAGATTTTCGCTGAGCTCATGCTGCAAAACAGCGTGCTGTCGCAGAAGAATATCAACATGTCGTCTCACAAAGTTTGTGCAGACGATACAGGAGATTTTACTCAAAGTCTAACATTGATTTGATATTGGACGTTTCAAATGATGTGAATTGGAAGATTTCTTAACCCAGCTCCAGTTGTTGCACTTTTAAAAATTCTGCGTAATAGAGACCTCTTCACTTGGAGCCCCAGGCAATTGTGTGGTTTGCTGAACGTGAAGAGAGCAAACAGTTTAGCCACATTATCTAAACAATGACAGCAAGCACTGAAGGTCATAGATGAACCAGAAAACCAATAACATTAGCTTAAAGAGAAGTCTCTAACATGTCAACATAATGTTCGGCGCTAGCTCCAAATGAAAGCTTGGGGAGTGTGTTTGCAATCCAATGTTGAACGTATACTGTGATTAGTTTGGGTTAGCGTTACTGTTTGCTTTATAGATGCGGTAATGAGTTTAGTTTAGCTGCAGTTTTTGTTTAAAAACGCCATGTAAACATCTGTCTGCTGTGCCCAGATGTTCAGCAACTAACCGGATGTTAAAGCCAGTGTTAAAGGAGAACCACGGAAATAACATACACACCTGTCTTTACAAGTGTAAACAGACATGCTGGTGTTCATGCGGCTGTAAATATAGTTTAATGTAGTTTATACATACATGGTTTTGACATCACACCTGTACTCTTCTTCGCTTTTCCTACCGTTGTTGTCGTTGCTGACGCTCAGTACGACACTGACAGGAAACAATAGATGCGTTATGTATGTTTAGCTCTGCAGACGGCCTCAGAAGTGGGAGCTTTGGTTGTTGTCTCGCCTGCAAGTGTGTTATTCCCTCATGTGTGCTATTCCCTTTGTTTGGGTCTCTATGATTTCCACTGCTGTGTATTGCGGCCCCTTCTTCTGTGAAAAGTAAATTTCCTCCAGGACAGTAAATGCTATCATTAGGTATCTTTTTGTTGTTCGACAGAACTGTGTCACAACCACAGATAAAAGAGCTCCTTTGACACATTTTCCTTTTTCTTCCTCTTCCTCTGATATTTTTTTTTCATGTTTGATTTTTATTGGTTTAAGAAGTCCTGCAAAAACATTTCTTTTTTACTTTTTTTTTGGCAATTGTTATTTTCGGGTGCCTTTTCTTCTTTGAAGTTATATATTTTATGTTTTTTAATGTGTGTTTATGCCTTTATCTGTCTCCGCTCAGCGTCTCTTCAGCGTTAGTGCTGTTTCAGGTTCCTCTTTGTGTGCCTTTATGGAGAGCTGCTTTTTTGTCTGACAAGCTGAACAACTGAAGTGCTTCTGCTGCACAAACACGGGATAGACTAAATCCAAACCCGCCAGTCAGCCTTTGAACCAGCTTGCTGGACAATTGGACAAGTCATCTAGGCAGTTCAGTGCCGCTGTGCTGACTTGCTAAGCCACCTTCTTCACATTTAACCTTCTTATAGGTTCTCAAATGGGATTTTTTTTTGGGATTCCTCCTCTTCCTCAGTCTCACACTGTACTTGCCTCTTCCCCGCTTCTGCCACCCATATTCTCACTTTCAATCTTCTTGCCTTTTTGTTTTCCCTAATTTCACCTCTTCCCTCTGTTCTCCATCTGGCCTCACTTCCCTTGTGTGTCTGTCCGTGTGTGTGCACATCTGTGGGGGTTAGCGCTTAATGTGTGTTTGTTCTGCTCTTATCTCGGCCACACCAGACCTGCTTTTGAGTCCAAACCCTCAGCTGTACCGTGATTGGCGCAGGAGCAAAGTACCGCCTGTCTGTGCTGTGATTGGCCCATTCAAATCCTCGACAATGGATGTAGCAGGGTTTTTTTTTTTATCCTAGTTATCCATCAACACTGTAAAGAAGCATTATTGGTATTAAGGGGTCAGTGCGTTCAGGTGCAGGCGTTGCTCACCGCCCGCCTGAGGCTCTTTCTGACTAAAATTAGAATTTTGAACCTGAGTCAACCTGCTAAACAGGGCGATAAACACCATTACCGCAATCGCTAGTGGTTGTTCTGCCCTGTGGTGCTGTTTTTCACCCCCTACTGTATGTGTGAATTGTGACGTCATGAGTGCAACCGCACACAAAACAACACACCTGTATTTTACTTTCTACCACAATGTCACAAAGTAGTGTTACTCACATTCCTGGCATTGTTGGACTGATAAGGAAGGAAAGGGAAGTAAAAGAATTCAGCATGTTCCGTCTCGCTTTCCCACAAATTCCGATCAAAGCTGCAGCCGGTGGACACCTGCACGCGCCGTGTTCATTTGATTCAGGTGTGGATGTCGATTAAACACTTTCCCAAGTGGGTCAAAAAGTGGATTTTTTGACCAGTGCGACTGGGGTACAGCAATTACTTTGACCCCGTTCTGTCCAGTATTGATCTAGTGAATCAGACCTTGAGCGTGTACAGTGAAAGCCCTGGAATCGTGTTGCTTACGCACATCATGATGAATAACACATCAGTCACATAATCTTAAAATTCCTGGCGAGGAGATCGCCAATAAAATATTAATGGCTCCCTGGATTTTTCCCACTTTGAGTCACATTGTGGTTAAAGTTTTTACAGGCTGAGAGTCTGTCGTGAGTCAGCCAGTCAGCATTTTTGAGGTCAAGTGTGCGGTGAAGGATGGCGAGAAGCAGCCAGTTGAGACTTGTTGTTTCGGGATTTTACTTAAAAGAAGGAGAGGAAAAAAAAAAAAAACAGCTGTGCTCTCAGTTCAGAGCCAAGTACCGTCTAAGGGCTCAATAATTACTCCCCCCTGACTCATTCAAAATGACACACACTGACACAGGATCAGATGGTTTATGGGCTCGGCTTTCTGTGACGTTACAAGATACCAGTGCCCAGAGTCACTTGAGTTCATCTCGTACAGACGGATAATAAGAGAAAAGTTGGCCCGTCCCGTTTTGACACAGAGGTGTCTCCATTACTGTACGCCATCAAACTGTACGTCCGTTGTGCTAGCTGACAGAGACGGAAAAGAAAAGGGGTGGACAGGGAGACGGTAAACAGAGCTGTGGGTGTGGGGGTGGGGGTGGAGGTAAACGGGTGAACAAGTACACACACAAAAAGGGAGGGTCGGTTGAGCTTCCCTGAGAACGAGCGAAATCCGACTCCCTCGTGGGGCTCATGGATGAACTCATTCACAGACGTGAAGGTGGGGGAGGGAGGTAAAGGAGAGGTGAGGAGGATTTTCCCAATTTCCTCTGCACCTCTCTATCATCCCCCACCGCGTCTCCCGTCCCCCTATTCTCCCCCCCCTCTCTCTCTCTCGGCGGCCTTATCTGCCAGCCAGTCAGCATGTGAAGTTGCTTTAAATGTCAGCATTTGAATAGTAATAGAGATTAATGATGGAGAGATAGACCGGTAGCGCGGGAGGGAGCGAGCGAGAGAGAGAGAGAGAGAGAGAGAGAGCACCGGAGAGAGGCGAATGTCATAAAGATAGTGTCTACGGGAGGCTTTGACCTCTGCTAACAGCTGGAAACACAAACACACGCGCTCTCGTACAGCGCTGTTAGTGAGGACACTCGATAGACTTAGCCTCTCACTCTCACCTGAACCCAACCGCTGTTCAAATCTCGGCCCTAGACTTAACCGGCTCCTCAGGAACGAGGTTCTTCTGACACTGATCACTGTGGTCAGACAAGAAAATAACGTAAAAATGACCTCAGAGGTGTTATGTATTTAGGATTGAGGCACAATGTTGACTGTCTACAGGTCACTGGGGTCACTGAGTATTTGTCACAACCATGAGGAATTCCAGAAGAACTTCCCCGTTTACATGAATGAGAGACTAAAGAGCTTATAAGCAAACTTTATATCTTCATTATTGATTTAAATTGTGATTATACTTTGTGACACAATCAAAACAATGTCATCCAATGACTCCTCCAGCCAAACATTGTCATGGAGAAGCAAAGAAACAAGAACATATGTGTATTTCCTGCTTATATCGACGTAAGGTGATCATTGTTACTGCTGGTTTCAGCATTAAGCCTTGCAGTTTTTGGATAATATCGTTGAAATATCCCACAGTAAAGGCAATTTTCAGCTTCAACACACTCGAGAGTCTACGTCTCTCTATCCATATGAAATGTGCAGAGGCTACGGGAAAATTTAATAACCTCCTCGGACGGAGGGTGATGCAACATCCTCGGAAAAATTGAGGCACTGCCTTCCATTTTCACGTTGAAACCTTTTAATGATAAGGTGGCCATACGGAACCAGACAAAAAAAACGGCTGTAGCGTCAAAAGACAGTTCCTCACAGCTCAGTTCCCCGTTCCTATTGTATGGCCTGACAGTGATACTTTGATGGAAGGTCATTAGTAAGTCATTCATGCCTCATTGTGCACCGATGTCGCTTTTTGTTTGCGGTTGTCCAAGCAGAGATGTAGAGAGAGAGGTCGCAGAGAGAGGTGCGACTTCCGGAACTCATTCAACGTCAGATTCATCACAATGTCAGATTTGCGTGAGGCTTTTCAAGCAAAAGCAGAACTGTGCGTCTGCTTAGAAGTATTTAAAACTCAGATCCACTCCATTCCGAAATATCGATCAACGACATGCTAGTACACAGAGATGGAGGTCATGTGTGTGGCTTTCACTGAAGAGAAAAAAAATAGCGTGGCACTTGAAAACTGCTTGAGGTTGAATTTGAATTGAAAAGGCTGCATTAACCCCGAGAGAAGAGAGGGGTGAGATAGTCAGGGATGGAAGGACAAAAAGGCTCTTCACACAGGGGAAAGGAAAACACACATTTCTGTTTTACTGATACTGTCAATGGAAACTCCTGAATCAGCTGAACACACACACACACACACACACACACACACACACACACACACACACACACACACACACTCGTCTCAGATTCAATTACACCACCGTGAGATGAAGGAGAAATTCTTCAGCCTTCAGCACTTCCAATTAAACTACCACTCTGAGTTGGTGTGCGGCTGTGCGTGTGTGTCTGTGGTGTGTGTGTGTGTTGCAAAAATGCAAAAAAAAAAGAGTGTGTATTTGGGTGTGTGATTGTGTGTATGTTTAACAGGCGAGGTGTGTGTGTGTGGGTCTTGGCTTTGATGGCGTCGCGCTGCGCTGCAGTGGCCACTGAAGCATGACGAGAGAGTGTGTGTGTGTGTGTGTGTGTGTGTTCGTCAGCCTCTCTGATGTCACCTTGTATCATTTCAGGCTAATTTCACCTATTCTCAGAGAGAGGGAGAGAAAGAGAAGCACAGGCAAAGAGAGAAGGGACAAAGTAAATGATAAACTACAACTTTATTAGTGTCCTTGAGGCGGCGGGCAGTGGTGATACACATGCACATACATTAAAATAAAAATGGCTAATATGTGAAGGGGAGCAAAGTGAAGGCGACGTTAAAAACAGGATAATGGAATCTTGGTTACACAGTCATTGCGGACTATAATTTTTTTACATTAATTCCCCCTCGTTTCTCTCTCTTCTCATTCAAAGCCTCCTTTATTACAGTTGGAGCCAAAAAAACTGAAACCACCACAGTGATGAATGGGTAGAAAAATTTCCCACAAAGCCCCGCGAACGATTACAAATCCAGGTCGGGGGAATGTAATTATTAACTGGACTTGTCCAAATTGGAATGATTTAGAGGGAAACAGGATTACCGGTGGCTGGAATTGGATTTTAATGATGCAAATGTAATTATTGTCCTCGAAAATGATAGAAAACGGAGCTTCTTCTTCTTCTTCCCCTCTCTGCTCTTCTCTCCTCGGCACAAAAAAAGAAGATTGAATGAATGAATGTTTACTGTATCATATCGTTAATCAACAGCCTCTTCATGATCCCTCCAAAATTACTTTCCCTGTTTCTTTTCTCTGCCAGTCTCTCGCCGCTTTCAACTCTTTCCCTCTATTTCCCCTTGTCTCATCCTGTCTTATCTCGTCCCTGGTGATAACATCTCTGCCCGCAGACTGAGACTGAGCTCTGTACTAGACAGACGTGAGGTTGAGAGACGGAGGCAAGAGGATTCTACTGTGTAAGTTTAGAAGGGAGGAAGATTTTTATGTATATCAACTCAAGTTGGACGGGGGGGGAGTGCAGAAGAGGTAAAAGTTCCAGTGAATTACCAGACATGGGTTTCACTGACTTCACCTTGACTCAGTAAACATCCATATCTCTCATATCTGATGTTATGTACCTGGATTTCTTGCTCGCGGAGCTTTTGCATTTCACATATTTTGCGCTCGAACCACATTGCTGTATCATAATTTCACAGTTCACGGGGCCGCCGCCTTAAGCTGTTTCCCCCCTTACATCAACTCATCATCTCGTCAGTGAAATGCAAGGACGTACGAGCATCCGGGAAGAGGCAAGTGCCGTTTGAGTGCTCCGTCACATCTGCTGCATCTCTCCCCCCCCCCCCGTTAAATCCCGCCAGACTCTGTGAAAATGATGAAAGAGCGGGTTTCACTCAGAACAGAAATGAGACATTTGCGTTAATGTTAATGATGAATGATGCTCCGGCGTCGCAGAGGACTTAGAGCAATGTCAGAGGACGTGCGACGCGCAGTGTGACAGGTGTGAGCACGTGGAGATCTTTAACTTTCACAGTTTTGGAGGCCGCACGTCTCCTCTGCAGGAGCACTGGTTTCCACAAGGTCAAGTATTGGCTTAGGATTCCTCAAGATTTGATTATCAGCTAAAGTGGAGCTTCTTTGTCATCGTCGATTTTCTTAAATCTTCTAGATGAGAAAAAAAAAAGAAAAGAAAGAAGAGGCAACTCAAAAACTTGATTTGATTTAAACGTGTACGACAACGTGAGCAGAATTTGGCTGTTAGATCTGATTTGATGCTGCCTATTCTGCAGATCAGGTCAGTCTCATTGGAGAGAGGAAAAACCAATCACGCAGGCTTTTGTTACAATTCCTTTTCCAGGTAATAATCTTGATGTAAGCTAATAACCGAGGAGTGAACGGTGAACAGGCCTTTATCCACATTGAAACACAAGTTTCCCCGATATGATATTTTTCTTTTTCATTCTGAAAAAAAGTTTTCTGTTGACACGGCATCACCTGTGCCCTGTTTCCGTGATGGTACGGTTCAGTTTGGTACAGAACGGCGTGGTTTGGAATGGTAAAACCCTCAGTCAGGCTTGTGTTCCAACCAAGAACCGTACGCAGTGTGACGATATTAGATGCCAAAAAGACCATGCATCAAAACGGGGGAAGAAGACTTGGAGCAAGCTTGCTTCGTTTTCACACAAACACAAGAAGGAGACGATGACAATGAAGATGGAAACAATAAATGCAAGTGCAAGAGCACAAGGGGGAGGTGGAGCTATGACATCATGATAGTACAGTTGCGTAGTAGTTGTATACTTTTTGTCCATATGTGACAAAAGTGCGGTTCATGTGAATGAAAAGACAAAATTACACAGAACTTTTGCAGATTGCAGAAACTCAGTCAGATCACTTTTGTTTGAGTCACCTCCTTTGTATGGAGCAAATGGGGAGGAGGTGGTGTTCGATGCACCAAATGATTTTGAGCATCAGTGGCAGATGTTGCGTCTGATGCCATTCGACAGTCTTTCAGAAAACACTGCTGCTCTCCTGTGTCACTGTGAGAGTGCGTGTTCTGCGTGTGTGTGTGTGTGTGTGGTTTCCTCTCTCTGCCCTTGAGCCTTTATCAAGTTCTTCTAATTATTTTATTATGTAAATGAGACGCCATTATTTCATTAGTGAGGCAGCCAATCACAGAAGCTGATTAGGAAGTGATTAGCATGCAGTCGGGTTCTCTCTGTCTCTCCGTGTCCTTGTGAATGGAGGGGAAAGGGGCAATAATGACCCATCTGGACACACACACACACACACACACACACACACACACACACGCAGACACTTTGAAAAACTGTTGTAGGGATTTGTTGGATCGTATTATATAAGGTTAACACAGACACTGACACGCAGTATTCCTATTTAAAGTTACAATCAGGAGTAGGGCAGAAATATTGGGCTGATATGATAAAAATTGCGATTATTCTAACAGATAGATGTATGATAATGCAAGGTGGAGACTTGACGATATACAGTATATTGTGTCCTGTGTCACATTTTTAACCACCACTTTTCACCATTTGTGAATGGTCCTGTGACACGAAGGCTGAAACAAACATTTATATTCATAATCAATTAATCTGACTACTATTTTCTAGATTCATTGAGTAGTTTGGTCCATAAAATGTGAGAAAAATGTGCATCACTGTTTCCCAAACCTGAAAATATTGACGTTCTCAAATCTCTTGTTTTTGTCCACAAACCATAATGATTTCTTTGTTACACAGAGCAAAGGAAGCAGAGTATGTTCACATTTAAGAAGGTTATTAAACGATTAACTGAGTTACGCAGCCCTATGTGATGTGCATCGTGTCTTCAAATACTGACATTATTTAAAAAAAAAAAACACAAAACATGGATGTATATATTAGTCTCTCAGCTTCCTAAAGCATTCTTGCACCTTTCAGCTCATTAACTTCGGTTTCCAGTCCAACAACTTTATCCTTGCTTATGACTCTCATTTATGTCAAAGTGTTAGAGTGGGCCACATTTGTCAAAACCCGCAGTGTGATAGTAATGGCAGACAAATAAAGTGGGTGAACATTTGTGGAGCGTTTCACTGAAAAAGAGACAAATGTTTCCGCTTGGGTTTGGCAGAGAAAACTGCACGTCGTTCCTGATGAATGTAAGAACCCTCTGGCTATTTACATAAGCAGCTGTTTGCTTATAAGTTCGCATAAAAGCTTTAAAAAATATATTTACAGTATGTCAGACGCAGAAAGACAAGAAGTCAGTAGAACATTTGGACAGGACAAGGCTCATCCTGCAGTCTTTTCTTTCCTGCAGAGGTTCAATGAATGTTCAAGATGTCCTTCTGTCATTATTGGCATCAAGGATTTACTGTCAATGTGTGAGAAAAGTATTAGAATGAGAAGTTGAGTGGAATAGCATGAGGTTTGTGCGTTTTCAGTTCTTTCCCTTTCCCTTTCAGCATACACACACACACACACTCTGAACACAAGAGCCGTGTTTTTGTTTGGTTTGTCATCGCATAAAAGTGAAGGTCTATGTGAGGTGTGCACAGATGAAAAGAGATGAATACTCTACTTGTGAAAAGCCTCTTTTAAACCAGTCACTAAAGCAAAAAAAAACTTAAAACAAGGACATGTTTTTATTCCCTGCAAAGCCAAGGCAAAAATATATCTCCTCTACAGCAGCAGCATTGGATCACTGTGTGGAAAGCTGTGTGTGTGTGTATGTACACAGTTAAAAAACCCACAGCTCATATGCTAAACACTGTGGGTTTAAATCTAATTTTGCTGTACACTGTGTGCAGCGTTCAGTGGTTGGAAGCTGCGTTTGAAAAGCTCAGAAACGAGTGTGTGTGTGTTCTCTGTCCTGTCGGCGAGGCCACAAACAAGCCCAAACAAATGGTTTAATAGGTAAGCCAAGGTTAAATGTCTCTGCAAGGCACAACAACAAGGCTTTATGCGTGAAAAATTACAAATATATTGGTGTTATTGTGCCGCGATTAATTCTGAGAAACTTTTTATAGGAATGTGGCCACACTAATTGAAAATAACTTACAAATTATGGATGTTGAAGCTCATATTCGTTCAATTTTGTGTTTGTTTTTTTCCTCATAATGTATTAACCGGACAGGACTGACACTAACTAACTATACTTACTGAGCCTGTCGAGAGTCAACAACAACAACGAGACTCAGTTGACTCACGCACAAAGACGTCTACAGAGCTGCTTTACATGCGGCTGTTTCCACAACCCACCAGGAGAGAGTGTGTGTTTGTGATTAAACCAACACTTGCAGACTAGGTCGTAAAACCTATCGCAGACAGGAAAGCAGTGGCAGTGTTTTACGCCACGTGGCTACAGCCTTCATAATGGCAGCTTCAATTAAAGCCGAGGTTCTGTTCACGTAATTATGCGTAAATTCCCTTTCCTCCTCCTCCTCCTCCTCCTCCTCTCTCTGTTAAAGAGGTCAAATCAAGCAGGCTAAAAACGGCAATCACAGTCTCATCACACACGTCATAATTAAAACTAAAAGGATTACTGTTTGATTTCTCGTCCATAAAGAGAAACATGAATTTGAAATTGCACACACCGTTAACTTGCTTTGCGAACAGCGAGCAGGTCACTTTGTGTAGTAAAAAGGTGTTTTTGGCAATAAATCGATATTCTATCTATACTGTGACAAGACAAGAATATCGTGGTCGGGTTTTTGGATTCTGGTTTTGAAGGCTGTTGCATTGATAATCATGTTTATTATATTGAATACATGTGTGAAATACTAAATTAAATATATTGATTAATAAACGCATGTACTCGACAGATTTGCATGTAAAAAAAAGTCACTTGATGACACTTCTATATATATATATATATATATATACATCTCAAATCATGTAAAAAAAGTATCCCATATTGCCCAGCTCTAGTTTTTTCTCCTCCTGTAAGCCAATAAACGGTGAACTCTTAAAAGGTTTTTGGTGTAACAGGGGTGAAATAAAGTAATTATAAGTTGTAATTTCATGGAATTATACTGTCCTTGAGTCACTTGACTAATTTCTCCCTCTCATCTCTTTGGACACAGAAAACTGTATATTGTTTATTTGCTATATTGACTATGAAAGCTTTTCTTAAAAAAACACTATTGCTATAGATCACCAAAACATTGCAAAATCTCATATTATCACCCCTGGACTTTAATATGAAATGTATCGTCAGCTTTTTATACCCTGGAAATTAACTACTACATGTGAAGGAGGTGTTTTGCATTTAAAACACAACCACAGACTTTCAAAAAGTCAAATATTGACTGCAAACTCTATATGGTGACATAGAAAATACTGTATGTCAGCATGCTAGTCTTTGTCCTATAGATGCTGTACATTATTATAAAGCAGACTTACTCCACATGCTTTTAACCCGTGCAGAGAGACCTACCTAACAGCAAGATGTAAACTGACACACACACTGTGGGAGACAGGAAGTCATGGAGTTTTACAGAGACACACACAAACATTTGCTCGACATCCGCTGAATTTCAGTGTGTGTGTGTGTGTGTGTGTGTGTGTGTGTGTGTGTGTGTGTGTGTGTGTGTGTGTGTGTGTGTGTGTGTGTGTGTGTGTGTGTGTGTGTGTGTGTGTGTGTGTGTGTGTGTGTGTGTGTGTGTGTGTGTGTGTGTGTGTGTGTGTGTGTGTGTGTGTGTGTCAGAATTCAGTTTATTGTATAATAATAGTGAACAAAGCAGTGGAAGAATTTCAAGTTGTGATTTCCTCCGTGTCCTCCACACGTCACGTCAGGTTAACTTTCTATGACAGAGACTTAATTGAATTGAATGGGAGGGAAATGAATTGCACTTTGTTTGTTTTTTCTCCCGAACGATGCCAAGAGGGATGTGAACCAGTGCGTCTCCGAGGCCGTGAGTCACGGACCAGCCGTGCAGCCGGCAGCCGAAGACAGTCACTTAGTTTGATGTTAACTTGTTTCTCCTCCGGTGGTGGCTGTCACCTCCTGGTGTCCCTCTGTGGCAGGAGCACAGATCAGCAGGGTATCTGAGGGCCCCTGTCGTCCTGTTCTCCATCACAGCCGCCACAGCCCGCTCCGGGACAAACGTAGCAGCGCTGCGTCACTAACTGTACGCGGGAAGATTTATGTTGCTGCAGTGCTGGTAGCTGTGAGTTGTCCATACTGTTTATCTTCTTTTTTTTAGTGTATTTTCTTAGTAGGCTACCACAATTCCCAGAAAATAACACCAGAAACAATGTTGTGGACGTTCCTTGTTATTTGTGTTTCTGTTTTTTTGCTAATTCTGATCTCTAAGGTTTTCCGTTAGCATTAGCAGCTAGCATTAGCAGTGGTAGCAATCTATATTTCATTCAGTATTGGTCCAATACTGGTCTTAATCACTGGATCGGATATCGAACGGAGAATAATCTAAATAAAAGTCAGCAATAGCATTTGAGCTGAGTCACGTTTGGGCTGTTTATTTCTTCTTTTTGGGGAGAATAGTATAATTTGTTACACAGTTGTGTCTTTGAAATATGTTGTTAACAGCTTCGTAGTTCATGGTCTAAAATTATTGTATTGGACTAAAAAAAGAGGTTTTAGAGTTTCTTTTAATAATTAAAACATGCTTTCTGGTTTTTCAGCTTCTCAAGTGTGAGTATTTTCTGTGTTCTTTGCTCCATGTGAAGCAAAAAAATCATTAAAACTGAATAATTTTGGATTGTGGACAAAACAAGACATCTGAGAACATGATCATTTAGAGGTTTCTGAAACATTCTTGACCAAACACTAGAAATTGGCTCTGTTGTTCATTTTTTGTACTTTCAACTACATATTTATTCTCTTTTAAGACTGAATTGAATTTTACGCCAGTTTTATCGCTGATGTTATGACAAAGCAAATAGGTTTGATTGTTTTAGTTACGGCTGAAATGATTAGTTTCACCCTTTTTTTTTTAGTGTCAAAACATTTTTTTAACCATCTGTGATAACAAATTTAATGGCTTTGGGGCTTTTCGATTGTTGATGAGACAAAACGAGGATTTTGGACAACATTAAATTGGGCTTTTGAAAATGGTGGTTCTTTGCTATATTTTGGGCAAACACTGAAAGTGCTCAACCCAAAGGATTTACCTGTCTGGCTATTGTATTAACATTTGGACTTCTCTATTTAAGTGTCACGATCTCACTATCATACAGTTATACACATTGTAGAGGATTCTTTTTTTATCCACACACTTCACTCCTACTTCAGTCAATGTCAAGAGCACAGAGGACACATGTGGGTTTGTGGTCCACAAACCACCAGTGACTCGACTCAGACGGCACTTCTTTCCTTTTCTTAGCTATTAACGCAGGACGCACATCACTGCGAGGTCAATGAATCAGATGGCGAACATGCTATTCCTATCAGCAATATTGCCAGCACAAGCCACATATCATTGCAAGTTGATTGGTTTAACTCGCCGTCGGGGACAAGCGGCGTCTCTCTCTATTAGCGGGACCTCCTGTTAAGGCGGAGCCACGGGCGGCCAGCTCACACATGCTCGTCCCGTAAGGCTGCGGCGATGGGCTCAGATGATGAGCCCAAGGCCCTGACGGTTGAGTCAGAGGTGGTTGTGACTGGCCCTGAGTGATGACTGCTGGAACTCAGACTCCCGGTGGTTTATTAATGAGCTGAGACAAACACACGCACAAGACTCACGGCATTCGGGGGGGAAGTCAAAAAGTTTCGTGGCTAAAAACCAGACATGAATCAATGTGGCGTGTACAAGAAACTAAATATAGGTACTTGGAAAGTCATCGATACAATGAGGTGAACTAAATCTTGTTGTGTTTTTTTTCTTCTTTGCAGGAAGCTGCACATTCGACGAGGGCTTCTCTCAGTGTGATTACCAGCAAGATCCCTACGATGACTTTGACTGGACGCACATCAACACCCAGGACGTCCCCTACGTCTCACCAGAGCTGCCACATGGTGACTATATTCTCGGTGTTTTGCATGCACTTCATCACATTAAGGGAAAGTAACCAATGCCCCGTTCCCAAACAGTTTAATCCTGGGTTTAAAGAGATTTCTGACCAGTGGGAATTGTGTTAATCAGCTTTGGCTCCCGTCTGCATTATTGGGAAAAAGCAAGATGTAGGTGAACACCCTAATTTCTGCTCTGTCTGCCTCATTTTTGGCAGCAATGCTAAGACATTATAATTTATATTTCACTCCAGAGAACTTACTTTCTTTTTACAAAGTCAGCCTGCACTCAATATTTTTTATGTTATGTTACTTAGTTTTATTATTAGCACTTTAAAGTCATTCACTAGCTGTTCAGATAGAAGGAGGGACCTCAGTAAAAGACAAGACTCACTTTGCACGTTTGTGAAATCACATTCCACGTACCAATGACAGAAGGGTGAAAACTGGCATTGGAAATGGAAATAATCCTGTGTATACCTGCTAATTTTAGTGTGAAAGACACTGTATAGTGTGTTTAGTGTGCTTTATATTGCTATTTCTACATAAACCAGTCGCAATCCTTATAAAAGCAGGACATAGATTTCCGTGGTCAGCAGTTCCACCGAAGACCAAATTTCCTCATTAAAACCTCCTGCAACATAACTTTTGGTATTCTTTTATATCTGATTAATCATCTCACAACAACCATCCAGATTTACTGTATGTAATGACCCTTCTTTGAAAGTGACCACTAGACCTAAAGGAAAATAATGATACAATCAATTCATAATTATATAAGGTACTTAAAACAAGCTTGACTTTAAGCAGTATGTGATAAATTGCTTTGTGCAATAATCTGCATAATATATGATGCACATTTATGAATTAACGATAAACAGTTGTTTAAAAAAGGATTATTTTTATATTGTTGTACTGGTATTTTTACTCGAGTTAAAGTTATCTTTTCCAAGACAACCTCTCCTCTCGCCACTTATTTTTACTCAGTTGTAGGGTTTTTTTCCCCCCTCCATGATGATGATAATGATGAAGGGGAAATTAAATCTTTCTGCCTCGGGGCTGGGGGTCTAATTAACCGAATATGAGGTCATTAATCATTAGCAGTGAACAGGGAAGGTTGCCTACTTTTACAATGTGAAAAAGCAAAATGTGATAACAGTAACCAGTGATGCAATGTTTAGACGGCAACTTGCTTAACCAAAATTAAAAACAGTGCCATGGTGGAAAGAAAACAACCACTCTCAAGTTTTATGACATCATGTCCTCTGTAACTTGTAACCTCCCTGGAGTTCTCCTTTTCTCTCATCCCCTCTGTCCTTTCATCCCTCCTCCTCTCCTCTTCTCCTGTCCCTTTTTTGTCCTGACCCATGTCACTTTAATCCCTCTCCTCCCTTACATCCCACTTTTGTGCCCTTTCCTCTCCTCTCATTTTCACTTTCTACCTGTCCTTTCATCTCACTCGGTCTCCTCTCGCCTCCTCTCCTCTCCTTACCTCCTCTCCTGTCTTCACCTCTCCTCTCCTAACTCCTTGTCTGTTCTGGAAGATTATGTCTTTGTTACCAGGACAATGTAATGCTGTTATTTATCTCTCATGCTTATCATCATGACAACCCAGGCTAGCTGACATTTACACACACACACACACACACACACACCGGTTTCCAGGACTTTGCAGGACTTCAGAGGACATTGCATTGACTTACATTCATTTCCTGGAGACTCACTCTAACCTTAACCTCAGTCTAACTTTAAAACATGTTTTCACTTTAAAATGTATGCTATGGGGACTTGATTTTTGTCCCCATGATGTGACTGTGTAACCACATACCAGGTTCACACACACAGCTTCTTATACAGCATTCCCAGTGAGGACACTTATCGACATAATTCATTCCCGAGCTCCTTCCCAAGCTCACCTTCACAAATAAATGAATCCATCACTCACCCTAGCCCAAACCTAATTCTACCCCAAGTCTTAAACCAAATCTTATCCCTCAGAAGGCCCTTGAAGGGCATGTACTGCATTGATTTCCATTAATTGTTAATTAATTTTAGCCCTAAACTTAACCAGGTTTCTTGGTCTCCATGAGGTCTACTGGTCCTGACAAGGCTAGTGTTTATGCCAGAAAAGGTCTTAAAGACACACTACTGCTCACACATGTAGACTTAAGTGGCGTGCCTTGGCCAGAGGTCAAAGCAAAGTGAGCAGTCAGTGGTATTTATGCCATGAGGTGTCATGGTACAGGAGGGGGCGGGGGCGGGGGCTGGAAGCTTGAAGAGGTTAAATACTGTTTCCCAGGATCAGAGAGGTAATACCTGATATCAGCATAGCATAAACGCCTGTGGAAGCTAGTGGAATGAGTGGTGGTGGGGGTCGGGGGGGTGGGGGGGACACAAGAATGTCGCAGCAGGTTAATGGTCTGGGGGGTGTTTGTTTCTGAAAGGGAGCCATTCAGACATTCAGAGCGTCGCCTAAAGGTGGAGGAGCGTGATCTGACATTTGATGTGGTAATAACACCAGCAGGGCGTGGGACACCGGAGCACTGGATGGAAAACAAGGTTGCTGGAGGGGGGGGGGGGGGGATTTCAGATCTGACACCTGGCTTGGTTTTGTATCTGGTCGCAGTTGTGAGAATGGAGGGCCTGTGTCGGTTGCTAAAATACCTTGCCCAGGGACACTTGGGTAATGTCTATTATCTGAATTGTTATTTTCTCTGGCAAACATAGCCACCGGTAATTTAGAAGTGCTTTGGCCCGGCTGTAGCTGCAGTTTCCCCCCCGAGGGCGTGACATGATTTAGAGCAGTGGCACTAAACCTTTTTGGCTTTTGACCCCCTGAAAACAAAAGGGATACCTACTCCTGTTATTTAGGGGGAGTTGTTAAGAGCATTTGGCTTCTGAGAGACCACAGGGAGCGAGTTTATTTTGCTGATTAGTAGTTCAGGGGGTTATATATTTTCAAAGGTATTGGCAGAAGCACAGGAGCCATCCTTTGACTTTGCACAGAATCGTTTCTAAGTCATTGGGCGGCTCGGCCAACAATTATACTTTTGTTCCTTACAACCTTACATCAATTGGTCGCAGTTGCTAATCGCCATTTGTGCTTAAGGCAGTATTGAGTGCGCCGAGGAGGCTTTGGCACTTTTCGTAATAGAGATAAAACTCTTGTGTGTAATCTCTTTGAGGGTTGATCTTGGCATCATGGCAGCGTTCTAGATGCCAGCGTGGCACCGTGCAACGTGCCAGTTGATCTTTCCGTGGCTGTTGTTGTCGGCGAGTACCACTCTAAATCTATCTGGCGTGCCATGCTCCACATGCCTGCCTCTTTGCTCTTGTTTTCCATTGAGTACTCTCCAGTGAGGGAAGAGAGGGAGAAAAGGTATTTAAGCCGCAGCAGAACTGGTCTTTATGTTTTAATAACCATCAAGTAATGAAGGATACAGCGACACAATCACCCCAAAAAAATAAAGGTCTTTTCTATAGTCTCTGCAAGACTTGAACTTAAAGAGCTGAACAGAAAGCAATTATGACAAATGTCATTTTAATTTAATTCTAAAGCAAAAAATATATATAGATCAAATATTAAGAGTTTTGTTTTTTTCCTTTGTCTAAAATGAAATTAAACGTAATATTTTGCGGGGTTTGTAAAATAAAACAAGACTTTTTGAAACTTTACCTTGAGCTCTCTTCATAACCTTTCTTACATTGTATAAAACATTTGTGAAATATCTGTAACTTCATTGGAAAATGAAGTCGAATAACAAACTCCCTTTCGTAAAAATTAGACAGTAAACTCACTATTTAGGAATAAAAACTTAAAGGGTGGTCAAATGAAGAATAAATGTAAGATTGTTATGATGCTGCTGTGTTTGTTTAATTCACATTCTATTACAGAGTCGATCCTTTACTGCTAAAAGTTGACAGAAACACAGTAAAGTATTAGTATTTTTTCCAATCCTAGCGTCCTCTGATGTTGTGAGAATGAGACGTGTATCTCAGATCCACCGTTTGATGATCGAATAACACATTTATCTCTTTAAATTAGTAGTATGTAGTAAGTGGCCCTTTAAATGTATTGTACAAGAATAGGCGTGTAAGCTCTAAGAGTGAAACTCTAGCTGAGACATTGTCCCCTGTCCTCCACACTGCTGCTGCTGTCTTAATGTGACACACTGGATCTGGGTCTCTGTGTTTTTAGCCACATCGTTAAATTGCCATTCTATTGGCGGCCATTTTCTACTCTGGCAGTTCAGAGACATCAGCCATTTTAGAAGCTGGCAGACTTCAGGTGTCAGATGTTCTTGGCAGCACCAGGTCTGCTCGTCTCCGTTTTCATGTGCTGTCAGTCTTTCATCGCTCCTACTCTCCAACAACCTTATTTTCCTCCAGGTTTAGATTAAAGCAGGCACTTGAATGTTTTTTTTTTTCTTTTCAATATCCACACTAAATATTTGCCAAATATTATTACTCTACTTTCTACCTGGTCCTTTAGGTCTATTTTTATTTATTAGCTTTAAGCTATAAGGTTTTTTTTGCCATCTTGTTGTGGGTTGTTATGACATATCTGGGGCTCAGACTGTTTAGAGTATTTTTAGCTGGTGCACCATCTTGGCAGCCATCTTAAAAGCACGTTCTTCGTGTCAGCATCTTGATATCAGTGTCGAAAATGGGAAAAAAAGAAGGGAAAATATAGGAGTGACGTTCGTCTTGAGTTGTCGTTGGATGGATTTAGATTGAAGCGTTGGAGGGAACAGCGCTGGCCTCGTCTTGTTCCTGGGGTGTGTTGGCTGCGGTCCTGTTTGGACGGAGTCACTACTGTGTTGAACCAGGAAGTAGGATTATTATAATACTTCAATGGCAGAGGGTGGAGGAGGTGGAGGAGGCGGGAGGAGGAGAAGAAGAAGAAGTGCCAACCCAATAACTAGGACTCATATTCAGGACTGAAAGGCAGATGTGTGTGTGAGCGTGTCCACGTTTGCCAACTGAAAGCCTGTTCCGTTCCGCTCCGCTCTGCTCTGCAGAGGAAAGTGTTTCCTCACAGTAGATTAGCTCAACAATAACTGATCATCACTATTGTCTTAAAGCCCTTTGTCGTGCATATTGTATATTATGCAAAAAAGAATTTGCCCAGATTTGGCGTTGTTTTGTAGTTCATGCACTGCGTTGTATTGTTTTCCCACTTAGCGCAGTTAATTCTGTTACGGCTCTGCTTTTGTTCACTTCTATTATGTTCTGTTTATTTCTTAATTAAATGTCTGTTTCTCTTCAGAACTGTGAACTCTGGATGATTAATTATTAATCAACAATTGAGCAACAAAGAAAATAACTCATGACTTTGTTTTGTTTTGTTTGTTTTTTTAAATGAGGACGGTGAAACGGTAATTTGAAGACGTTGCACTCTCTCTCTAGGAAGTTGTGATATTGTGATGTTTTACAGAATAAAACAGATAATTAGCCAATTATCATGTAGTTGCAGCCCCACAGTTTGCTGTGAAGTAGCCTTGGTGTGCGAGGAGCTAACATGGGATTAAACTTTGGCAGGAGAAAAAAAGAAAAATCACATTTTCTTGGAACAACATCTGGTTCAGGTCTGAGCTGATTATAAGGACACGTGGATGGGCTGAGTGATCATGATTACGTGTTGTGCCGAGCGCCATTTTCTGCACTGAACAACTGTAGGGAGAAGTTTAAGAATGCCATTTGAAGTAGGAAATGAAAAAAACATCTCCAAAGTCTCGTCATGTGAGCAAAAAAAAAAATCAAACCTAACTATTTCTGCAGCGAAAGGAGGAAAAAAACATAGCCCCAAGGCAAGCTGTGAAAATACATCTAATAATGTCACTGCTGTGTAGTTGCAGGTAATGATATGTTGCGTGCTGTGCGGAAAATTTGGATTGCGTTGGCTACGATGAAGTGTAGTTTTGGCTTCAAGCTGACCACTTCACATTTGATTGATTTTGTTACTGTTGCACATTTACAAGTGTTATCACCTGGAAGCAGCACAGTTATAGAAGGGAAGAGACAAAAAGAGAATTGTGTCTTTCATAAGAACAAAACTCTTCTCTCCTCTTCTCTCCTCTCCTCTTCTCTTCTCTTGTGGTTACTTGTTGTCTGTGAGCAATAACAGCATCACAGTCACATAGGACAGTCATAGAAACAGAGGTTTGTTTTATGTTTCAGTACAAAAAGCCCAAAAGGAAACACAGGGAGAAATAAACAGGAGTAAAAACATGCAAACAGGGAAGGAAAGAATAAATTCCTTTTTTTTTTGGTTTTCATGTTTCCTGCATCAAAGTGTTTGTTACAATAAAGAGAGAAAGAGGCAAAAACCAGGGAATAAAGGCACAGTAGATCCTGCTGAGTTAGTGTAATATGCCATGGCATTTATCGAAAACCAAAAACATCCTCCATTTTGGGGGAAAAGTGGCAGTTTCAGTGGATAACGTATCAATGAAAGCTCAGTTTGGGGAGACCTCAGATGTCTCACTACACTCCAGTAGTCCATTAGTTGTAGTTGTACTATGGTTTTTACAGAGTGGTGGTTCCGCTCTCACAAACCATCTTTGTCAAACACCAAAACAAAAGCTGTGCGACGAGAGAACACAAACCTGACGAACACTCGGCTTTAAGTGAATTTTTAAAGTGACAAGAAGATTATACACTGCTTCCTATTGGAGGATACCAGCTCTTTTTCCTCCAAACAGGAACATAATTTACAAAATTTGACAATTATGTTGTAGAGAAGAGCTGAAACTAGCGATTAACTCCTCAGTGAAATGTTTAGTGATGTTATTAATCTATTTTCCCGTAGACCTTCATTCAAACTGAGTAACTGAGTCGCCCCCTGGTGGCAATTTGCTATATTCTTACTCCCTGATCGGCTCCAACCAGCGAACCAGAAGACTCTGTCCGCTTTTACAACCAGTCTATGGTTCAAACTGCACTTGTAACCATGTTAGAGGAGTCATTATTAAATAGAAAAACAAGGAGAAAGCAAGACATTATACTGCTCTTTTCTGCATTTGTTCATTCACTCATACATGGAAGAATTTGCACTAGCAATCTTCTTTGAGGGGCGTCATTACTACAGTCTGTGTAAACAGTGAACAAACATCTGCACAACAGAAGGAGGTAATTAATGGGTTGTGATTGAGGTCGGTTAAAAAAAAAAAAAAAAAAATGGAATAAAACTTAATCTCATGCTTAATGTCTAACGTGGTCAAATATAGAGACGTGGCCTCTCTTACCACCCGTGAGTCAGCTTTGTGTCTGGAGTGTATGAAACGTCACAATTATATAAAATCAATGTCTCTGTTTCCGTGGCAACAGGTTTTGACTTGACCAGATTGAGTAAGTGGAGGAAGCTCTTCAGTCAAAAACTCTTCACCAGAAACCACACTGTGTTCTCATCACAGTGTTAGTCACTTATCACTGAAGTACAGGATCACTGACGACTCAACAACAACTGTGCATTAAATCATTCTTTATCACTAGTTTAATTAACTGTATGATGTCATTTTGACACTATTGCAATATTTCAACATGTAATTATGATAGCGCCAAATAGCTTTCTGCTCTCTCGGTGTCCAGTGACGTGTTTAATTTCCCGATTGTTTCCTCTTATCGTCTGTGACCTTCTCCCTGTCTTTTGTTTTCCCGTGTTTAGGTTCCTACATGTACGTGGACGTGTCCCAGTTCCAGTTTGGAGAAAAGGCCAGATTTCAGCTGCCCGTCATGAAAGAGAACGACACGCATTGCATCGACTTCAACTATCTCCTCACCAGCCCCGACGGCTCCAGCCCGGGAACCCTCAACGTCCTGGTGAAGGTACTGTTCACCGACACAGTTTTTACATTTAAATAAACGTTCTGTGACACATCAGTATTTAAGTGTTGCTGTAGTTTAAAGCTTTGTGTTGTTGGTGAAAGATTCTCTTTAGTTAAAGCCAAACAACCAACCGTGCCGATGTCGTAATGAGGGTCTGGATTTTATTTCCCACAACCACAAGTATTCCGGGCTCTAAATGCCATAAATGTTGCTTTGATTTAACCAAGACTTTGTATTAAACTGCCTTTTAATGAATCTTTTGAATCTCACCAGAAATGCATTTTAACTTAATGACTATTGTTTAGTTTTGTATCTCGATATTTAGATAATCTTCTGTGCGTTGATGTTTAGAAGAATATGATGATGGTTAACGGAGAATTTAATCGGATTGGACACACGGGTGGCTGCGTTTCATAAAAAAATGTGTTCTCTAGTCTTTTCATTCTCCTCTTTTTTTCCCTCCCTTCTTGCATTTCGAGATTTGTAGAAGTCGTTAGAAAACACACTTGCTTGTTAAGTTTAACACGAGACTGTAAAGGTTAAGAGAAGATTGCGCCTTTACTGGTGTTGCCATTTACTGTCTCCCGACTGCTCATAAATATGATAACATGAGGTCACGCTGCAGATGTCTTCTCTTGCCGACGTGTCCTTGGGAAAGATAATATGTTGTTGTCTCAGAGGGTCCATCAGCGTTGTCGTTGCTGATCCCTGATCTCCAACTGTCTTGTTTGAAAAACAATAGTCTAATCATTGTTATTATCGTTGTGTTACTGAATGCACTAGCTCAGTGTGAGTGAAAACACATTCTCTCTGGGGGGAGGAATATTAAACACGGGATCCCACAGGTCCTTGAAAGTTTGTGAATTTGACTTTTTTTTTTTAATTCCCTTTGAAAGTGTTTGAAAATTGCCCTAAATGGACATGTGTCATTGAAATGTTCTTGAATTTTGTGCAAGAAAGAAGTTGATATTTAGGTAAATGTCTCCCTTGTTTGTTTAGGACACCACCTACTGTTTCATTACATGTCATTTAGCAGACGCTTTTATCCAAAGCGACTTACATGTCCTGCATTTGCAGAATGAATGTCGCGTCATAATTACTAGCGGTGTGGTAGACACTGTCCACTGTCTCTCTCTCTGCCGGTGACGTGAGATTCCGTGCAGAACAATGAGCGAGTAAAGTGAAGCAGGAGAGAGCAAATGGCAACGCGATGCCTGGGAAATGAAAATTCGAAGATCGCCATCTCACCGAAGAAGATTACCAAGACAATCACCCGTCCAGATGCAGAGCATGTGCTGCAAATTAGGCCCGAACAATTCATCGAAATTTAATCAAAATCGCAATATGGCCAAGTGCAATTTTCAAATCGCAGGAAGCTCTTTAAATATCTCTTAAAGCCACAGTGTGCGTTAAATTACCATTTTAGATGAACTATTGTCCTGACCTACACACATCTTATGCTACAGACTGAAGAAAGCATCTCTGTAATTCACAGATCTGCACAAATGAGAGTAATTTTGTAAAAATCACCATTCCCTCTCATATATCCTGAATCGCATCGCAATCGTTAAAGGGAGAAGCGGCTCTTACAAGTTGCCCTCCCATCTTAAGCTGTGTCACCACATTCAGTCCTTGAATTTAAGGGAATTGGTCCAGGAAAGTCCTTGAAAAGTCCTTGCATTTGATGTCAACAAAGGTATGGGAACCCTGATTTAACCATTCTCCCTGTGTTTTGCGTCTAGGTCAACAAGGGTCCTTTGGCCAACCCCATATGGAACGTGACGTCATACACTGGTAAATAAAATCATAGTTGACCACTCATTCAATTCACCCATATAGTGATTTAATTACCGTGTGAACGCTTCCTGTTGTTGTTGCAGGCAAAGGCTGGCTGAAAGCTGAACTGGCAGTTTCCACCTTCTGGCCCAACGAGTATCAGGTAACTTCCCCCCCTGAATAACAACCAACGCTGACTTCTTTTATTATGTACATATTTCTTTATATCCAATAATAAACGCATCACCTGCTGTCCGCACTACTTCCGAGGGGTACAGAGAAAAAACTAAAGAAAAAACAGTTGGCTCAGTTTTTGGCAAAGGCGAGTGTACTTATACAGCACATTTCATCACAGAGTGTGTTACATTTAAGACAAGAAATAAAACATCCAGTCTGTGCCACGCACTCTCTTAGTTCTAGCGACGTGACAAAGACATACACGAAAGGAAATGAATCCATAATTCAGTTTAAACACCAATTCCCTGCTGCCCCCTTCCAGTAAAAACACCTTCACATTCTCACTCGCCTACAAACGCACACACTCATTTTCTCCCAGTGTTATATTAATTTACTCATAGGCGTGATAAAATAGAAAGGGTTTTTAGTTTGGATATAAAAGTCTTTATTGTTTCTACTTGGACTTTTTTTGTGTTCTTTATCACCTGTGAACAAAAGCCTTTACTTTATTTGTGAGTGAGGAGATGATGTGAAGCTGGAAAAGTTGTCCTGAAATGAAAATGTAGTCAAGTATGGATTTAGCTACAGACCCAACACACACACACACACACACACACGCACACGCACACGCACACACACACACACACACACACACACACACAGTGAGGCACGCAGCTGATTTATTTGTGTTGACTGAGGCTCAGGAGGTGACGACTAGGCTACAAAAGACACGGTGGGTGTGGGTTTGCGTGTGTTTGCGTACATGCATGGGGTGTGACCATAGTTTTGTGAATTCTTTTAAAGGGCCACCTCACCCAAAAAGTTATTTTTTTTTTTTTTTTTTTACTTATTTCCAGAGATAAATGTGTTGTTTGATCACCAGACAGTGGATCTGAGATACATGTCTCATTCCCACAACAGCAGAGAGTGTTGGGATTAACAAAGTTTATTTTTCATTTGATCAAAGTGGGGGGGTGGGTGGGTAAAACCGGGCCTTTAATAAAAGCCCTAATTAGAATTTAAAAAAGGAGTGGACTTCCATGTTGGACAGTCATAATGAGTGAGAATTAAACCGCACATGTGTGTTTATTAGTCTTTTAATTTCTTGATTGTGGTGTGCGGTGTGTGTTGGCTGCTGTTGACACATGTGTGCACTATTGTTGGATAGCTTGTCTCTCACCGTCCCAGCATGCACGCACACGCTGATTATGTTAACACACACACAGCCTGGGGACAGCATGATATTACTGTAAGGCAAAGTGTGAGAAGTATCCTCCAAATGGCCCATCTGGAGCCCCAGACCCCTCCCATCCCCCTTCCCCCAGTGACGGTGGTACTGTAGGAGATCACCGGTCTGAAACTTGTGTGTCAACATGTTTTAATTGAACATAATCATTCTGGTTTGCCGAGGCTTATGTCGCCTTTTCAGGCTATGAGGCAGGTTATTAGATTTTGAGGTTATGAAGCAATTTTTTTCATGTCGGAACATGTTTCTGTGTTAGCACTTTGGCTTGAGACGTAATGAGAATGGTTTCACCACGGGGGAGACTCGGCATATGACACGTGTGAGGGCACGCGCACACACACAAACACGGGTTTGTGCAGCTATCCATTCATCAGCACAGCCTCAACAAAGCACTATCCTTAACCTTCACCATAACCAGTGAATGCCTAACCTTAACCTCACCACAATTCATATCTGAGCCATAAACTTAACTGGTTCTTCATAAATTAGGTTTTTTTTGTCTCCATGACAACTACTATTCTGACAAGGTCAGTGTTTTTTGCCAAAAAAGACATAAAAAGGTAACAAACTTTATTTTAAATGAGGCTCTGGTGCAAGTTAGTGTTTCACTTTGTTAAAACCTGCTGTGATGAATCTTGTCACTGATTAGTCAACAGCTGTTAGGAACATTTTAAACATAACATTTTTAAAAAATGTGCCTACGTTAGTTGGTTCTCAAATGTGAGGCTCTGTTTCTCCTTGTCACAGATCGTAAAAATTCCTCTTCTGTTTGGGAATATTGCGATTTTATTCACATTATGACCGTTATTTAAAAGTATATTTAACATGAGAGTCCAAGACAAACAAAATAACACGTTACATTAAACTTTACATCACCACAGACCAGCGTGTATTTATTAACACTACTTTTCGACTCTACATAGTCACTCGATGTGATTTCTCTATCCCAATTTGTCGATCACACCGTATTTGCATTAAGTAAACATACATATGTGTGTAGAGAAAATGGGTGCCAGGTAATAATGTCTTAGGATTCATGCTGTAAAATGAAATGAAACTCCCTGGAGGTTTAAATATTTTTGATTCTGTGCTCATACATGCAAACATCCAGCTGACATGTGATTAATGACAAGAGGTTGTTTGCTGTTACCCGGCCCCGCTCTGGAGTGATGATACGTCAACATTCTCAGCCTTCAGCGCTTTACTTTGCCCCAATGCGAGAACTTGAAAACCGACTCAATTCAATCCAAATTCACTTTTTATTTGAAGAGTGATAATTCATATCCCTACAATATCCAGAGTCACATTAAAGTCAACACCATACAACGATGAGGACATGAAGTCCTGACTTGCACGGGAACAGCTTCAGTGATCAAAATGGGACAAATACACAAAAAAGTTGTACAGAATATTTCAAGTAAATCTTTAAAGGTCCAGTGTGTAACATTTAGGATGTTTTTTTTTCTCTTTAAAATGTTTTCCTTTAAAATCCCCCCAAAAAAATAATGCTTGGTTTTACCTTATAATACACTTTTAATGTGTACTTAAGGTAAGGGTCTTTATTTACAGTGGCCACCAGGTTGTGTCACCATGTTTCTACAGCAGACGAAACACACAAATCAGTCATTGTATTTTGCAAACAAAGAAAAACAACATCCTCTCTGGTATTTGAAGGCCACATGAGTTTCTTGACATGCTTAGGAAAGGCTCGGGTGAGTCCTCCAAATGTTGAAAACTGCCGTGTCACCACTGTGTGTCACCAACTCTCGTTCACACGGAAGCGGGTTTAGGTGAATGCGTACTTTTTTTGTCGGAGAGGCTTTCCGTCTGAGTTTTAGGGGACCTGAAATGGTATTCTTTTGAAAACGCCGGCCTCACATTTCCATGTACACAGCGAATATGATACTTTAGGGAAACGATGACGTCATATTCCCATATTCCTCTCTTGCGCTGTCATTCGTTGTCTTTGTGTTTGGAGATTGTTTGACAGTATTACCAACTACTGACAATGGAAAGTAATTGAAGTCAGCCTGAAAAGACACTGGATATCACTAGAACACTATACTGTAGCGCAGTATACTGAATAATCTTCTACATGGATCTCACGGGTGCGGCAGAATTGTACATTTCCTTCCTGTAAAGTATTTAGGTTTAGCTTTGTCGCTAGTCATATTATTTCCCTTTCTTTCCCCTGGCTCAGTTCATTCTGTCTCTCCGTTTCTGTTATTGTGTCTATAATGTCTCCAACATCTTCTTGGCGTAACATTACAGAGTTAGATTACAGAGAGATATTTTCTGAAACTACGGCTTTTTGGGGAACCCTTTGAGAACAGCATTTCGTGCCGTTTCCGTCTGTACGTTGCCTAAACAGACAAACCAGTCAGGGTGTGTGTATTGCTTTTGGAAGTGGACGTTTATTTTGCAAACAAAGAACAACAACATCGTCTCTGGTATTTGAAGGCCACATGAGTTTCTTGACAGTCTTAGGAAAGGCTCGGGTGAGTCCTCCAATTGTTACAAACTGCAGTCTCGCCACTGGGCGAACTTTTAATTTAAAAAACGACAACTCTGGTTTGTACAGTCAGTTCAAAAAAGAAAGATGGCTGTGAGGATAAGCGATGACCAGCAGACTTTGGCAGATGGACAGGCATGCCGGGTCTTCAGACAGACAGAGATGAAGGTATTAAAAGTCAACTGATGACTTTCTGCCGCGCTCTGTGGTGAGCTATGAGTGAAAGATGATAGGAGAGAGAGAGAGAAGATAGATTGGGAGAGGAGGAGGGAGGGAGTGTGACATGCAGGGGGGGTGATAAGCTATGGGTAAACAGTTCACGGCAGATTTCCTTTTACAGGTGATGAATGACAACAACCGCTCACCCCCTCACTCACCCGTCTCCCGCTGTCTCTCTTTTGATAGCGAAACCCCCCCCCCTCTCCCCTCCTCGTCCTCCTATTCATTACCGTGCTCCTCTCCTCGGGTAAACACTGTTAGAAAATAGAGGCTCCGAGAAAAAAGATGGAGAGGAAGAAATTAGGGGAGGAGGGGAAACGTTAATAAAAAGGGATGATGAGGGGAAGGGGGGAGGAGGAGGAGGAGAGAGAGGGAGCATGAGGTAGTTGAGATAGATGAGCGTGAGGAGAATCGTTTTCATTCAGAGCTGAGTTGATGAACTGAGATGATGGCAAATGGAAGCACTTGTTGAATGCAGAATGAACACACTGCTCCAAATAAGGCATTTATAGATTAGGAAGAATAATGCCACTATAATTTGATCTCCGTCTCCTTTTTTGCAGTCATTTGATCAGCTCATTTATTCCTCTCTTGCGGTTTGTGTATAGAAAAGCAGACAAATGGTGAGTTTGTTGACACCAGTTTATCAGCCTACTGTCACACTCAAGTCATCTCTGTCCAAACCAGAACACTGGAAAGTATATTTCAGCCGGCTTTAGTTTTAGTTGCTTAGCTGCAGAGAATTCTTTGAATGAGGAAAAAAAAACATGATGGAAAATAAAAAGCAGGTATTTCTTTTTTTTTTTTTTTCGGGGAAATGTTGGCGATGACTGACACTGCCGAAATCAATGTCTGCGTGTCATTCTCACAGATTAATGAACCTCTCGGTGCCATAATACTCATGATATTGCAGCGCAACTGAAGGTAAAAAGCAGATGTTGAAAAATAAGTCGAGAGAAGGCATTATGAAGCAGGGGAAGAAGAATGGATATTTTTATCCACCTCATTACCTATGGGGTTTTCGGTGCTTTTGTAATTTCTTTTGGTGGCCGTTTTATGTGTACCAAAGGAGATTACTGTAATCCAGCAGGAAGCATCTGATTTGTTTGCCTGGATGTTTAAATGCAGCTGCAGTCGGGATGGCAAGCTTTTGTATTTATCCAGTTTTATGCATATGCAGTGGAGGCTGTCAGTGTACTGTATACTGTGACTATTCAGACTCTTTTACAGCAAATTAAACTGGCAATTGTCCTGTTTATGGGCCTGAAACTCAGCATTGGGCACAGTTTATCGTTTGGAAACGGCGCTACGGCGAGTTTGGTGATTTAGCTTGTGCAATTTGTGTTGTTTTTTTGTGTTTTTGTGCAATTTTTGTGTGTGTGCGTGCTAAATTGGATGTAATCTTTTTTGACAATTGAAGCTAACCAGGAAATAAGAATATATTGAGTCGCCAACAGGGGTGACTCCACTGGATGGAAAAATAACTGTTTAAATGGAAGTCTGTGGGGGGAAAGCTGTCGGTAAATATTTGAATGGTCACACTCAGCTTTTCTTCAATGGCACATGATGTCAGTTTTGTAAATTATGTTACTGTTCAGGGGTAAAAGACGAGCAGAAACCAGCTGTAGTGTCCAATAGGATTCTTCTAATGCAGGGGTGTCCAAACTGTTTTTAACCAGGGCCATATTTGATAATGTAAAGATTTCCGGGGGCCAATGGTCCTTTTCTTTCACCCCCTGCTTTATAAAAATGTAATCTTCATTGTCCCAATTTTCATTTTTAAATGTAACAAAATCTAAGCCACGCAGGAGTGAAAAATTCTTTTCACTTCAATTTATTTCTTTCCACATCTGGAGTCAAGTTACAATATGAGATGAGCGCATATAGCTGTCTGCCACAGGTGGGTTTGAAACCCGGGACTCTGGTTTCAAATCGCAACTCCTTACCAGCTGAGCTAATGGGGGGGGGGGCACATGACTGAAGTCGATCTTTTGTCCTTTTTTTTGGACAACAATCAAAAATGACCTCATTTTCCAATAATTACCTTTGTGCTTTTAAATAGTAATTAGTGAACACTCATCGTTTGCTGAATGCCAACTTAAATGCTCTCTTCTCCTCCCCAGGTCATATTTGAAGCAGAGGTGTCGGACAGCAAAGCCGGCTTCATCGCCATTGACGACATTCAGGTGCTCAGCTACCCATGCGGTGAGTCATTAGCATGCCGGCAATTAGTCCTAGTTCGCTGACTATACGCTGATAGCTTTGGCCACTAATTAGACTGTACTTGGGATAGTTCTTTTTTTGCAGTCGACTGGGTAGATAAGTGGGAAGGTGACACGGGAGAGGAGGGATGCAGAGAGGGGAGAAGGATCGAGTCATTGAGAAAAATAAAAAAAAATAAAGAGAGGGAGAAGAGGATTGAGAGGAGGAGAAGGAGAGAAAGAGGGAATAGGAGGGAGTGAAGCGGGAAATGAGGCAGTATTAGGACAATTATGGGGGAGGGGGGGTGGTGTGAGGATTTTGACCACTCAGCATTTTCTGTCTCTCTTTAACCCGTGTGTACACTCACACTCCTTTTCATACACACACACACAAAGTTGCAGACACACACACACACACACAGAGTGAACACTGGCTGTCTTGTCTTATACTGACAGGAAAGAGATGAGTGCTTCGATCCATTTTAAATTCTCACTCCGTCTCAAGTCGTCGTCTTCTTCTTCTTCCCTCCTTTGCTGGAGTGTCTCCCCATAACTGCTAGAGGCCAAACAAAAAAAAAAAAAATAAGAGTTGGGACAACAAACTGTATCTGTTTACGGACTTGTCTGCTAATCCTGGAGGGTCTGCGCGTGTGAAAGGAAGCGATGACAACTCCTGTTTGGTCGTCCGTCTAGGAGCGGCACTGCACTCTCCGACGACAGTTTTGTTTCTTAATAGATTCTATTGATTATAAGTCACGGAGATAAACGGTCTTGAGCCATTCCCCTCGTGTCCCGGTATCTCCTGTCCCTCCTGTCTCTCGTCGGTCCGACGTTGCCAATAAAGCTCTGAAAGCATTTTCTACATATTAATAAATTGTGTCACTTAAAGCAACCCCGGAGTGTGAGAAATTATAAAAGCGGGAGAGTCTTTTGAGGTCAGAGGAGCAGCACTCCTAATAGGAAGGAGCAAGTGTTTGAAAAGGAATTAGTACTTCAGTCTCCACAGTGGCAGCATTCATTCTCACAGCTGCATGTCTGGACACACCGGTTTGTGTGTGTGTATGTGCGCGCGTGTTTGCATGAATGTGTGTGTCTGTGGACTTGTATTTCTTACGTCTTTGGGACCTTTTCTTGCAAAAACACTGACCTTGTCAGGACCGGTCGTCCTGACTTTTGTCCCACCAAATTTCTGAAGAACTGGTTAGGGCTAAGCTCTGGATTATGGTTAGGTGAAGGTAAGGGTTTTTGTTTGTTAAGGCTTTCCATGTGAATAGAGGTCAATGCTGAGTCCTGCTAAAGGATAGCTGCACAAACGTGTGTGTGTGTGTGTGTGTGTGTGCGCGCGCGCGTGTACCAGGTATTACTAATGTTGTGGGGACCAAAACCTGTTTACACAGTCACATTATGGGGACTTGTCCTCCTTGTGGGGACAAAAAGCAAGTCCCCATAACGTAAATTACTACATTTTAAGGTGAAGATATGTTTCATGGTTAGGTTGAGGTTAGGGTTAGGGTTAGGATTAGGATTAGGCCAGTAGTAATTGTGGTTAAGGTTAGAGTAAGTCTCCAAGAAATGAATGTAAGTCAATGCAATGTCCCCTCAAGTCATGAATGTCGAACATGTGTGTGTGTATGATTGCAATCACCTCCACTGAATAAAAATGTCATAGCTGAACGGCGTCTTCAGGGTTTAAAGCCTCATTTCATATTTTAGCATAGTAGTTAATAACTGGAGGCCGTGTGAATTATATACACTGAATGTGACATTGATGTTACCTCCCAGTGGCGGCGCAGCACTGTGTCTTGGTTTAATCCTGCTCCAGTAAAATCTAATCACTATAATAATGAACACACTCCTCGGGGTAATAAAAGGGTCCTTAAATGTATCCGTGTGTTTGCGATACCCCGACCTGTTTGTATCCACGACTCCCCCCGGTTCCATCACCTCATTTCCACTTTCAACAGACCAGCGAAATGAAACACACACGCACATCGAAAATGCACAAACATGTGACCAGAATGTAAACGCAATTTCAACCATTTCATTTTTCCTACGACAGACAAATCCCCCCACTTTCTTCGACTTGGGGACGTGGAGGTGAACGCCGGACAGAACGCGACGTTCCAGTGTATCGCGACGGGACGAGATACGTCAAACAACAAACTTTGGCTACAGGTACAGACTGACATAAACTCACTAATGCAAGCCATGCTCCTTTTTTGTGTACTGTTGGGGAACAATGAACAAGAACTGCAATGTAAACGATATATTGGTCTGTATTTGTACAGCACTTCTCAGTCTCAGTGACCTCTTTAACCCTTTAACACCGAGCGCATCGCAGACGACACGTTTGCTCAAGCGCACTTTGCATTACCGTGATTCCGTGACGGTATGTGCCATCGGAGAAATTCCAACGGTTTCTGAAAGCTGACGTGTCAAAGCCAACATGGTTATTGCGGTGATTTCACTCGCTGTTTCAGGAAGTCTTTGTCACCAGAGTGACTGGTTCTGGTTTAATTTTTTTGGCCCGTTTTTGGACATTGAGAGAAAAACTCAAACAAATGTTAGCTTAAATATAATATATAATATATAATATGCGTTATACTGTTCAAATTTTAAATTTAACACACAAAATCTGGTGTTTGTGTTGTTTTTCTTCATTTTAAATTCTTAATACACTATTTTAACATGGCAGTACAATTGCAAATAACTGCCACATATGGAAAGTAAACTGGAATAAGGGCCACAGGACAGTTTTTCTGTCCCTTTAATGGTTAAAATAAGCAAATAAGGCCAGACGGACATTTTAAGGCTTAGGTGTTGAAAGGTTGAAGTGCTTTAGGGCACAGTTCTGTCATTCAGACACTATATACTGCACCAGTCCTTTCATCACACATCATGTGCACACATGCTGTCACAGCCGTCCGGGGGCAACGTGAGGTTCAATTTCTTGCCCAAGGACACTTTGATACACAAGCAGGAGGAGCCGGGGATCGACCATGGACACTCTGAATCGTGGATGACCCCGTTTACCACATGATATATCAAATATATGTGAATGTTTTGATGAAAGGTGGTCATGAATATGGATATGATTATGTCTTCTTTGCATTTAATTCAACTTTCTCTGCCTAAATGAAATGGAAATGGTTTCAAAATACCATATAAACATTGAACGGCATCATCTCTTGCCTACGACAGACATGATATTGTATATTTATGTAGTGTACTGAATGTGCCGTACTCCATCGACTGGTGTGTCCTGTAATAAAGTGTCCTCATCATCACATACACACACATGCCATACGTCCTCACAGCTAAAATGATTAAGTTACTTTAATAGCTTCTGATTTCATTATGGCGCCATTGTAGTCATGACCTTCAAACCTGCTGTCAGTTAGACAGAGAGGGTTTGTGTGTGTGTGGGGGGGGCGGCGGCGGCGGCGGCGATCCATCGGTTCCTTTGTGACCTTGAGCAAAAGCAGTTAACCCCTGCAGCACCTAATATCTGTCCGTGTCTGTGTGTGATGCAGAGGAGAAACGGAGAAGATATTCCCGTGGCTCAGACCAAGACCATCAACCACCGACGCTTTGCCGCCTCCTTCCACCTCAAAGAAGTCACCAATCAGGACCAGGATCTGTATCGCTGCGTCACCCAGTCTGAGCGCGGCTCCGGGGTTTCCAATTTCGCCGGTCTCATCGTCAGAGGTGAGGAGACTTTTTTCTGTTAACTATGATGAAGGAACAACTTCTGAAAATGTGTAGTTTCTATAGCATAGTGTATAAAACCACAAAACAGCATGGTCTGACAATAACATGCTCACTTTTAGCCAGACGTGCTTATATTTTTCATGTTACTATTGAGCCCATACTGGTGTTGCTGTAAGATTTTCTGCAGCTTTTTGATTTTTCAGAAGCTAAAAACAGGGCACTACCCCCCCCACCCCCAAACTCGGGCTGCAATTAACACAGTTTGTCAGAAAATGTTGAAAAATGTTAATCGGTGCTCCTCAAACCTTGAATCGATTTTCCCAAATGTCTTGTTTGACCACAAACCAGAAAATATTCACATTTAAAAGTCTGAAAAAATTCTCAAACTGATTTTTTTTAGCTGTCAAAATAGTTTTATTAATAATCAAGTACTTGTTTCCGCCCTACTCCAAACTGTGCACATGTATCACTGTATTACACCACAACACAACCTTATTGTACACTTTATTTTTTGAATCTCCCCCAATGTTGTCCAAGTTTATCTTTTTTCACCCAGTTATATATTTAGTTCTGTGACTAACTTAAAACTTTATATGAGTGTCAAACATCTTTCCAATCAAATGTGCATCCGCCGTGACTGTCTTTAGACTAATGAGGAAAGTAGTATGTGTGTGTGTTTATGCTCTTTGCGTGTGCTAAGGGGAGCATTGAACCGGCATTAGTGTGTATGTGCATAAATGCAGACTGTGTGTGTGTGTGTGCTCAAGCTGTCATGTGCAGCTGACATGTGGTTAATAAGGTGTCACCAATGTGTGTTTGAGACGGGATGCTTTATTCATTCACATCCAATAGCTTACATATTTGATTCATCTCCCAGCGAGAGAGAGAAAAAAGGAGGAGGGCCAAGAGAGAGAGGGGGGGGGAGAAGGCAAACGAGCTTCAGAAAAACTGACACGGGAGTGACGGAGGAGGGGAGGGGGAAACTGAAGGTTAGAGGAGGGTGATAAAAAGTAGAGATGGTGGAGGAAAAGTTAAATGTAAATAGTCGGCTCATTATCTCAGGAATATCCATATCAGAATCAGGAATATGTGTGAATATGTAAACAGCCGAGCAGAGGCATGCTTATTATTCTGCATATGAGACGGCAGAGGAGAATGAAATGAAAAATCAAAGCGTAAGCAAGGGAGCATGAATATGAATATGAATATTAGCCGGCGTGGCTCGGATAATGAAGCGCCGAGACTGTCCGACTTTGGGAGGGTGGCGGTCACACACACACGCACAGACCGGGGTTAGTGTTGCAGACCACACAGGCAACAAACCGGTTTGTACTTTCTCTGGTCAAAGAAATGTGAGCGGGTTTTGGAGACACATTCTCTCCATGGGACCTCGCTGATTTAGTAAGAATACATAAGTGGCTAATGTTTATTTATTGTGAAGTTCTCCTTTTTTGCATATGAGAAGTGCAGAGATGATAGAGACGAGGACGCCCGCACACAGCAGGACGCATGTGTCTAAACATGAATCGCACCCATCTACATATATGAAAATAGATGCAGGTTCAGTGAGACGCACGGAGAGCGCGAGAACGTTGAAAAGCAGCCACTTTCACAATCTGTGAAATGATGCCTTTGGAGCTCTAAAGGGGATATTGGCGATTATGAATATTGATCCAGCGTCTGGTTGTTAGAAAGATATCACAATATAAGCGCTGCATGCATGAATGTGGAAGGAGGAGAGGAGCCTCATGTTTATTTATTAGAAATATCAGATGGGAGATGAGAGCCGGGGAGAAATCAAAGAAACAGGGAATATGTTTATTTCACTCCTCGAGAAGTGTACGTGTTGAAGATTTGAAGTTCCTGCAGGACGTCGGCGGCCATGAATATGGACAGAGTTAAGCTGCATCGCTAATGTTTTTTACCCTGAATACTTGTTTTTTTGTGAGACGGAGAAAGATGAGGAAAAGGGAGATAGAGTATCTGGGAGGATTCTGAAACAAGAATCATAGGGAGGTGCCTTAACATGACTTATGAACCCATGAAAAAGGTTTGTTAGTAGGACAGTCTTCAAAGCATGAAAATGGTCCCGTCGGTGCTGTTACTGTACACACAGAATCCCAGTCTATTGATATTTATAACGTGGAGATGATGGAGATGTGTGAATATCTTTCACCTCTGTTTCCCGGAGCGTTTGAGATCAGAAGAAAGGAGCCCCATTTTGTCGACACAGGTGCATGATGGGAACTTGAAAGCCATCAAATCATTTTGTTGTCTTCCCTCAGAAAACAAAGCAAAAAAAAGTTATTTTTCCTTTTTTTTAAAAAACTTATGCTCTGACCAACAAGGCAAAAGTTTATTTTCAAACAGTCTGCAAATGACAGCAAATGTTTTTATTTTCATTATAATAATAAATATAAGTCCCTTTATATTGCTTGCTTTTGTCAAATATTCAGTATAAAATCATTCTAAACAAAAAACTACGCCATCAAGTCCTCAAGTATTAAAATATGATTCAATATAAATCATAAAATCCTGCAGATGTTTCATATTTCACCACAAAAAAAATCACTTAAATGACCTCTACTCGTGATGTTTACCATAGACTCACTTTATATATGTGGAATATACAGGACACAGTATAGTGTTGTTGTGTGTGAGTTGTTTGTGCATGTATACAGTGTGTGTGTGTGTGTGTGTGTACATGTTTATGTATGTATATGTCTCTACTGTATACGAGCAGTATGTGTATGTGTGTCATTAGCGGTTTGGTCACAGCTGGGCTCTAATAAAGTCTTGCCCTCTGGTTCCTACGGTGACACAACGCATCATCACACCAGCTCGCACACACACACACACACACACCATGCCAGCCTCCATTACACACAACTCATGGCCTAAAAAGCTCCCACAATATTACTGTCACACACATACAAGCACACACACACACACACAGTTAACTAAAACACACACAACTGTTTTAAACCTGTTTCTTAACCTATCACACACACACAAACACACACACACACACATTGAACACACACTTTCACTGTAAGTCATAGTGACAGGTGGAGCTTCAAGCGTTACAGAACTACAGGAGACCTACGACCACTTGTGACCCTTGTAATGACTCAAACACACACACACACACACATGCGCGCCTCCTCTTCCTCGACCTCTGGAGGTCAGATGTCCTCCAGTGAGGACCACAGTGGTGTCAGCAGTGGTCTGTGAAAACTAAACTTTATCGACAAGGTTGCTGACAACGGACAACGGAGGAGAACATGCCTAGTGGGCGCCAGTCGCTGGCAAAATATCTGTCCCTCTTTTCTCTTTTCGTCTTCCCTTCTGTCCGTCATGTTTATTCACTGCATCATAAACGCAAACCTCTTAGAATGCCGAGTGTTTGTTTTTCATCAGTGTGATGGGTTATGTCATAAATGACAAACATTTGATCGTTTTCCCAGCGTTGATTTGCTCTTGTTTTTATCATTTTGACCCAGAAGTGACAAATGATTAGAGGATCCTCACGTGTGATGATTAATAATGAAAAAGACAGCGACAACAAAACCGCCACAAAACAACACTATTGATGATTTTCCTTTTTCTTTTCTTCTTTTTTTTTAGGGCAACTGTACAATTGACAAGTGATTGTTACAGAAATAAAATTCAAAAGCATGAACCCGATGTGCTTCAATCTCTGGAGTCACATAATGACCCACTTTTAGTCTTCACCGCTTCATTTATATCTCTATTATTTACCATTTATTCAACATTTATTCAAGATAACATACAAGCTGATAGCATGGGGAACCTAGTGTTTTGGAAAAAATCTGAGTTGTTGTTTTCCTTTTTTATTTGTTTGTTAATCACAAACTTTATTTACTTGATTGTGTCGCGAGCTGACATATTGTTGACGTTGGTTTTCTGAAGTCACTTTACATTTGTCTCAGTTGGAGAGTGTGTGTATGTGTTTTTTACTCACACACACGGGCTGTCAAAGTAGTGTTTTCATCTTTTGCTTAAAAAGACACTTCCTGCATCTCTCTGACAGCAACGTTCAACACACACACACACACACACAGAAGCATAACTGTAAACACAAACACTCAGCTTCACATTCACACAAAGTAATAACCCATGGAACAGCATGAGCACACACACACACACACACACACACACACACACACACAGTTTAGACAATAGAAGTTGGATTGGATATGAGATACAATCTGTATTATTTACTGTATTCGAGACAGCTCACTTTGCGTATGTGTGTGTGTTTTCCAGGTATTGCTCATGTTGTGGGGACTTAAACCTGTTTACTCCGTCACATTATGTGGACTTGTCGTCCTTATGGACAAAAAGGCAACATAACGATTATATTTTGAGGCGAAGACATGTTGTATGGTTAAGATATGGTGGGAATTATGGTTGATGTTATAGTAATGTACTCTGAGTTTGTGTGTGTCTGTGTGTGTCGTGTGTGTCTGTGTGTGTTCTTGTGAACATGAGCTCAGATTTGGCCCTGAACCATCACACATCCATCACATGTACTCACATTTCACTGAGCACGTTCCAGGCAAACGCATAATTAAAAATACATACATGTTATATATGTGTATGTCAGACAAATGTAATGCTAAATGTTATATAATGTAGGTTTTTTTATGCCCCCTCTATAAAATAGTCATATAATGACAGTCAAACAGTGGGAGGGGCTAAAAAATGACCCCACAAACTTCTATCAGGTCATCTGGGGCCAGGTTTAACGTTCATTAGGTCGGGACAGTCAAAAAAGTCGATGACGACTTTCCTATGAATCCAACAGGAAGGCCGCCATCTTCTATTGAGCGCCAAATCGGAGCGGATGGTACTGAAATGGTATTTGAAGAAATCTCTCCTAGGGTTCTCGTGTGATCGTCTTTCTACTTGTTTCTTTTTGCATTTCAATTAGAGATAGTAGCAAAATAACTTTCCAGTCCCAACCGTTCCATTGTTTTGCATCCTTCCCTTGAGGCACTGGCGTACAACGGTGGTATGCTAGGTCTGCCTAACAAGTAAAGGTACTGTTCTCAGTTGTAACCTGACCAGGGCTTTACTGTTCAACAGCAAAACAGGAGGAGCCAGTTATTGTGACGTACACTGGGGGAAAGCAAACGTTAGATAAAGTCATACACAGCAAATCAGATCCAACCAGACAAACAGGTGGGAAAAGTAAACAAAAACCAGGGACAGGAAGTGGGGAACAAGGGTCTGTTACCAAAACAAAACAGGAACTGCAAAAAAATCACTTCTCAGTTTGTACACGAGGGGAACAAGAGGTTAAAGTCACCATTTGTCGTCCACCACCTGAATTCATTATCACAATTCTGTGTCTAAAATCAAAAACTAGGATGAAACTCATTAGGAAATGTATTAGGTGGAGGTGGTTCACCGGAGGATGTGCAACAACAAGCTTCTTGTGCTCAGGGCGGTCATTAATTATGGTTTTCGACAAACCCATCACTCCTTAAAATGTAATCAGTCCTCTTCTTCTTCTCTTCATATCATTACTTTTTTAAACTCATCACAGTCACGTCAGAGAAGAGGTGCCACATCTTCCTCTCACACACCAGTTGTAAACCATCACATAAATGTCCTCTCCAGTCTGAGCTCTATGTTCTATGTGTAAGAGATAAACAGCCAGTGTGTGTGTGTGTGTGGGGGGGGGGGGGGGGTGCTGTTCATGATGCTGCTTCCCTGTGAAAGACATCCAATTTCTTGTGTTTGAAGGTGGAAAGTGTTTGATGTGAAGCCGCTGGAAAAGCCAAGTTTGCATTTATATTAAGTCCATTACAGCCCGGCAAAGGAGAGTGCATCAGAGCAAGAAAGAGACGGCTTCAAACCATTGTGATAAAAGTAGCAGCTTGTTATGTGAAGTGTCTGGTAAAAACCCTTCCGTAAACAGGATGAATCTTTGTGTTATTATTGGTTAGGAAGTTTAGAACAAGATACAGGGGCTGAGAAAATAAACTCTGAAACCCGAGCACAGGCGAGTGCTTTCTCCTCTCTGTCGCCAAACGCTAAGATAATTAGTCCACCGTGACACATTCATACAGATTGGACAACACAAATCAGTGCATTTTGTGCATGACATCCCTAATGATTTGTGTCACTAGTCGACTCGTCCGTCTTTACCGATGGTTTGTTTGAGCGCTCATATCTCACGCGTCAGCTTTCACGCTGACTGGGCTTTTGTTGTATCTCCTGTCACTGCCCACTTCTATTATAGCGTGACCTCGTTTTCAGTCGTTCCCATGTTTCATTCATCCTTTGTGGCACTTTTGAAATCATATTTTATGACCCCGGTCATTGTTTTCTTCTCCCCTTTAGAGCCTCCACACCCCATCGCCCCGCCCCAGCTGCTCGGCGTCGGCCCGACGTACCTACTGATCCAGCTCAACGCCAACTCCATATTTGGAGATGGACCCATTATCCTGAAGGAGGTAAAGTTCTGCTTGAGGCGGAGAGCGGCTTTAAGCATTTCATTATAGACATACCTGGTTGGAGTACAATTTTTTTTAGTGCTTCCTGGTTTGTTGATCCTTCCAGTGTCAATCTTAAGTTTCTAATAACCAAATCTAAGTGTTGGTGATAATTAAAACTGTGCAGTTTTACTCTTTATACTTTAATCCAATTAAAGGACAGTTGTATCAAACTTTAAATCTGACTTGTGGCAAGAAAGCCAATATCGAAAATTGATTGAACAATATCTAATCATGGTAAAGTGAATAGTATATCCAGGGTGTAAGATTAATGACGTCTAATGCCCAGAAAATGTACTGTAGGACTCTCTCATTACTTCATTTTACTATAAGTGGGAACTACAGTGGCCTTGTATGCCACTAAGGATGTTAAATAAAAAGCTAATTGATGAAAAAGCTAAGGATGAAATAAAAAGCTAATTGTAAGGCTATGAATAATAATAATAAATACACACATGTTTATTTTACAGTGCTTATACACTTATAAAAAAATACTTATGGGTAGTTTATTCAATTTTTGCTAAAGAAAATAAATTAAAAACCAGGATTAATGCAGTCCCAAAAATTGGGGCATGGGAAAATAAAAATAATAATAATAACTACTTCAGTTTCAATAGGTTCCTACACACCTTTTAACTCTTACATTCAGAATTCTCGGGTGAATTCTAAAAGCTACTGCTCATTTTCACATCTATAAAATGAAGTATTCGATCCTCCTCATCTTTAGGTGGAGTACCGTATGACATCAGGCAGCTGGATCGAGACTCACGCCGTGAACTCCCCCAATTATAAGCTGTGGCATCTGGACCCGGACACCGAGTACGAGATCCGAGTCTTGCTCACCAGACCAGGAGAAGGAGGGACGGGCAAAGCCGGACCACCGCTCATCACCAGGACCAAATGTGCAGGTAGGCCGCCGACACACACACGAGTATCATGGAGTCATGTAATCTTGGTTTGTAACGACCAGAGGATAGCTGAGAAAATCTTCAAGTTCACTTCTACTGATTGAATGTCATTTGAAAAGCCATCAAGTATAATATATACATATATATATATATATATATATATATGTGTGTGTGTATGTAAAATATATCAGTGTATAAACTGTATTTAGATTGCTTTATTTTTTTTTAAAGTTATGTATCCAATGGTGTGTAATGTGGAAAACTTTGTGTACACAGCTTCTTCTTTTTTTTCCTCCTCAGCCTGTGTGATTGTCTATTGATCTGTCAATCTACTGATGTTCTTTTTATCTTGGTATCTATATTTTAGTCAAGGGGGAGTGATATTTATACTGTGAGCTCAGTGGATACATGCGGCGAAGGGATAGAGCTGGAGAAGGAAGGAAGGAAGGAAGGAAGGAAGGAGGGGAGAGCCTGAGCCAGTCAGTGGTTGCTCACTGATCTGAGGGAACGAGTGATTAAAATACTGGATGCTCTTTCCACCTTCCTTATCATCCTCTCTCCCCCCCCCCCCCACCTCAACTCCACTTTTCATATTTTCCTCTCCTGTCTCCTGTTCCTTTCACTGTATCTCCCCTCTTTTCTACCTCGTTTCCTGTCACTGCCTTCCCCCACCCCCACCCGCCACCCTTTGCCTCTCCCTCCTGCACCTCTTTCTCTCCCTCTGTGGATCAATAGACGAAGGGCAGAAACACTGTCTGACATTTGTAGAAATAAACGACTGAAATATAAACACGGCTCGCCTAAGGGGGGAGAGACGGAGCAAGCCGGGGAGAGTTGATATGAGAGGGAGAGAAAGAGGCAGTGAGCATGAATGAGAAACAGAATAAAGGAGAGATGATGAAAAACAATAAGGCTGGAAAACAAAGAAACGGGTGAATCGGGGCTGAGGCGCTGATGAAACTGAAGAATAGGAATAAAAAGAAAGATGAAAACTCATAACCACGGGGGCTTGACTGATGTCTGCCAACGTGTGTGTGTGTGTGTTTGCTGACAAAGAGGAAGTCATAGACTTGTTCAGCCGACTCGTGTATTGAACTGTTTCCTGTTTGACAGGAAGAGGAAATTAATCTTCTCGCCACAAGCGCAGGGCACACATTTGTGTTAAAGATGTTAAGTCATTGTTCTAGTGTTGTGATAGCGGGGGACGAGGCTCCTGAGTTGAGTCAATTACATCAAATTATTCATTTTATCTCTTTATGTGTGAATGACTTTTGTCTGCTGGTTTCGAACGAGAAAAGGAATAACACCATGTAAATCTCTCTTCAATCAATCTTCCAGAGCGAACACGTTTCCATTAAAACTAGGGCTTGATATCGAACTCTCTAATACTGAGAACATTTCAAATCTCAAAATCAATATGAAAATATGAGAAAAGGACATTTGCTCCTGGTTTGAACTGCAAGAAGACGACCAGGCTAAAAATAATTGTATTGTCATGTTAAAACGTCTTAAAGCAGATTTAGTAAAGTTGGTATCAAACTAAATTATTGTTCCGGAATTCAGGAATGTCCAGATATCGATACTGGATTGTAAATTATTCGTCAGTACCCAGCACTGACTAAAACATATCACAAATTGGATAAAAAATTCAAAGTAAAAGGCATAACAACACAAATAAAAACATTAGTAAAGTAACATCAGTAAAAGAGTAAAATAATAAAATGGTAAAAATCTAGATAGAAGTGACTATTCTCATCCTGAAGTAAGGGCCAAGGAGAAGACGTGGTTCTTTAAAAGTCATTCAAAATGTTCAATGGTGGGGCCAGATTTAATTTTCAATGGGTAAATCGTTCCATAGTTTGGGGGCAGCCACAGGAAAAGCTTGATCAGGTTTTTAGTCGGGTTTTGAGTACATCTAAAAGTAACCTGTTATCACACCTGAGAGCTCGGGATGGGGTGTGAAGGTGAAGGATAAGATGATGCCAAACCATTAAGAGCTTCACATATTTTAAAATAAAACAAATACGAGGCCAGTGGAGAGAACACAATCACACAGGTGTGATGCAGGTTCGCTTGAGTTGCTGGACAGATGACTGGTCTAAGCCAGCATACAGAGAATTACAATAATCCAGTCAAGATGTTTTAAAAGCATGGATCAGTCGCTCTAAAACTTTGAGAGGGAGTTCGGCCTTCACTTCAGTTGAAAGAAGCTGAACTCGGGATTTGCACTCGGCACTATCAAAATGGACGCCAAGGATTTTTGGGGTTAGAGGACCCACTGCACCCACACCCAATCGATCTAGTTCTCCTAAATCTGCGTGTTTGAAAAAGGGTTCTATGGATATTTACACCAGAAATGTGCAGAATCGTGCCACCCTGCTCATTTTTTGGCATGTTTAAAAAGGGTAATTCAACATTATGTTAAGTAAATGTATTGGCCACACAGAGTTGTTAGTCTGGCACACACGGGTTAGGAAAGTTATTTAAATGGAAATGATTCCTTTGCTTTTTTTCCCCCTGTGTGGTTTAATTTGGTCTGATCTCACCACCTGTAGTCTACTGAACACTTAGTTCAACACAATGCAATGAGGAAAATTCAATGCACACACTCTCACTAATGCAGTAAAAAAAAAGAAAAAGGGGGGGGTGGGGGCTGCACAATCGCCAGACGTGAACCCAATCTATCACCACGCTAAACACTGTTTAATTAAAAACCAATAAAGTTTGATAAAATGCCAAGCAGAAAAATCACACACTGCAGAGCAATTAATGTGTTAGGAGGTAGCATTTCATCTCATCTCCTCGTTTCTTTTTTACTCTTACTCTTCTCTTTCTCTTTTTATGTCACTTCTTTTTTCTCATGCTCCCTCTGTCCCCCCCCCCCCCCCACCCCCTCTCTCTCTCTCTCTCTCTCTCGCTCGCTCCCACTCTTCTCGATTTTTCATCTGTGGTGATTTATTGCTCTTGTCGAAAGGGTGAAAAATAATCAACTTGAAGTGAAGAGTTTGTGAGTGTGTGTGTGTGTGTGTGTGTGTGTGTGTGAGAGAGAGAGAGTGACAGAAGAAGGTGATGAAGTAGCTTTTAATCCAAATACTGAATTTTCAGCTGGAAACCTCTTGGTCTCGCCGAGTTAGACACACACACACACACACTCACACACAGGTGTGCGCAGCTATTCTTCTTAGGGGCTAACCCTAACCCGCTTTGACAGCCTAAACAAAGCGTTATCTCTAAACTTAACCATAACCACAATTCAAATCTTGGCCCTAACCTTACCAGTTCCTCAAACATGAGGTTCTGCCTCATTAGGTCCAGGTTTTGGCCTCAATGAGGACTACTGGTCTTGAAAAAGGTCAGTGTTTATGTCAGAAAAGACCCTAAAGATGTGTAAGAAATACAAGCTCAAACACACTGACCAACTTGCAACTCCATCCACCATCTTCACTTTGTATTTAATAAAAAAGCCAAGAAGTTGCCCAGTCTATACGTCTGTGGATTTGAACAGCGCCAAAATGGCGTCGTTTTGATTCAGACTGTTTCACTACGTCTGCAACTGCAGCTCTGAGAAGGTTTCAGGTCAGTCCCACACACCGTCCTGCTACTGTAAACACAACCACATTTGTATTCATTCATCTATTAAAATAGTCCGCCATGAGTGCTTCGCTTACCCCCGGGTAACACTTGGTAAAAACCTACAGTGTCCAGAGGTTACTCCATGATGACGCTCCATTACCCTTATTTACTTAATATTAAAGATTTACATCCTAGGTAGGAGCGTAGGGAGCACAGAGCGGCGAGAAAAGTATTAAGAAACACCTTTTTTTTAAGTTTTAGTCTTTTCAAAGCATCTTTACCATTAAAAAAATATGGAACATCCTCTTTTTTTGCCTTTAAAATCCTGTCAACACATTGTTTTTAAAGATGTTTTCTTCTCAGATCCTCTGAAGTGTGCATACTACACCTCTTTTTCCCCGACCTTTCTTTGAAACATATCTCTGTTTGATCAGTCACAGGTTCGATGTTGTTTTCGTGTGCACCGCATCTTGATTTCAAACATCTCTCACCCCCCCCCCCCCCCCCCACTCTGAATTATGACGATAGGATTTCTTGACGTTCCACGAGACAGTTTTTGAGTTTATTGATTTCACAATAAGGTAGATCAGAGGTAAAATGTTTTCAACTTGCAAGTGCAAATTGAAAACATGGTCCGGCCTAAATTTATGTCTTTCATGGTCTTAAATCTGCTTGAACGAGAAAGAGAGAGAATAGACTGAGTTTAATTTGTCTTCCTTGTGACAGTGGAAGGATTACCAGGGACTAATTGGACAGATTAACTTGGATTTAGCTGCATTTCCCGTCAACCCTTTCCTCCTCCTTTCCTTTCCTTCTCTTAAGACTCCCTCCTTCCTCCACTCTCGTCTTTGTACTGTACATTTCATGGCTCCTCCTAATGCTTCATCATGAGGGAGTTGCTGTTGTTTTTTTTATTTAATTTAGTTTTTATTTCCTTTTTCCTTTTGTTTCGCCGCTCTTTAATTTCCAGCCTCTGGATTGTGCTGATATGAAGCTCGCCGTCCTCCATGTTATTGTTGGTGTTTATTGGTATTGTTATTGTTTTCAAAGCTCCATCTGTGGAGAACAAAGCCTTTTTAGTTCCAACATGAATCCCGCCGTTTGTCCGTCCAACCAGCGGAGGAGGGAGTAAAAGGACAAGGCAGCCTCTGTGGTTTACCGTTTGGACCGGGTCCCGCTTTGACTCTGGCCCCGCTCCAAACTAGTTATCGTCTTTTCCCATTCCTCCTCTCAGTCATCTCTCTCTCTCTCATTCCAATTTTCACTCTCTGCTCTCGTTACCTCTCTTCCTCCACCCCCAGTTTCTTTCTTTCTCTCCTCGCTTCTCTCTTTCAGACAGCGAGTCATATATTTGTTTTTAATTCCACTTTGAGGACAATCACTATGAAGCACTCTTAGCATCTAAAGACCCTGAAATCAATGCACTTCATCAGATTGCCCTTACGTGTGTGTGTATATGTGTGTTGTCCTTATAGCCAGGTTTATGATGAGGATCATGAAGTATTGATTTGAACAGGCTGAGACACAGAGACACAGAGAGAGGGACCAAGATAAGTGTGGGGAGAGAAACGACGGGCAGTGAAAGCAGCATCAGGTCTCCCTCTCACTCTATTTAAATGTCAACCATTTAATAACAGGTTGAGGGGGAAAATGAAATGCTCTGACCCTTCAGCTATTAACACACACACACAGTTGAGTTGAGCAATAACATTTTCTCTGCAGCTCAACAGACACGTACCTGTCACAACCTTTCTCCCACCTGCTTTTTTTCCCCCTCAATATGTCTCTTTATTAGTGAGTAATTTACATTGAAATGACTTACCTCGGTGTATTTGTATTCAGCGTACACCTCAGTCACTGTGTGTGTGTGTGTGTGTGTGCAGTTGCCCTTGACAATGCATCTTTATTGACAGAAGTTTTATTAAGGCTAGCACTCTCTCTCTCACACACACACACACACATGAACACCCATACATGCTGTGCCCAGATTCAATCTTAATTCGGTCACAACCTAAAGCCCGTGTGTGTGTGTGTGTGTGTGTGTGTGTGTGCGTGCGTGTGAGTGACAGGCAGATAATGGGCTGTCAGAACAAGCGACAAGTTTGTGTCCTTGTGTTGTCTCCTCTGAGCAAGAAAATGAGAGAAGAAGAAGAAGAAGAAGCGGTTTGGGTAGAGACTTGCACCTGTGCTTAAGATTAGCTTTTTTATTAAGGCAGCCTAGGAAGGACATGAGGAAGCAGAGGGGGGAGATTACTGTGAGACAGAGGCAGAACATCATCACATGATAAAAATGATGATCATTCTTCAATAAAGCCTTGTTTTGGACCAGAAACAGCAAACAGGACATTTTAATGAAATCTGTGCTTGTTTCCTGGTTATGTCCAGAGCCAAAGTGAAAGATAAGTGTCAGAGTAAACGAAGGCATATTAGGTGCTGGCTTTATGTTTTTTTTTCTCTCATGATTACCTATTTCCTTGTCCACTGTTAAAATACAAAGCTATCTCATGTTTACAGCAACAGTACACGTGTATACTCCAGTATTTCAAAATCTTCCCGGGAACATCCATTTAAAAACACTGTATACTCATTAGGGATGAGACGATACCACTTTTTTTATGTCCGATACAACAACTTGAATATCTAATCATTTTAGACCATTTATGAACGTATGAAGCCGTTAACAACACATTTGTGCCGAGTCATTTCAAAGACATAATTCCCCAAAAAAGAAGAAATAAACAGCCCAAAACATGACTCAGCTAAAATGCTTTTGTTGATTTTTATTGACATTTTTACAGTCTGTGTATAGTGAAGCATGCACATATACATATATGTGTATATATATATATATATATATATATATATATATATATATATATACATATACACACAGTTGCGTTAAGCGTTTTGAAATGTGCCACTTCTTTAGCCATTTAACAGTTCTACATACACTCATACACTTGACACACACGTTAATAAACAGTATTTGAACACAGTGCCGTGGCTCTGTGAATCACCTCGGGCACGTCTCGGGCAATTTACCATCAATTCCACATGATGCCAAGTGAAATAATATACCGTATAAACTATGTTCCGCCAAAATTGAAACAGAAACGTGCCGCAGCCGGAACATGCCGTCGATAATTGCTGAGTCTTAAGACCGCGACACATATGCATACGGTGCTCTTTAAATCTTGTAGATCAAGTGGTAAGTGCTGTGTGATTAGTAGATGGGAGTGGTACGTTCCTGTGGAGTAATGGCAGCCAGTCTTGATTGAATGATATCTGTCCAGCCTGGAGAAAGTGGTTCCCGTAGCTCTCACGATTGATTGGCTGGTAAAGATAATTGCTTTCACTAGCCTCTGGGTAGATGGAGTTGCCAAAAAGAGCTTCTTCTCTATCTAAGGTTGTCCACGCGTACAGTACAGTTGAATGGTTGGGGAACAGTGATTTACTGAATCCCTGGATGTATATCCTGGAGTCACTGTGGTTGTGTGAAGGAGGGTGGGGGGTCTCTGTGTTATTGATACAGTTAAATGAGCCAGTCAAGGTAATTAAAGCCTCAGGTCAGCAGGAGAGAGGATTATATTGACAATAACAGTTCTGATTACACATTTAAGATGACTGATCTACAATTTGCCTCATGGAGAAGTAGTTGGTTTGCAGAGATGAGCTCGGTCGAGTGGAAACTGTTGACTCTGTGCTTTTTAATCTTTCTTTTTTTTTTGAGGATCCAGTGCAGTTAAATTTGCTCTATATGGACAGTGCACGGAAGCTATTAACCTCCACACCGCGCCCCTGTGGTCTTCTCCCTGTTTCTACAGAACCGATGCGGACGCCAAAGAGGCTGAAGATTGCCGAGACCAGGTCTCGCCTGATCGCCGTGGACTGGGAGTCGCTGGGCTACAACATCACTCGCTGTCACACCTTCAACGTCACCATCTGTTACCATTATATGACGGCCAGCAACCGCAGCAAGGCCGACTGCTTGGACATGGACCCTAAAGGTAATACTCAGCGCTGTTCACAAGTCTTAGTTGCAATCATTTCATTTACTGAATATGGGTGTGTTATAAAATTTCTGTAGTGCTTTATACATCGAAGTAGCAACTTGAAACAACACAATCAGCAAATCTCTAAGGCAGCAATAAGAAATACTTCATCATACAGTGCATCTGACTCAGGGATTATACTGCACCGTTGGTTAAAGGTTATTTTCTTATATAAAAACCTACTTTGCATCCTTGCATTAGAGAGTGGTTAATATTTGTTAATGTTGGTGACATGAGACCACATCTTTTTTTTTAAATCTATTAAATACGAAATATTTTGTAAATCTAATCACATTTGCAATATGTGGCAGGAAAACCACAATTAGATATTTTCCCCCAAATCGTCCTAATGGTTTTCAGAAAGTACTGCACATGAGCAATGACTAGTAAATAACATACCATTACAAACAAGTGCTAAATGGAAAAGTTAATTCCTCAGTGGGATTAGCAGAAGCAATTTATTTGTCATAGCAGCCACATGATTCTATCATAATATCATCAGTATATTATAGGAATTCATGACACATTGATGGAATTGTTATCTATCTAAACCCTAAATGACGTACATGAGTGATTTTGATTGGTTTTGTGCTAAAACAAGCAATTGTTTTATTGTTTGATTGTCCTTTCCCCCCCTTTTAGCTCCACGGCACCTGGTGGGAAATCTGCCGCCCTACACCAACGTCAGTCTGAAGATGATTCTCACAAACCCGGAGGGACGCAAAGAGAGCGACGAGACCGTCATTCAGACTGATGAGGATGGTACGCGCAGTGCTGATATGTTATTTGTTGTTTATATTTCTCGCAACATTTTACTTTTACTACACTACATTTCCTCTAACTGTCTTTGTTACTTATTGCTACCAAATAAAATAAAATCAGAACCAAGAGTTGGTAATGGTCTGTATTTATATAGAGCTTTTCTAGTCTTGATGAGCTGCTTTACACTACAGGTTTCACCCATTCACCCACTGCAACATGGGGTTAAGTGTCTTGCTCATGGACACAAAGACTAGCAGAGCCAGGAATTGAACCCACAACAACTCACCCTACCACTGAGCCACCATGGCTCATTCCTTACCTCTCACTTTTTAAATACTTTTACTTATAAAACTTAAGTACATTTTATATCAGAAAATTACTTTTGATACTTAAGTGCAGTGAATGTCATAGACTTTAATACTTTAACTAAGTATAAAGTATCCTTTAAGGCACTTTATACAAGACTGGTAAGAGAAACAACACTCAAAACCACAAACTTGCTGTTTCTATTCAACACTTTATTTAAAGAGTAAATGTTTGTAATGTGGATTTATGACATCAGGTACAGTTGGGAAGTGGAATAAAAATATAAAAACCAAACGTTTAAAAAAAACAAATTCTGAGTAGCACACAGAGCAGTGATATGATCTGTGTTTGTATTTGTGTGGGAGCTTTTCATTTTGAGCACAGGTTTTTAACTGTTAATTTCATTAGCACTGTATAATTTTTGTCTCTGTGTGTGTGTGTGTGTGTGTGTGTGTGTGTGTGTGTTGACAGTTCCAGGTCCAGTTCCCAGTCAGTCGCTAAAAGCCACTCCATATGAAGACAGAATTCTTCTCTACTGGAAGGAACCGGCTGAACCCAACGGAATCATCACACAGTATGAGGTACGTCGTGGAGATGCTGGCAGGAGTGAGAAGCTGTTGTACTGTAGGCGTCTTCATGGTGGAAATCTGATCCACTTTTTCTTTTCTCTCGCTCTCTCTGCAACGCCTCAGATCAGCTACAGCGGCGTGCGTTCATTTGACCCCTCGGTGCCTCTGCAGCGGCCGGGACTCACGGTGTCTCTGCCTTCAAACGCCACCTACCACCTGTTTCCCCAGCTCCACCCGGGCGTCACATACCACCTCTCTATACGAGCGTCCACCTCCAAAGGATTCGGTCCGGCGACCACGCTGAACGTGTCGACAAACATTTCAGGTAGAAACTTTAATAGTTAATCCCAAATATACAGTATTTGTTAAGATTCATCATTTAGATAAAAAGTTACGGTGATAAGGGCTGCAAGGATTATTCGATTCATCTAAATGAATCACTATTTTGATAATCAATTAATAGTTTTTAGGTTTTTATCAATAATCCAAACTAGTTTCTCAGATTTTTCAGCTTTATAAATGTTAATATTGTCTGGTATCTTATATATAACAAAGAAATCATTAAAACTGAATCATTTTGGTTTGTGGACAAAACAAGACATTTGAGAACATCATGATTTCCTGGTTTGATCAACATTTTTCCACATTTTCTGACATTTTTCGGACCAAACAACTAATCATTTAATCGAGAAAATAATCCACAGATTAATGGATTGTGAAAATAATCGTTAGCAGCAGCAGCCCTAAAGGTGATGCATGTTGATTAATACCACTACTGATTTTTGTTCTCCAGCACCGATGATTGACGAGTATGATGCCGCTGAAGCTTTTCTGAATGAAACTGCGACAACCATCACTGTCCTGCTCAAACCTGCCCAGGCCAAGGGAGCACCTATCAGGTAATAGGAGTATTTATGGAGCCTGTATGTAATTAAAGTACAGATTTATATAGAAGAAATGTCACATTTTTAAAATTAAATCATTAATGCATAAAATAAACATATTGGCCATATGTGGATTGTCACTGCTATTGTTCTGTTTTCTTGGAGTGACATGGAAAGTTTGAAATTAGACTTATATGATGTTTATTATTATCGATGAGTATTTTATTTTACACTGTCTACTTGTCTACAGCGCGTACCAGATTGTGGTGGAGGAAGTGAATCCCCAACGGACCCGGCGCCAAGCTTCCTCCGACTGTTACGAGGTGATTAATAATCCGTTTGTACACAAATGTAACAAGCCCTGCCTTTTAAGTCTATTTATAATGTATGTATGTATGTATTGGCTCGCAAACATATCCACTGGGGGGGAAAAAAAAAGATTCTTTTAAAAACAGAATTCACTGTTTTTTTAATTAATTTAGTCATTATTTTTATCCGTGGACTTCTGAATTGCTAATCAAAGCGAGCGCTTTTCTTTTGAAGGAATTAACTTTTTCATTCCCATTCGCTTTCTTTTCTCTTAACAAATTATTTCCCCCAGGTTCCAGTTTCATACCACAGCGCCTCTAGTGGTGGATCTCCATATTACTATGCCGCCCAGCTGTCCCCCAGCAACCTGCCTGAGCCGCTGCCTTTCACCGTGGGAGACAACAAGACTTACCAGGCAAGATTACTTTTATATGTGCAGTGAAAATCATGTGAAATTCGAGGGAAATCAAACCAAAATTTTGAATTTAATCACAGAAGCCACCAATTTGTATACAGTATATAACAGTATAATTTATGTAGTACAGTCTAACAACAGTATTTTTCTCTTAACGCTCACAGAGAACAGACACACATGCCAGATTTTCATGATTCAAACAAGTTCAGTTTATTGTTTATTTAACAGGGACAACCGACAATTTTATCAACTGTTCCAGAGTTAGCTAATAGCTCATTTGCATCTGCAGTCCCTGGGCAAGCAAACAAACAACAATCAGGACAGAATGAAAACATAGCACATAAGAATACATAAGAAAACTAATAGACAAGTAGATAATTAAGACAACATGGCAGTACTTAAGGTGGCCTCTCAAGGTATAGCTACAGTCTGGCCAATTAAAAGACCCGCTGACGTGAAAGTGGGCACAGTTTTGGGTTTTAGGATTGTCTTTGCTAAGCTGAGTTTCCCAGCCACTGACCAAAATGTAATATTTATTATGTGGGACTAGGGGCCTCAAACTCAAATGACCTTGGGGGGCCACCGAGCATCTACTGTAGTCTAGCCAGTAGGGGACTGGTCAAGGCAAAAGCTTTAAAAATGAGAAGTTGTTCATATGAGCTTAAAATTGTATCACCAAATTTGATACCGCAATGACGGATATTTCACAGAATTTCAAAATAAAAGTGTCTGTGTTGATATGGAACAATATGTAGTTAACGATAAAAAAAATATATTTATGATGCAAAATTAATCTATTACAAAAAATAAATAAACTTGTAAACCACAAAGGAAATAAAAATGTTTTCTAGGGGCAGAAAACATCTTTAAGCTCTGTAGCAGAGGTTACAGTATATCAGTGCCTATATTTTCACCTTATATAAAGCTGATTATCTCTGGTTTTTAATCCACAGGGATTCTGGAATCCTCCGCTGGCTCCGAGGAAGAACTACAACATCTATCTTCAAGCTGTGAGCAGCACAGAGCGGGTAAGTCAATACTTTTTTTCCACAGTCGATACATAAAAGTCCCATTCATTTGGTTTGAGTGTGTTATGTGTGGAGTTATTAACCTTGTTGTATCTTTGTTTTGTTTTGGTTTTTTTCTCCAGGAAAGTAAGACGCAGTGTCTGAGGCTCGCTACTAAAGGTGAGAACACACGGTTTGGTCAACTATGTTTTATCTCCAGTGATTATTTTTATCTCCTATTTATTTTTGTGTTTTTGTTATGAGTCACATTACAGATTATGAGATATAGTCGGTGTTAATAATCTTATTAGTGCCTTGAATATGCGTTGATGTGGGTGTGATGTCAGTGTGTTTTTCCATGTTAATAGTTTTAGAGATGATAATATTTTAATTGCATAGAGAAAATGTTTATCTCCTGTGTGTTTTTTCTGCACATGTGAGTCACAGAGAGTCTAATGCTGTTGTTTTGTAGCCATATGGTTATAGATTATCAGAGTGGTTTTAAATGGTGCGCGGAGTTAATCCACGGGCAACCTCAAACACGACCACACACACACACACACTGTGTTTTCAGGAAATATGTTTAGAAACGTGGCTCATGGGTCAGAGTTTAGCTGCATGGAGTAAGAACAAGGATAAAAATAAAAAACACATTACTATGTTTTCAATGACAAGGACAGTGTCATACAGTTGAGTAGTTGTGTAGCGTAAACCCTAACACAGAGGACACTAAAATGTTTATTATGCTCCCAATATAGAACTGGACGGTAAGACTGTTGAGATTATAACCAACAAAGGACTCTTCTGCTCACTCCTTTCTTTCCCCAAGTGTGCCAGGGAACAATGGGGGGACTGGGTTAAGGTGACGGCAGAAAGAAATGTTGTTATACCTCGTTTGAGTAGCAAACTTTCACTTCAAAATGCCTCCGTGCTGCTGTAGAAACAAGTCGGCACAAGATGGCGGCCTCTGTAAACCAATGCCTTTCCCTAAAATCCATTAAAAGACTTATTCTAAGGCTACAAAGACCAAACAAGACTTATATTTTAGGCAGTTCTACACCTGTATGCACATAATCATGGGTAGTATTTTCAATTTCTGACTATAAACCCTCCTATATGTTACACACCAGACCTTTCAGATAGACATTAGTCAGCTGTTGCTGTCATTCATTACGGCTGGACACCATGCCGCTAAAGTTGAGTCCATAGGTCTTTACTCGTGGAATAGTCGATGGACTTGGGCAGAGTTTGGTGTCCAACAAGCAGCTTTTGTTCACACGACCGTTTCCTTACTGACACGTTGTTATTCAGGCAGGTTTTGTGGTGAAGAAGCGTCAGAGTAAATTAGTCTGTCGTGTCAGTTTGTGTGAAACGACAGCAGCAGAGCAGATTACTGCAGTGACACAGGACACTGCAATTAAAACCTTACTGCCTAAACATTGTAAGCCATTTATGACACTATCTCTAGTTATTTTTGGCTAAATCCAGCTATATGAAGCATCATCATCACTTTCAGTTGGACTCACAAAGGAGGATATAAAGCCTGTAATCACCCTGGGTAGGAAGAGTTTTTTCTCTCGTGCCTTAGGTGATACCGTCCAGATGCTAATAGGAAATCAGTTGAATGGTGGTTGGTTCAATCATTTCGCCCTAAAAAAAAAAAGAAAATGGGACAAGCTTTTGTCCCTAGAGTCATTATATAAATATATACAGTATATAATATGTATGTATATACATATATATGTATATATATATGTATGTATATATATATATATATATGTATATATATATATATGTATGTATAAGGATATTTCAACGGCTGCTGGTGTTTTGTAGTTATTACAACAGGTAGTGTCTTCACTGCAGAGAGAGATGGCACTCTCTGTAGCCTTAGGGGGTCTGAGTGGAGCTGAAAGACTTTGGAAAGGATTTAAGATTTTTTTCTTTAATAACAGGAGGAAAGGCACAGTTATGGACAGAGAGGTTGACGTCCTTTCCTCTTACTCTCTGTGTGTGTGTGTGTGTGTGCATGGAGGATTAAGTGGTGATATTCCTATTAGGTCATCTGGAGTATTGTGTATGGTCATTGTTGCCTCAGGGTGTTTTTTGTGTGTGTGTGGGTGTGTTACGATTGTTGGTGTACTGACCTGGATAATCTACACAGACATTAAGAGCCCCATCATGGGGGTTGGTCTCCGAACCTTTTACATTTTGTTTTTATTATGTTTTGTTTGGTTTCGCCTCCTCATGAAATTACCAAATGTTTTTTGGCCATTTGTGTGTCGCACATGGCTGTTGACACGATGGTGAATAAACCTTGAAAGCTTTTAGAGCTGTAACTAACGGTTACTTCCATAATTGAGTAATCTGTCGAGTAATCGTTTGGTCAGAAACTGTTGAAAAACCTCAAAATGATGATGTTTTTGAATGAAACCCGGAAATATTCACATTTAAGAAACTGAAAAATGTCATTAATCAATTAAAAAATAGTTGCCGATTAATTTTAGTCATCGATTAATAATCAAATAATCATTGCAGCCCTAAAAGGTACTGACCAAGAATTAGTTTTAAGAGTATTCATTAACAGTATAGCTTAATGAAACCTCTTTGATACTCAATGTTTGACGCTAATACTATTTATATTTAAAAATGATAGAAGAACCTAAGTAACAGCTGTTTATCCCTTTTTGTTATGAATTTAGATCAAGATATAGAGTAAATTGTAAATTTCTTTACCACTTTTATGTTATATATACAAGTTAATATCTGCCAGTTTTTTTTTTTTATTGGTCTAATCCTGTAGGTGACATTAAAGACATACAGTATACAGCCCATTCAATGTGACATCTACAGGTAAAGCACTATTTGTCAGAGTGCATAGTGTCACCTCGAGGTGTTTATAATAATCTAATCTATAATCCGCGATACATTTATAATTCATGTATGATTTGTCTATTCATGAAGCATAAAATGTGACATGGGAACATGCGATGAATATGTGTGCAGGACTGTGAATATTGTTAAATATGTATTAATATTGAGGCTGAAAACAGTCCCAAACTATTTGATGTTGTTGTTTAGTAAGATGAAGTGAAAACGAAGATGCCCATTTGCTCGGAACTATTTAGCCATTTTGTTAAATAAAAGTGAAACAGATTTATTAGCTGTTTTTGAAGATTTATGAGGACAAATGGTTCTCGGAGCTCGGTCGGTAAGTCAGGCTTTCCTGAGAGGGAGGTTGTTTGTTTTGGTCCTTTTTGTGTGTGTGTATTTTGCTGAGAGTTAAAAAAATACAGAATAATTTCAACCTCGTTCTTTTAGAAGCTGCATCTTTGCCTGACAAATTGCCGCTCTTGATTCATCCATCAATCTGACACCTGTGCTGTGTCTTTTTTTTTTGTATAATAATGTTGCATAATAATTTGGGGCAGATTGTGCTCATTTGAATTATTGTACTGGCAGAAACATTTTCGAGCGTGTTAAGGTCACGAACACTGCGAGATAAAGAGAAAGAGGGAGATTAGGTTTATCTTCGGCATTCAGCATTAGAAGTGGATTATTATTGGATAGATGTATTGCATTATGTTGAGTTTTGTGCACGTCTTTGTGTTGGATTATTTGGATTATCATAATGCATGATAATGTTCTTACACTGCGGCATGAACTATTCTGGCGTTACGAGATCAGATCACTAAGAGCTTAGGAGCATGAAAACAGATGTTATCTCCCTACCCGCGATCAACAGGCTTTAAATTCTCTTATGGTGTGCAGTCATTTATAGATTTTATTCCAAATAGACAAAGTCAGGGAGTTGCTATGGACAAAATTTAGTTTATCTTCAAGTAAAACACAGAGGCTCTGATGTGGAGACAATCGACATCTGCTGTCAAACTACATTTTAAAAGCTTTTTACAGTGACAGTGTGATGTCAAGAGTAATCTGAAATGCACTGAAAGGATACAGGGTGTGATAAATGAATGAAATGAAAATGTATTTTTATTTATGAATGTGTCCTGTTTCTATTTAGTATAGAGAGTACGAGTAGTTGCTGAGTAAGCAGAGTTTTCCAGTTCAATACTGTCAGGGGATACAACAGAATGAATAAAAGGCAAATTATGTTTTAATTGAATTGACCCAACCACGTTAAACATTATCAGCTCCCACTCATACTATATTTCTGCCCTTTCACAATGTAGAGACAATTCAATATTGCAAATATTAATTTCTCTGGGATTTTTTCAAACTGACAGATTTCAAGTTCTACTTTAACTGAAACTCTTCAGCTTCTCAGTCACTTAGAACAAGAGCAGCGTCAAGCGTTGTTGCCACACTGCATTTTGGGTCCATTGCTTCGCTTTGCTTTCGCTGTGGGTGACACAAGTTCCTCTTTTCAAGCGGCAGCATGGGCACCAGCCTGTCACATCGCATTATGCAAAATCCCCCCCATACTAGGATTGACAACTTCCTGATAAGAAAATAAGAAACGGTTATACTGTTTACATATTGCACTTTACACACATTGCATCCGCCTCACCCCTTGCGACAATACACAGGACTTGGACCAATTAAAATTGCCCATTCTCTGTTGGATAGTAATGACAGACAGACAGATGGAGGGCCTGACAGCAGGAGGAACATTTTATTTTCCCTCATACAATTCGCACAACCTTCATTACTTCGTCCCCTTATATTAACAGAAAAATGGATAAATCTAATCATTATGACGCGCATGAACTCAAATAATCACAGTGATCAAAGAAAAATACAATTCATAAAATTCATTCATGGCTCCTAAGTGGACTAATCTGTCATTTTCTGTCAGGTTTTACACTAACTTGATTATCAAACGTAAGTAAACCAAGTGTGTTCCGTATCTCTTCATTATGGAACGTCTTTTGTCTTTCAAATACAGAACAAATCGTTATTTTACAGAATTGTTGGCAACCCTAGTGCAAGCTCATATACAGCTCAAACACTACAATGAGCTGTCAAACTATGTTTTTCTCCTTGTTGATCATTTTTGACCTACAGCGTCCTTTAGCATCATTAGCAGCTCTTGCTACGTCCCATGACAGACACTGCTTTGCTAACTGTTAGCCAGACCTGCCAAAACTCTAACAGGAACACGTACGTGTAAGTTGACCATAAAACTGCCTCACATTATTTTGTGTTTAGTGCTAAATGTCAAACACGGTGGGAGAAGCACCATGTTCACCATCTTGTCAAATATTAGCATGCTAATATGCTAAATTTGCATTGTGAATACAGTAAGCAGGTACAAACCTACCGTGTTCACATTTAAGATAACTGGATTAACAATAATGAATAATCTGTCACTCTATATCACTCGGCATAATCACAATAAAGAAGAATTTAGTGCTATTCCTAATTTTTAAATCTACAAGCAATACAAAACTTTGAAGTCAGTTACCATGACATTTTTGTCAGCATTTGTCAGACTTTGCTTTACAACTTTGCATGATATTTGTCTGATTTCTTTCCCTGGCGTGATTAAACCTTTCTAATTAAATGGCTCACCTGGATTATTATTTTTTTCTTCTTGTCATGCTCCCCAATTTTGTGATGCGAGAGCTTTTTCGGAAAGACACATTCAGAGAAACCAAACAAAATTCCCGAGGCTGTCAGGTGGCATTTATTGCCTGCCAGAGGTGACGCACTGTTGCATAAATACTGCCAAGATTCCACATTATTTGTTTTAACGGCTCCGAGACAGTGCAGTGAGCAGAATTTCACAAGTGTGGAGAAGTGTAGTTTATTGGTATATTAGGTTTTATTACTACAGAGGCAGAATGGTCAGAGACATTCTCCCTCCTTATCTTTTTATGATGTAATGCAGGTATTTACATAAACTCACTGGGCTATAGATAAAGTTTTTGAAGATCATTTTAACTGTTCATATTTGATTTTCACTCTTTCAGTATGTTAAACTACTTACTTATACTGTGTACCAGTTAGGAGGGCAGAAAATAAATGTACTACTCATAAGTCGGTTTGTACAAAATATAATACTAAGGAGTTTTGTGTTTTTGTAGAATTAGAATAAGACTTTTAGGAAAGGGTCCTGCTTCACAGAGGCCACCATCTTGTGGCACATTTTTTCCAATTTTGTAAAGTCAGTCTTGTCAGTCTTACCATTAGATGTCACTAATTCTTACACAATGACCCTTTAAATACTTTATTTCAATCTATCTGTCCATGGACTTGTCTTTTTTCCATAATACCACAAAATAATCACTCATTTCTGTAAAAAGAGAGTTGATGATATTATGTCAGAGCATCAGTAATGATGGGTGTTTTTTTTTTATGTTGTAGGTGCTACCGAGGAGCCAGAAGTCATCCCTGACCCTGCGAAACAGACGGACCGCGTGGTAAAGATTGCTGGCATCAGTGCGGGTGTTCTTGTCTTTATTCTGCTGGTGTTGGTAGCCATCCTGTTGGTCAAGAAGAGGTGAGTGATATTCCGTGGCCACTCAAGCATATGAAGAGTTTAATGAAGAGTGCAGGTATTACCTGAAGAGCACTTCAGACATACACACCAACATGCGAGGACACGCGGGCACAAATGTGAACCTAAATCCATTCCCCTGTTTCGTGTTGGTGCTGTATTTAATGCAATCACGCCACCTTTCATCCATCCACCATTAGTGTTGATCTCCCTTCATAACCACACTGATCACTTTTCCTCAGGGCCGCTGTTCTTTTAAGGCAAATTCTTTTTTTATTTCATAACAAAATTAGAAACTCCTGCTTTGTGTGGTTTAGTGCAAGGGAGAGCTGAGGTCATGTTCCTTGTTTTTTCCTTTGCACTACAGCTGTTGAAACAAACTAGACAAAACAAACACTCACACAGCTGCCTCATTTGTGAGAATGGAGGTGAAAGAGACACTGAAGTAATTTACAGAAACACATCAAAGACAGTAAAATATCTTTTTTGAAGTGGTTTTGTGTGAAACAATTGCTCCCTCCACTGACTTTATTTAAATGGGAGTTTAATGATATTATAGAAGATCCGTATATAACACACATGTAAATATGCCAGTGTGTGAAGAAGCTGCTTATTTAAAACCGTAGCACGTAGCTCATTAAAGAGCAATTGATAAAAGTGAAGTAACTGAGCCATTGTTTTGGTCTGTAATGCAAATATTACACATTTAATGTAAAGTTCTGTCGTAGAAAGAAAGAAAGACCTTTGAGTTGAGTTGGCATTTGTGCCGACCGCTTCGGTCTGTCACCTGTTGTCTTAACCTGGTACACAGCTCCACCACGTGGTGATTAGCAGCATTACAACATGATACTGCCTGCTGCACATCACCTCGATAAAACCTGACTTATTCCTACCTATTGCAAGAATATATTTATTCCCACACAATGAGGAAATGTGTCCTTTTTCAATGATAAACTGGCACAACATTTGTTCGTCTATGAAGGTTTAATACATTCAGAGCTCCAGGGTGAGGACCATAACTTTATTGCTTGGTTGGCTCCGTCCTCTTGAGATGCGGCACTATTTTACTGCACGCAAACATCATTAGACGCTAATTGAGAAAGGTTAGACACTGAATGTCCCTGTGTTGTGATAACACACCATGAGGGAAATCCACAGTGGCTCATTTTCCCTCATCATAAGTCTATGAAGTTGTTATTGATCAGGGTCTATGTGAGTTTACTATGAAGACACATCAGGCCAAATGTCCTTGTACTTTGCCAGTACCAGTGTGTACGTGTGTCTGCAAAATTATAACTAGCTAAAAAGGTGTGTTTGTGTGAAGGAATCGCCTATGATCATAGAGATGAACCTCAATTTAACGAGAAGCCTCTTTCAGGAAATACAGCATTAACAGATTACTGGAAACCAGTTTCTCTAGTTATTAACTAGTTATTTTTGCACACACACCAGTTAGTGATAGTGAATTTGACCTCTGTATTTAACCCATCCTTATTACACACCAGTAAGCTGGGCCTGGGGATTTGGTTGCCTTGCTCAGGGGCATCCCAGCCCTTGACCTGTACCTGGATTTGAACCAATGACCCTCTTGCTTACAAGTACAATTCCTTCTCCTCTTGGCCATGGGCTGCTGCCAAGTCTAAAAAAACAGTTGGAGTTGAACCCTCACCTCTGACAATCACGCAGTCTCTGACTTGCATATTTTTTATCTTAATATTCTTAATGAATTCATGTGATCCAGCCCCTGTTTGGCAGCATCAGTGTCAAAGTGTAATTGTTAATGATTGTTAATGATAACCACCGGGCGTGGGCTTAAAGTGCAGGGGAATAAATATTTTTAGACCCGCCAGTGTTTGATCCATAGTTTGCACTTAGAGGCCTGATTACTGAAACATGTTTTACCCGAACATTATCCGTCCCTTGAGGATTTAAAGGCCTTTTGATTATAGAAAATTGGACCAAATTGAAAGATAATGCGTTTTCCCGGGAGGCAACTGTCGTATATGACTCTGTAATTGCGAGCACAGCCCGGAGGAACTGTCTGTTGTTGTTTTGCAAACTGAAACCTCGCGACGCGTTCATTTATCCGAGCCCAAGGCAAGTTCTCATACACCAGTGAATATTCGAGGGTCTTCCGCGGTGATGGTGGTCGTGTTTTTTGTAAAGTAAAACATTGTGTGAAATGTCCTGAAAGGCCTATATTACCAGCATGTCCAACTTAACAGGAATGTTTTTGTTTTTTTAAAGGCTATGACGTGTTGAGTTCATTTCTGTGTACATACATTTATGTTATTTGCATTTTTCTTATATGGAAGAAATGGATTATATGGATTTGTACTGCAGCAACATTTATCAAATATGACAGCTGTTTCCAGCCGAAATAGACAGAAAGTAAAATTAAGATACATTCTAAAATGATTTGAAAAAAAAAAAAAAGCATTTCACTGATACTGAACATCTATAACTGATGTAACCGTAGTGCACTTGACATTGTGAAAGCATTATTTCACCCTCATGAGCATGACGTTATGTTATTAAGTCATTCTTTCTTCCATGAAGGTTTCTGGGGAGATCAGTCTTCATTGTCATCGAAACCGTTACAACTTTGAACAATACTGCATCTTTAAAATAGTGGGTACAGGATGACATCACTATGACATCACTGTGTGACATCACGCTTGCTGTACAGGAAGCAAGCAGTGTGGTGTTATGGACGTTTTTTATATTACAGAAAATTATGCATGAATATTTCAAATACAACACTCCTAGAAGGAAAAGAGTCAAAGAAGAGAACAGTCCTGTTGGTTTGTTGTTATTTTTAGTCACAGTTTATTTAAGTTTTATTTAAGTTGTTTTTAATGTAGCACTAAAGTTTTTTCTTCTTTTAAGAATTAGGGCCAATCGTAGTTATAACAACCCCCTGCATGACCCCCAAGTTGTAGCAATCAAAAGTTGTTTTTCCTCTGTTTCTGTTGTTGCTGGTCGGGACAGGACAGTATTGTCCTTATTTGCATATTCATGACCCTTGTGTCTCACTCTTTGCTTTCTGATTGGCTCACAACCCCCAGGAGGACCTACTATTCATACTCTTATTACCTGTAAGTAAACAAACAACCAACAATCAGCTCACGCAGCCGCTCTTACCTTATTGGGGGCGAATTATTAGTGGCTAGTTGTTGTTATTTTTTTAAAGATGCAGTATACTTTTTTCAAGACAAAAAAAAACAAACCAAACACATTTTCAGCTCTGATCAACCAGCCAAAGCCATCCTCATTGATGCCCTGTCAGGGTGGGGGTCAGTTCACTTTCATGTCAGTCAGTTCAGGATTTCCATGAACTCCTCATTTTTAACATTTTCCATATTTTATAATATATATATATATTTAAAATGTTAAATGTTTTTTTTTCTTAATGAGCACTGGTGCTTTTCCTGTGTTAAATTATATGAAATAGACAAATCCAATGAATGCCAGCTTCTATTAAAGGGGGACTGAACTGACGGTGAATTGACCTCAGGCCCGGCGTCCTCTACATGCTCCAAAGTTGCTCTGAAGCAGACTTACGAGGGCCAAAGTTGGCCATTTAACCAGAACAATGCAGGCCAAAGTGGGACAACACAGGCCCACGCGTGTTATTTGAAAAAAGGATGCTGCACTTGTGACTTGTAGCTCTTTGTGTGCATGTAGTCATGTGATCATCCATCTGCCCATCAAGTCACAGGTTTCATGGTGGTTCTGCTACACGGTGGTGTGTCTCTCCAAGTTTGGTTCGGTTTGGTTTTCCTGTTTTTGGGACACATGGCCTGATGGTTTTTCTTTTATCATGGGTGTTTCCTCCTCCACTCTGTCTCTTAGCAGCTGTGGCACAAAACAGATCCCTACATCTGCATTGCCTTAAAAAAGAGCCTGGGACTATTTTGTGCCGTGTTGAGCAGCAAGAAAACGTAGAATAATAAACGAGTTATGGTTTTTTTTTATGCCCAGATTTTGTCTGAACTCAAAATAAACATAAACGAGCAATAACACATTTAAATTATGCATTTATTTATAATTCAGGCCTTAAGAATAACAGATTTAATCCTCAAAAAATCCACCTTTGCTGATATACCAGTGCATTTTAGTATTTACATTCTATAGCAAATGGCAGTGAATAATATAAATCCTCCTCTTTGCCTCTTTTAATGTTTTTCTGGTGTGACAACCAAAAACACAAACAGCTGCACTTTGGCCAGGGTTTAAACCTGTGTTTATGCTGACCATGAGTGAGTGTGTGTATCTTGTGTGTGTGTGAGGTCGTAGAGGTGGAGTTGGGATCAAAAGGTAAAATATTACAAAAACAAACAAACACACAGCATGTATCTGTCTGGGAAAGAAAGTCAGAGCCGTACATTGTATCCGTCTGGCAACGATCAAGTGTTGAATTTCTCTCCCATCAGTCCTCTCGTGCTCGTCCACTGCGGCCATTTTGTGTCCTGGCTGCAGAGAATATTTATGCAGTTGGGCTCAACATGTTGAGCGCACCGTGAGAATGTGAGGACTGTTGGCTAGCAGAGACGTTGTCTTTACTGATATTTATCTATGGCTCTGCGTACATCATGTACCTGCATGCTCCGTCATGTTCCAAATATTATTAAGTCCTCTCCTGTTATTTTTCCTGGGGTTTAATGGAGAGAGTGCAACTGAAAAGGTTACGTTGATGTTTGGAGTTTAGGCTGTGAAATGTACTGACTTCAACTCCTTCTGCTTATAACGGTAACTGTGGTTCTGTGGTTGGTAAATGGTTTTACACGAGCAGTCCTACCGGTGGTCGACAAGCTTTTCTTCTGTGTTTGCTGTCGGATGAAAACCAAATCCTCTCATTTGTGTTTTTGTTTGTCTTTTTAATATCTTAATTGCCAGAGTTAGTAACAAAAATTCAGACCAAAAAACTGGCTTTCATCTGACAGTATATTCTTAGTACCACAGTACAGCATAATGGGTTTTTCCTTTGCCGCTTCTGTGTCGATTTATTGGTCACTTTCCTTAGATGCTATGTATTTTTGCTTTGGTCCTGTAGCCAAACCTGTTTAATGCTGCCATTGATAAAGCTTCTCCTCTACTTTCCTTGCTCGTTCTCTCCTCTTTCCTCTTTTCTCTTCCTTCCACCGTTCTTCTTTTCTCCCTTTTTTGTTCTCTAAACTCTGCATCTTGAATCAGGCGCCTGCAGCCCCCCAGCTAATCCACACTGACCAAAAAAATAAAGACAAAGATTAATAAGAATTATACTTAAACAATTTGATGATGGCTGTGTTCTGCAGGCGAGCTGATGTTTTTGTTTTGTTGTGCTTTTTTAAAGTGTAAGATATCTGACTGTGTCTGTCTCTGCTCCCCCTCCCGACAGGAAACTGGCTAAAAAACGCAAGGACGCCATTGGAACAACGCGGCAGGAAATGACGCACATGGTGAACGCCATGGACCGCAGCTACGCCGACCAGAGCACTCTGCACGGAGAAGACCCGATGGCTGTGACGTTCATGGACACGCACAACTACAACAACAGATGTAGGTTCATGAGGAATTATACCATTGTTATCAGTGGGTTTTAACTGCTACCAGAGCTGGTCTTCACAAAACCATGAGAACATATAGCATACCATAAGCATATAGCATAAGGTAGTGAACAAGGGAAGCTTTGATTTTTTAAATTTGTTCTTTGTCAAGTTCAAAAATTCATAGCTTAACCAGGCTGTGAATAATTCATCTTCAGAGATAGAATACATCGCACACCAGAGGTCATGCATTACTCCCTTTGTTCTTCTTGAAGGATCTCGTTACGTTTAATCCTCATACATGTTTGATTGGTGCCGAAATTGGAAGCATTTCCTGACCGTGTTTCCTTCTGCAGTGCCCAACGATCCTCTGGTTCCTACCGCTGTGTTAGGTGAGCCCTGTAGCATGGACGGCTATATCACATTTATCACCACCGTAACTCTGTAGTGAACCCACATCACTGCCCTCCGCGCTTGTATCCCCCCGTCCTGTTCCTATGTCCCTGTGCGTCATTACATACCTGTGTAAGCTGGATGTGTTTAAAGCCTCCATTACATCCCATAGTGTCCCGTATGTTGAACTATTTCATTCGTGTGGCTGTCGATGGATAGTTTGGCTTGTTTGATGTTTGTGTAAGGTGAACTTCATCTACAAGGAGAAGTGCTCAATGTTTAACTGGAGGATTAACTGAAATTGCCAGCCGTTTACTCAACAATTAGTCTATTAGACAAAAGTTAAAGCTCCAGTAGGTAACTTCCACTGTTAAAACCAATGTATAGAAAGACAGCGGAGGCAGCCGGAGAACCTGGAGAGAACCCATATCCGTGTTGAGAAGGTACTCATGGAAAACCAACCAAGCAGTGTAGACTCTAGCCGTGCCATGTCGGGGCGAGGCGTGGCGGGACCATGTAGTGGAAAAGCACCATTTGTTGCTGCTTCTGTCCTGTGCGAAAAAACACCAACAGCCAAGCACTTCACCTGTCATTGTGTTGTGTCTCTAGGTTCTGTCTCTCCTAATTTAAGTCATAGTTTCTGTTTCCCACTGTCTGTTATTGATATTCACAGTAATTACCATCACTGTCCCTCAGAGACCTCATTACTCCCTCACTTTTGAGTTGTTTTAAAAACATCTCCTGTCCCGAAAAAAGACAGAAAGTGAAGCTCGCAAAAGGAGAAGTGACAAATGATTGCCAGTGAAAATCTCCAATACCAAGTGACAGTGAACAACTTAGCGCCTATATTCCTGTCTGAATTCTGATTCTAGTCATCTGCTTGAGTTTCAGTCATCTGTTTTATTCCCAAACAGATGGTTTTTTTTGTTGTTTTTTTTACTGAAGCCTCATTTTGAATGACTTAATTGTGAAACCTGTAGTTTTTGCCATGTTGGGGAAGTTTCTCCAGCTGCAGTGTTGTGCCGCAGCGCGTTTATCTTTAGTTTAGTGTTGACACCACAGCATGATGTGGAGTTCCAACTCATCTCCGAGGCATCCACGATCCACAACACCACCAAACTGCGTTAATTAACTGTCCCGTGGCTCCTAATTTGAAACGAAGGCTGCAGCTACAAGCTGTCCGCGCAAATCACATCACCGAGTGGTAAGAACTAGCAGGAAGTAACAAATTAAGAGGCGACGTCGGGTCAAGTTTACTGTTAATTGACCTGATGAGGGCTTAACAAACCCCTAACAATCAGTAATGAGCCGGCGTGTCCTCGGAGTAGAGGAAAGCATCGGTTGGATTAAATAAACAGTGTCAGATAATGAACAGAGGTGACGATGAAATCAGTCGGATGTGCGGCAACCCCGAGCTACTTCATTATACAACCTGTCAGTCTTTACAATTCTACTTCCGACTCACATCAAGTCCCACACCACAGAAATGTAATAAAATTTTACCATTTAATTATCTTTAACTCTTTAAATGTACTCACGACTCACTCCTCATTAAATGTTAAACCTCATTATTTCTCATCATAAATTGACTGACAGGTCTAATTTTTTGTTTCACATACTACTTTGACAATCAATCTTTTAATGGACGGGTGAAATAAACAGTCAACTATGGAGCTCATTTAAAGTCGCTGTTTCCTGATGGTTGGTTTCTTCTATGTTGTTTTTTGTGGCAAAAATAATACGTCCAGCACATTTCATTCATCAACATATGACATATGTTTGGTCACGCTTCATCGTCCAATATAACGTCAACGTTCCATTATTGATGTTTTAACTCAGACAATCAAATCCTCTCACTCTGAAGTCTGACTGAAACCTTTATCTCTCTTCTTTTTCTGCTGCTTTTGACATGTAGTTCCAATCACAGGTGAGTATAAACCAAAAGACAAACAAACAGACAAATGGTTTGTTTTGTGTTTTGTGGGTAAAGACACAAGTAGACAATGATTACACAAAATGAACACACACACATTTGCGGCTGCCTCAACAGACATGGCGCCACCCTACCAAGAAGAAAGTGAGCCGAATAAAATCGCTTCATATTTTGATTTATGGTTTAGACCAGTGGTCAGCCGTTGGTGGCCCGTGGGCAAAAACTGACTGATCTTAAATGATTTGCTTATCTTTACAAAAAAGAAAAATCATGTTGATTTCAGAGCTTTTGTTCTTTTCTTCTGAAATATGAACTGATGCTAGAATTGCCAGTTAACATAAACTAAATGTTTGGTTTGAAAAATAAAAACAAAAACACTGATGTCATGTTTAGGGAGTAAATGTCCGTAAAATAACTACTTGCATGTGTCAGGCTCAAAGAAGAAGCAGTAATTCTTCAAATTGAAATGATGCACAATAAATAGCTTAAGCTAGCTTAATAGTTAGCTTAAGGCAGCAAATTGAAGTTTTAAGGCCCTTTTGCCTGATTAAAAAAATGTTTTGGCTCAAATATTCAATTGCTTACAAACAAATAGGCCCTCGGCCACATGTACTTGCTGATCCCCGGTTTAGACCTTTAGCTCAACCCTATATAAACTACCTTTTTTGTAGGACAGAAAGTGATGCCATTGACTAATAAGTAAACAATCAGGCAAAGAGTGTTAATGTTCTGGTGAATTGTGAATTAACCGGAGCTTATTTTCCCCTGTCCTCTGCGTAGATGAGAACCACAGCGGCTCGCAGGCGGAGAACAGCAGACTTCTGGATGTTCCTCGTTATCACTGTGAAGGCACCGAGTCCCCTTATCAGACAGGACAGCTTCACCCTGCTATCAGAGTGGCCGACCTGCTGCAACACATCAACCTGATGAAAACATCTGACAGCTATGGCTTCAAGGAGGAATATGAAGTAAGAATATACTTTTATTGTCAGTGCTTGCAGCCAATAACATTTTGTGTTATTGGCCGATTGGTTATTACGTTAGCTATAACTCTTGACAGGGGCGATTCTTTTTAATGCAGCACATTATTTTATCTGCAAAAATAACAGCTAAAATTGAATTGCCTTTTAATTTTAGGGTGTTTTCCGCTTTATTGACTTAACAGTAAAAGTCCCGGAACACTTTTTCTTTTTAATAAACCTCTTGTTTTATGACTTGCACGACTAAAGCAAACCCATAATTCAAGCCCCTCTTTTCCCTCAGAATGACTTGCTGATGGATCCATGACGTGTAATTGTCTTTACTATATTCTTGTTGTGTTGTTGGTGATACAGAGCTTCTTCGAGGGCCAGTCGGCCTCCTGGGACGTGGCCAAAAAGGAGCAGAACCGCACCAAGAACCGCTATGGGAACATCATAGCATGTAAGCAAGCTAGCAGGGTTTATACGTGTGTCTCTTCTCAAGAAAGAACAGGAAAATGGGGGTAAAAATTACGTGTATTGTAATGATTTTGAGTAGTAGCATTAAAGTTATAAAACAGGGAAAAAGACCAGAGAGAAGAAAATGGTTCTAATAGTTTTTAGCTTTTAGAGATGGGGGCTAATTTGGCTATAGTGAAGAGGATGTTCCAGAGTCAGCGAGCAATAACTCTAAAAGCAGAGTCACCTTTAGTTTCCTGCCTTCACCATGGGGAATTATTCATTTCTGCTCTTAAGTTCTGTGATGCTTCCATTTCCATTTCAGAAAATTGGACGCAATTTTCTTAAAAGGTCTAAAGTCACTGCTGCAGACCAGGGAGTCTCAGCCTTGTTTGGATTGTGACACTTAACCCAAGATAATCTTTGTTTTCAAACATCAGGACAGCATAGGATGATCAACTTAAAGGTGTAGTGTGTAAAATTTAGGCAAAAGTATCTGAATGTGAGTGAAAGTAAATGAATTGTTGTTTTTGTTATGTTTACATCAGCTCTATAGAGGCCGCCATTTTGGACCACCATGTTTTTTAACAGTAGCCCACAATGGACAAACTAAACACCTTTTGAGTTTTGATGCTACCTAAAGGTTACATAGGTTCTCCAACACTTTTGTTTGATAGATTTATTTAGATAAATGCATTCTTTATCTGTTTTTCTTTCAACCAACAGATGATCTTTAAGTGCCAAAATAAGATTTTAACGTTGATAATAATGGTGTTACTTCAAGAGCTCAGTATTTTCTCAGGTGGTTCTTGGTATAAAAAGTTGGAGCGTATAACGCTCAGCACTCTTGCATAACATAATATTTTTCCAGCTGAACACTGCTCTGTTTAAACTGGTGATAAGAGCACAGAGAGAGAGAGAAAAGAACAGCAAATATCTGTCACTGGGAACTGTTAGAACTACCAAACAAAAACACCAGTCAGTCATAATAAGAACTGGCTTAAACTCACTCTGTCCCTTCTCCTGCTCTCACGGTGTTACCGTCTCACTCTGTCCGACTCTTTTGTTGTCCTCTCTGTGTGTTTGTCTCCAGATGACCACTCGAGGGTTATTCTTCAGCCCATCGAAGATGACCCCTCCTCCGACTACATCAACGCCAACTACATCGATGTAAGTGGAAACGCATCGAATGCTACTATTGGCTCCCAACGAAACCAACGAAACCACACTCCCTCGCTCGTATGTCAGGCCTCTATACCTTTATTGCGTCTACTCGTCATCCATCAACCCATTTTCCACGTCCACCGTGAAGACGCAGCACGTGTCTTTTTCATCCATCTCTTCACCCTGAGTTTTTATACATCTTTTTCTCATACTTTTAATGCACTGGTAGATTTATTTATTTTTGTCATAAATTGGGTTAGTCAGTAGGATAATAATCTGTGACTACAGAAAGACAACAAAAAAGCATGTTGGGCATTTGAGAAAATGTTTTTGGTGGATTTTTCTTAACACAGTCATTTCCATAGTCTTTAGCAGCCGTGTATTTAACATACAGGCATGAGAGTGGTTTGAATCGTCTCATCTAACTGACAGCAGAAAAGGAAAATAAGTGCATTTAGCCGTGAGTGCATCCATCTTTCGACTGGACTGTCCATCCATACGTCCGTTCCACATAAACACCACTCATTTCCCATCTCCTTTCATTAGTCACTTATCTCCAACAAAAACAAAAAACAAAAAACATGATTCATCTTTTGCCATCTCCACTGTCCTCTCTGCCTTCACAACAATCATCTGCATGTTTGTCCGTCATGTCCGTCTGCTTTTTTTTTTTAATGATAATATGCTTCACAGCACGCTCTTCTGCATTATCATTAACTGCCATTATACTTATGGCACGCACGTTAGTGTTAGAATCAGAATGAATAGAGAGGACACGGCAAATTCAGTAAATCTCTCTTGGTAGTGAGTTTGTTTTTGGATAATTTTGTGACGTGTCCTTTCTAGTCGGTCTAATTCTGGGCATTAGAATCATCTTTTCTTTCTGCATGGCTTGTTTAAACTCCCATCATATCAGTGCAACTTTTCTTTTTCTTATTGACACTCACTGACATTGTTGTGCTTCCTTCCTTCCTTTCCTCCCTCCTTCCCTTCTTTCTTTCTTTCTTTCCTTCTTTACTCCACTTGTTGTTTCTGCCTGTGGCTTGGGCTATAGATTTGGCTGTACAGGGATGTAAGTATCACTGTGGATTCTTTCATTACGCTTATGATACACATCCTTCCATACACTCTGCCTTTTGCGTGCGTTAAGTTACACTGTGTGTCCGCTTTGAGTTGCTGGGGCCTCTGCTGCATGGAATATGTCGCTACATCTTACTGTACCTTCTCACCAGTGTTTCCTCACTGTGAGCTGCAAATTTGCTTTTGCGTAGTACATTATTTTTGTCTTGTTCCCTCTAAAACTCATGCACTTTTTTAGTAATAAATAAAACAACATTTACATCAGTCTCAAACATTTCGCTTTTGTTGAAATCATTCTGGAGATGCAGATGAAGACTGTTTAACAACCTAAGCCCCAAAATGTCCATATGGACTTTTTTTTCCCTTATTTTAACCATAAAAGGGCCAGAAAATGTCCTGTGAGTAAGTGCTTTTGCCCATTTTTCCACAATAACTTTCAATATCTGGCAGTTATTTACAATTTACTGCATGTTAAAATAGTGTATTAACTAACTGTATTATGTTTTTTTTGAGAAAAAACACTGTAGTTGTACATGAACAAAGACGCTGATTTGCCGGGCTTCCTGCAACAGCACAAGTTACATTACCGTAATAACCACATGTCGTGCAACTTCTCAGCTTTCAGAAACTGTTGGAATTTTCCGATAGCACAAACCGTCAAGTAATTGCGGTAATGCAAAATCATCAGTCAGTCAAACGTGTCGTCTGCGATGCGCTCGGTGTTAAAGGGTTAACATAATAATTTCACTGTTAAATGTACAGTTTTGATTCTTATTAAATTGTTGTGTTGTTGTTTTCAGGGCTACCAGAGGCCGAGTCACTACATCGCCACTCAAGGTGAAAAACTATATTAAACACTACATAACTGTTTTCATACTGTACAGGCTGCCACAAAATAATAAATAATAATAATAATAATATAAATAATAGCAACACATATTAGTCACATCCAGTACTGATTTTGTGTCTTTGTGTGTCTTTTTATCCAGGTCCTGTTCATGAGACAGTGTATGACTTCTGGAGGATGGTGTGGCAGGAACAGTCGGCCTGCATCGTCATGGTTACCAATCTAGTGGAGGTGGGAAGGGTAAGTGACTGTTGACCTTTTGACATTTTTTTTTTTGTAAATTGACGTGAATGATGTTGCATACTGATCATTGAACGGATAATGATATAAAATAAAGAAATTCAACATGTACTGTGTGATGAAACTAAATTAAATAGGTCACCGAGTGTGTCCCTCAGAACCTATTTATAATAATTACAATGTGTTTCATTAACGTCTCTCATTAACAGGTCAAGTGCTACAAGTATTGGCCCGATGACGCAGAGGTGTACGGAGACTTCAAGGTGACGTTTGTGGAAGTTGAGCCTCTTGCTGAGTATGTGATTCGCACCTTCACACTGGAGAGGGTGAGTGATGCTTCTTTGGTTTTTATTTTGAATAAATAAATGGGGGAATATATAGTAAAGTCATCTAAAAACATGTTTGTTTGTTTTGTTTTTTATCCAGCGTGGATTCAACGAGGTGCGCGAAGTCAAGCAGTTCCACTTCACAGGCTGGCCTGATCACGGCGTTCCATATCATGCTACGGGACTGCTTTCCTTCATCCGCAGGGTTAAAAACTCCAATCCACCGTCTGCTGGTCCCATCGTCGTCCACTGCAGGTATACACATGGCCGCTCACAACATAATAACACACTTTACAATTTAATATGTTTCTTATTTTGGCATAATACACTTAAATGCCACTTTATTAGGTTTCACAGGACACCAAATAACCTTGGTTTTAGTGGAAGGTCTTTTGAGTTACTTTTGCCTTTCATTTGAGACCACGAGGCATTTTCACCAAGAAAACTGCTGCTCACTGGATATTTTCTCTTTTTCCGACCATTTTCAGTAAACCATAGAGGTGGTTGTGTGCTAAAATCCTGGTAGTTCAGCAGTTTTTTTAAATACTCAGACAAACCAGTCTGGCATTAACAACCATGCCACGTTCAAAGTCTCTTAAATCACCTTTTTTTTTTCACATTCTGATGCTCGGTTTCAACTTCAGCTGCCTGGTTCTTAACCCTGTCTAAATGGCAGTATTCACTTATTTGCTGACATGTGATTTGCAGATGTAATGGGTGTAACTAACTAGACATTCCCTGCTTCTGTGTCTTGTCCGTTTTCAGTGCCGGAGCCGGACGCACAGGCTGTTTCATCGTCATTGACATCATGCTGGACATGGCCGAGAGAGAAGGTGTGGTTGACATCTACAACTGTGTGAAGGCTCTTCGCTCTCGGAGGATCAACATGGTACAGACTGAGGTGACTGCATTACCCATCCTCCATCTGCATCCTCATCTTGGAATAATAATACTTAATAAACCCCTGAGCCACCAGCATGGTGCCGGCTAAGGTGACAGCATGGGTGCCGTGTACATCCATAAACATGTCATCCCACCACGTATAGATTTCATCGTAAAAAAAGGATATATATATATATATATATATATATATATTACAAAGGTTAAATTCATCCTCATTGGTCAGGCCAAGGATTTGAAAATATGTGACAATGGCTCCATCCAGTGGCAGAAAGGAGACTTACACTAAGCAACTTCAAGTTAATTAGTAACACTTAACAGTTTTCATAAAAGTTTATTTAGCCAGGTGAAATCCTCATTGCGATTTAAGAAAAAAAAAAAAAAAAAAACATAATTATATTGAATGTATATTATATAAACTAAAACGTCCTCGCATTACACACTCACTGTGACTAGAATTTCAGCTTTATATTATGGTAATTAACATTCTCATTAACGTTTTCAATCTATTTGAAATTCTATCAGAAAAAAGATTGCATTGTCATAATTTGACCACCCTATTTCTAATTGAATAAACAAACATTTCAACCTATATTAAAGGGGACATATTATGCAAAATCAACTTTTTAACCATTTTAATACTTATATTTGGGACTCTGGAGGCCCTACCAGTCACCAAAGTGTGGAAAAAGAATACTCCGTCATGTTTTCGTGGTCCCCTTAGTGTAAGTATAGGCGATAAAACACTCGATGTTGAATTCCCTGCGCTTATGACGGCAGCATGCGCATTTCACCGCGAATGTTACCGCCCCACCAGTAAGTTTACTTCGAGAGCTCCACCTTGGCTCCACCCTGCGAGAGTGCAGGCGAGGAAGGAAGAGCGGTATTATGTCAACGCAGAGGGACAAGTGTGCTGTTCGTGGCTGCACAGTAGAGCACAGTGTTTTACACAAACTTCCAGCCTCAGAGGATTTTATATTTGAAGCTAATGTTCCGGATAAAGTCAGCAAACGTGTGTTCGCACCACTTCACATCAGACTGCGGCCAGCGGTCACCGTATTTAGTCAGCGAACGTATTTCACCGACGTACAAACACACACATTTTTAAGAAAATGTCAAATGGAGCTCATAACTGACCATTCTGACACGTCCTAATTAAAAATATTTGTTCAGTACGTCCTCCATGACCGGAGCACAGACTCAGTCTGATACAGTCACATACAGCGGCCGTTTATGCCGCTCGCCACTGGCGATCAGCGGTAGCGATCAACGGTGCTGCACTCTCTGTGAAAATCAGTTAAAAAGACAGCACCGCTGATCGCCAGCGGCGAACGGTGAGCTGCCTAAACTGATCGCCAGCTCCGGAGCATACAGTCACCGGTCTGATACAGCCACATACAGCGCCAGTTTATTCAGCGGGTTTAGCAGGGTTATTGAACTGCTATTGTGCTTCATCCTTATGGTATTTTGACCAAGGCATGTCACTGACATGTTCATTAGGACACCAGGGAACTATTTTAATGGGGGAAATAAGGTATAATATGTCCCCTTTAAGTAACAGTTGCTGTTTCCTAGTCGCTTTAATTTGAAGATAATTCATGTGGATGCAACAACACTTTAAGACGGATCCTGCTTTTCTAATGTATCCTCTGCTCATCATAACAACATGCAGTGAATATCTTGTTTCTATGGAGACAAAAATACGTATTTAAATCTCATATGATACAAAAGTTGCTTAAGGTATTTTGTTTGTTTGTTTCAAGTCCAGAAATATAAGATACCAAAGCCAATCCACAATAGTTGAGTTATAATCATGAGCCTGATCGTTCACAGTCATCACGTCATTCATGACTCCATCTCCCATCACACCATCACTCACTCACAGTGTCTGCATGCTCACGTTAACTCTGTGTCACCGCTGGTTTTTGTTCCCACATCACAAGATGTACCTACTGTGTGTGTGTGTGTTTTATTATCAATTATCAACTTCTCTCTATGTGTGTGTGTGTGTGTGTGTGTGATAACACGTCTTGACTTCCATGTCTTCAGGAGCAGTACATATTCATCCATGACGCCATACTCGAGGCTTGTCTGTGCGGAGAGACGTCCATACCGGTCTGCGAGTTCAAAGCTGCTTTTTACGAGCTGATCCGCATCGACTCCCAGACCAACTCCTCACACATAAAGGACGAGTTCCAGGTAAAATGTCACGATGTTAATCCAGGGATCAGCAAGTAGTAAATGTGTTTGTTTGTTTTTTTTTAAGCAATTGAATATTGGGGCGAAAACATCTTATCTTTATCAGGCAAAAGTGCCTTAAAACGTCTTTAGTCACAAACAAAAGTCCACTTTTGCTGCCTTTAAACTAACAATAATGTGGACGTTGTCTTTCATCAGCAGCTTGTTATGAAGACAAATGGGTGTGAGATATGTACTCGTACATGTACTGTTAATATTTATACTTTTACTGCTTCTTCTTTGAGCCTAACCTATGCAATACTCATCAAACCTGTCTGTCCATGACAACAGCAGTGTTTTTTATTTGTATTTTTCAAACCAAACATTCAGTTTAGGTTAACTGTCAATTCGAGCAACAGAATCTATTTGAATAAGTTCATAGATAAGCAAATAATGTAAATAATGTAAAATCAGATTTTCTTAAATCATCTGTCGGGCCAGGTACTGATGGTGGCGGGCCACTTTTGGCCCGAGGGCCACCAATTGCTGCCCACTAATGTATCTTCACACGATGTAGGAACCTCTAGAGCTGGTTCAGTTCTCTGCTTTCTATCTATTTGCGGTCGACAATAATATCTCCGGTAAAGAAAGTACTGATAAATCCACTGTTTCTGGCAGAGACTTTTTAGCTTCTGCAGCTTCAATCTGAAGCCAATCCTGGCTTTTCCTTAGTCTCGGTCCTTAAGCTCTCACTTTATCCTCTTCCTGCAACACACAAGCACCCAAGCGGTGTTGATTATTTCCACACTTTTAGTGACTTTGTCCTGGTATCGAGTCGTCACGTGTCCGTCTCTTTTGTCCAGACGTTAAACTCGGTGACTCCGCAGCCCCAGCCCGAAGACTGCAGCATCGCTTTGTTGCCTAGAAACCAAGATAAGAACCGCTTTATGGACGGCCTTCCTCCTGACAGATGCCTGCCCTTCCTCATTACAATAGACGGCGAGAGCAGCAACTACATCAACGCCGCTCTGATGGATGTAAGTCTATCACACACACACACACACACACACAAGGGTTGTGTTATTTTCAACACATCAAACAAGAGTAGTTTGGGACATTTCACTCCTTTTTTTTAAATAATAAAAATAAAAAAGTCTGTGGTCCCAAACTGCAGTCACACATTTGTTGAAAATGATACAGATTTTAAGAGTTTATTACACACAACTGATAATGGGGGGGGGGAAACAACACATGGATTTTACACTCACACACGCAGACTCCCCTCCCTGTTTGTGTGATGCTGTGTTTGTGGTTTTAGCAGCAGAAGGCTAGAGACAAATCCAGGTTCTGAAAAAGACCATTAGCTTCTCTGGCCGCCACCCAAACATTGCTCTCATTGGCGACAGATGACGCGCGTTTGTACTGTGACAAAAACAGAGTCGATTAAAAAGTACTGTAGGTTGAAAATGCAAGGTAAGATGGAGCAATGTCTGGTTCCTGTCAGTCGTAATTTGAAGTTTGGTTGCCAAAAAAACAGAACATGATTGTAAGGGTGGATTAGTTTCATTAATAATGTTTGAAAATGTAAATGGTGTGTAAAGAAACCTTGCTTCTCTCCAACAAAGCTGTTGGAGCACAAAAAAATACTGTAAATGCTGTAAAACATTATGGAGGTCAATCCGTTTTTTTTGTTTTGTTTTTTTTTTCTTTAAAAAAAACTCTAAAAGTTTAGCTGAATTAAACTTACTCTTTGGCCTCTCTCTAACCAAGCTGTCAGAAGAGTTCCAGGTAATGGGATTTTTATGTCAAATCTCCAATACTGGATTTGTTTCATGGCTTCAGTGTCGTTCCACCACCAGGTTCATGTCCCGCAAAACCATTCACTGTAAATCCTTGAACCCTGAAAACCCTTGTCATTTTTACACCACAGTCATTCACACCCATGTCACATATTTGGCTGCATACTCTCATCCAGGATGAGTTGGTTGTCGGTCTGTTCCGTCAGTTCACGGCGTCAAGAAATAACCTCGGCTTTCCTGAACTGACTGAACGTGAAGAAAACCGACCCACATACATGTAGATGTAGTGAATGTATGTCTGGTGTATATGTATATGTACTATATGTATATGTATATGTAATGTATGTCTGGTGTATATGTATATGTACTATATGTATATGTATATGTAACGCATGCCCCCTTGATGCCTTGGATAGACCTAGTGCATGATCATGTGACCAAACATCCCCTTTAAAAACATGTAGTCGCTGTGTCGTGCTCCACAAAGTGTCTCACTCCTCTCTGCTGTCTGTGTTCCTGTGTGTGTGTGTGTGTGTGTGTGTGTGTAAAAAAAATATAAATTAGAAGTCATTACTCACTGCTGCTGGATTAAAGTTGATTGAGGAAATGACACTTTCTCTGTGAATGAAACGTCTGATATGACTTTTCTTTCCGTTTCCCGCAGAGCTACAGACAACCGGCCGCGTTCATCGTTACCCAGCATCCTTTGCCCAACAGTGTCAAAGACTTTTGGCGTCTGGTTTACGACTATGGATGCACCAGTCTAGTGATGTTGAATGAGATTGACCTGGCTCAGGTAACTCAAAAAGAACTGAAAGTGAATTGCCTGTTTACAAAACTAACTAAAACTGAAATTGTCGTCTTTTTAAATTAAAAAAGTTAGTTAGAAAAATCCTGAAAACATGCTTTAATTTAACTTTAACCTCATGTTCTCTTTCAACATTTGAGTCACTTCACTCATGCTTCACGTTTTCTGTCATCTTACTTCACTTGCACAGCTATTCCAAAAAAACTCTTGCTATACAGAGAAACTCAGAGACAACAAGCCCAATGATTCAAAACAATAACAATAGAAGGACTAAATAGTAGAACTTCTAAAATAGAAGAAATGTATTATCCTCAAGCACAGTCAGAACAGCCAGGATTTATGGCATAATCGTAAAAGTAGTTCTTCAGTACTCAACCTCTGTAGTAAATAAAATACTGGAAGGATTTGTATGATGAGCTGTGTGGAAAAATAAAACAAATGAATGTCCAGATTTGAGCTGAACATTTGAGTTATTGAAAATCAGATGGAAAATGTAGTAATTAATGCTTTAAAATGTGAGTCACAGAGAACGAATAAAGTAAAAAGAAAAACTGTGTTTAATTTTTGCCAAATTGTCAAAAATATCATATAATACACACATTTAGTGGAAATTGTAGTCGTTAAAAATGTTTAAAATATAAAATTGTGCACTATAGTGTGAATATCTTGTCATGTATTGTATATAAACACAGTATTTAATGTATGTACTGTGTGGTGTTCCAGGGTTGTCCTCAGTACTGGCCAGAAGAGGGCATGCTACGCTACGGCCCGGTCCAGGTGGAATGTATGTCCTGCTCCATGGACTGTGATGTCATCAGTCGACTCTTCAGAGTCTGCAACCTCACCAGGGTCAGAACATCTATCTCACTGTCTGAAATCAAAGACAAACCCTCATTTTTATTCAAATCTTAAACGTTTGTTACGTGTGGTTTCAGCCTCAGGAGGGTTACCTGATGGTTCGCCAGTTCCAGTACCTGGGGTGGGCGGGGCACAGAGAGGTCCCCGCCTCCAAGCGCTCCTTCCTGAAACTGATCCTTCAGGTCGATCAGTGGCAACGCGAAGGGGAGGAGGGAGAAGGAAGAACCATCGTGCACTGCCTGTGAGTACACAGCAAGTCCAGTATTCTCTCTGTTTAAATGGCCTAAAATAACCATAATAGTCGTCATCAGTTTGTCGAAAAGAAAATTCTCATGAAACCTGTTTGTTTACAGAAATGGAGGAGGGCGTAGCGGAGTACTCTGTGCCTGCAGCATTGTGTGTGAAATGGCCAAGAGACAGAGCGTGGTGGACGTCTTCCACGCCGTCAAGACGCTGAGGAACAGTAAACCGAACATGGTGGACACTCCGGTGAGCTGATGACAAGAGGACTGAAACAGAGACGGACAGAGAGTCTGTGTCTAGAATTGATTTTAACGATTGACTTTTTGCTATCAAAGATTCTAACGTGAACATACACAAACTGCTCCTAACCTCTGGAGCAGGTTACCCCCTGATTCTGGGAGTTTTTAAAATTAAACTCGAAACATATTTATTGAGAGTGACTTTTTATTGTCAGTAGCACAGTGACACTTTCCCTTTTCCCTCTTAATTGTACATTTTCCTATTTTTTGGGTCGGAAACATTTTTTTTTCTTTAGATTATATTATCATTTTGGGTCTTTTCAGTCATTTTTGAGGGGGTTAACATGTACACAAACTATGGAAACTTTGCAATGCTCTCTATAAGGTGAAACGCGGATAAAGCAAGCCAAAACTAAGTTGCGCCGAATTTCACAAAACTTGGTAGGAGCATGTTATAGCACAAGGCGAACAAAAAAGTTAATTGGGACAATGGCCTCAGCTCAACAGGAAGTCCGCCATTTTGAATTTGGTATCCATGTTGGATGCTAAATGAACAAACTCATCTGAGCACGTATCGTACCGACTATTCCTTCTTTTTTAACATTGATTGATTGATTAATCTCGTGAGAACTTGTGGCAACAAGACCTCGTCCCACGCAAAACTAGTGTCATAAACATGTGATGATGTGATTATTAACTCCAGACGACCTGTGTGTGTGTGTTTCTCTACAGGAACAGTATCGCTTCTGCTACGACCTGGCACTGGAGTTCATCGAGTCGTCCTAAACAAAGGAGAGACGAGGAGATGGAGAGAAACGGCCAGAACACCTTTTCACTTCCCCTCGTGTTTGATTCTTTGCTTTCATTTGCTCCTTGCATCCCTTCTTCACATGACACGAGAGAAACTGGCTCCAGACAAAACAAAGGGAAAGAGAAGGAGCAGCGAGGAGAGTTCACTCCTCCTCTGCTTCACATAGAGCCTGTGTATGTTTCCTGGTATGTTATGCTTCTCCTTCACATGGACTGGACGCCTCATGCTGTTTCAGCTGCAGTACTCCGTGTGCACTGTAGGTGTCCCACTCCTTTGCTCATGCAAGATGCAGCCACAGCTTTTTATTAAAAAAAAAAAATGAATAAACTGCAGTCGCTCGGTGGCTCCACTCGTCCGCTCGCTCTCACGCTAAATTTCTGAGTAACTTAAAGTGAGTGATGTTGTGAATATTTGCAGCCAACCTTTTTTTTTTTTAGTACAAGAAAGAAACATCGTGGCCAAACTCTCTGTGAAAGCTTCTCTTTAACGCTCTGTACAGCAGCAGCAGCAGCAGCAGCAGCAGCATCTTCATGTTACTGGTCACAACATAATCATGTGTTTGAGTATGTAACAGCCATTTTGTCCCCATTGGTTACACACAGAAGAGAGAAAAGTCATTATTATACGTTTGCTTTTTAGCTTCTTAGAAACGAGACTGACAAACGAATCAAAAACATCGATCATGTTTACATGAGGGAGTTTTAGGCTTTTAGTTTTGTTTGTTTGTTGTTTTTTTTTTACATCATGAAGTGGCAACTTGAAAAAATGTGTAGGATTTTCACTAAAAATGTATCTTTTAAAAAAAAAAAGTTGAATATGTATCCTTGTTTGTGCAGAGTTGATTTGTGATGTCTGATTGCTTTTTCTTTTGGAGGATTTGAAGTCGTCTTTGTTCCCTCTGCTTTGTAAACATCGAACACTTTTCATTTTCTTTTTGTTCAGCCGTTGTAAATTTAGCTTCATCACATTTTGTTTCAGGGCTGGGCCCAATGCACTTTCAATTCAGCCAAATTCACAAAATGGGATATCTTTACAAAAAGTGCAAAAGACAAACAGATTTAAACATTGACTGACAGCAACAAATCTCCTTCGTGTGTTGAGAAAGGGAATTGGAAGTGAACTGACCCCAGGCTTCATTTGTTTTGTGCACTGGTGGCCAAACGTGTACGTTTTTTTTTTTTTTATTATTTTCTTTGCAGCTGATGTTTATTCATAAGCCAAAGACTTTGTGTAAATATGTCTATATGGATAAAGCACATTGTTTGTATTTATTGTTTTGTTTACTTGCATCGCTTGTAAGAACAATCACTCTCCATTCCATTGTTTACCACCAGCGTTTCTTAGAACTGAGGGTCAGGACGCAAAATGGGCTCCCGGGTCGTTTTCCCCTGCGGAGTCTCCAGAGTATTCCTTTAATCGGTCCTTAATGAGTCCTGAGGTAAGAGACGACGTCACACTCAAGAACCCCCTGGTTAGACGCTGTATATTAAAGCATAGACGTAGTTTTTTGAGTATTTAGGTGGAATTCAGTAGTATTGTCTTGTTTTTTCACTTAATGGATCTCTGTGATGTTACCGTGGTTTCTTTGTGTAAAAGCCCATTGCTCTGTGTGTGGTCGGTAGAACATCCGTGCGTTTGCAGAGTATTTTTTTGGATAAAAGCTCCGATCACCTCTTAACGTCTTAGTCTTCGGGGATAAGCCGTTTATCTTCACCCTCGTATCCCCGCTCGCCATTACTCTTGGACACACACACTGGACTCAGTGATGCAAACAGGCTTAGCGAGCGGGAAGAAACACATTTATCGTGCCTAATTATTTGAATTTACTTGTTGATACGAGCGTTTCAACAGCTGTTGAAAGCGGTCGGATCACTGACGGATCATGATTCAGTGTTTTCATTCATCATCAGAATTCTCCATGAACGACGCAACGTGGTTCTTTTTGTTCACAAAAAAAGATTCCGAAACAAAAACATAACAAAAAAAGGAAAATTGTATTGTAAATAAAACGTGGTTGGAACAGGAGGAGAATCCCTGCTCGTCAGGATGTTACTGTAAATAGACTTATCATGAAAAACTTCTAAAAAAAAAAAAAGGCTCTATTGTTCGAATGAACAGTAGAGATTTAAAACGATGGATGCAATGTCAGAACATTGGTTCTGTTGTAGATGTCAGAGATTGTACTCCTGGAGGATTCTGCGATTTAAAAAAAAACAAACAGATATTGTTTAAAAAATCTTTAGTCATGAGTAGAAAACTTTATTCTGTTGGTGGATCCTCAGTGTTCACTTGATTTTCCCCAGATGTCTGGAGAGAAAAAGTTTAGAGGCCAATTCACTACGTTGCTACAGTCGTACGTTGCCTTCAGTGGTTTGAACAGTTGGACTAAACTGTTGTTTGTCTCTATAGCATGCAGAGAGAAAAGTGAAGCAGTCAGTGAAAAATAAAAAAATATAGAGAGAGGAGGGGGGGAACTGTTGAGATGCCAATAATTCCTCCTTAAAGAATCTGAAGTCCTGGCCCCTGAGGAGTCGTGAATGACGCTGGTTTCTGGGTGAGAGGCCAGTCTGAGTGTACAACTGACATTCATGGTTCATAATTATTCTTGTCTGTAATGTTTGGCTTCTTTGCTGTAATAAAGACCACTTCTTTAATTAAAAAAAAAAATCTGTTTGGACTCTTTCTTCTGGCAGCGAACAATTAAAATCACTGGCGAAGAAAAGGACACAGAGGAAGACGAGGCCTGCGCGACTGGTACTTGGAATTATTCTGCCCGGTTACATCGTTCTCCTGTGAATAAAATCATCACAGAGGGATTAGAGGCAGATTTCTTCTAACTTTTTTTGTAACAGGTTTCTGAAACAATTCAACATTTATAATAGCAGTTGAATGTTTTGCAATTCTTATATTGAAATATCAGAATATTTGTCATTCTCTCTCATTTCAGACGACTTCACCATCTGCTATATTCAGATCACCTGCTCCACCATGATTAGTCTCACCTGTGTCCAATTGATTCATCGCTCCTGTCCTCAGTATTTAACCAGTGCTCAGCAGTTTCTCTTATCTGCGTTTAGAAAGTCTTCCCGCATTTTGTGTCCTAGTAAGTGACCTGTTTTTTTGGTGCTTCGCCTCCAATCTCTGCAATTTCTTTCTTTGCCTGTGAACATTTATTGCTTCAACCCTAAGAACCACACTGTGCGATCGGGAGTGAGGACAACTGTGAGTGGTACTGATGCATTTTTAGTACTTTTCCCCTTTAACCTCATAAATGCTCCATGAACAAATACAGTGAGAAAATACTGATCACCAAAGTTAATTCCTCTTCCTCGCATATACTTCACACACTGGTATAGTGACAATAGATTAAGGAGCAAGATATAAGGTGACTCTAATTATTATGCCAGGCTTTTGAGAATATCTTTGTAACTCATTCCCAACATAAAATAAAACTCAGTCACACTATCTCTATCCATCCCGAAGCTTCAGCCCTCTTTGCTCACTTTACTTGTGCAGCTCTCTTGGTAATTCATGAGAATGTTGAGTGTGAACAAATTGGTGAATTCAGCTCAACAGTATTTCTGATTTATCTCCAAGTACCACCAGAGGAAGCTCACGTACCACTAGTGGCAACCATGGGATAAATGAACAAAAACATACATACACAGATAAACCCGATGCCCCACGACTCCGTCCTTTGAATTCTCAAATAAAAGTGACACTTTTCTCTCACACCCACGTTGTTTTCTTTAAAAAGTTTAATTTGCATAATTATTTACAACAGGTGGTAGATAGCAGTATTTAGAAGTGTCAAAATATACTGAGTCACATTGATAAAGCAGGGGAAAATAATAATAAAATGATAATACAAATTGGTGAAATCATTTTGAAAAACTTGCATTTAGAAAAAGAAAAGGAGAGTTTACAATTCATTTATAGATGAGTCTAAAAATGAAATCCTCTTAAAAATCAATCTTACAAACACAAACCCGATCTGTAAGATGCCGTAATATTGAATAGCAATGAAACACTAAATAATACATTCATTTTCACTATCCTGCATGCTATCTGAAGATCTTATAAAATAATTGTCGACAAAAGGAAACGTTAAAACGACAAAATAAACGGTGGTCAAGAGCGGAAAATAGTTCCATTTAAATTAGGCATATATTATATATTTATATATGTATATTTCTGTACAAATACTGAATATTTGGCATTATATTAATCCTCATTATTGATATATCTAACAATTCAAAATAGTTTTTTAAGCTAACCACAAACCTTTATGCTATCTTTTTTGTTGTTTTTTTTTGTTTTTTTCTCATATCACATTCCAAAAACCCATAAACAGGCCTTTTTGTTATTTCTACCCACAGCCACAACACGAGACATGTCTCCACCAAAGGCAAACAAAACTGTGACTGCTCTCTCTCCTCATAAAACAAAACGGAAACGTGAAGGACAGCACGGGCAGGTAGGCATATCATGACCATATTCTTTAACATAAACATGCAAATTCAAAATAATAATATGCAAATATGGACAACTGCATATTGTGTTTGTGTACATGAGAATTGGTGCGGAAAATAGAACTTAAATTCCCTTCTTCTTTGTTTATGACTGATTCACACTGACCACAAATCTATAGATATGGACACTAACATCTCAAATAAAAAAAATAATCCAACAATAAGCAAATATTTTAATTTAACATCACCGATAGTAAAACATTTTGCCTGCTTAAAGAAATTTGGATCAATGATTGTGAAGCTGCAGCCAGGGTACAGGCTTAAAATTAGCTTACCATCAAGACTGGAAAAAATACAGAAACTATGGAGGAGGATTGAGGACACATGAATTTATTTATTTAAGTCATACTTCTGAATATAATCTCAGAATTGTAAAATAAAAATCTCAAAATTCTGACTTATGTCAATCAGAATTCTCTCTGAATACTGACTTTAATCTCAGAATTGTGACTTTAAAAGGTGGCCCTAATCCTCTTCCGTAATAAACAGATAGCATGAACGCGTCCAAAGCTTTAGCAGAGATGCTGCTAAAGCTGAATAAAGCCTCCTTGTTTGTCCACCTCATTTTTGTGTACAAATAAAAACTAAAAAAAACAACAACATTTGACGTCAATAACCAAACTTTACACTTGACATGTTGTCAACTTTTGGACAAACAAAAGCTAGCAGTGTGTCTGCTTTCACTGCTATGCTAGGCTAGTTAACTGCTAGCTGCAGCTTAGCAGAAAGATGTGAGCACAGTAGGTGTTTTTCCTCCACTTAAATGTCTTTAAGTAACATCTTTCCACCTTATTTTCTGTCAGAAGTCAAAAGATGAGGATGAAAAGCCAACCTACATGTATATAGACTGTATATAAATTAGGCTTATTGCTTGAGGAGCGTTGTACACTTGTACACAAATGACTTCATTTATGAGAAGAGAGAGCAAACAATAGAAAGACATCTTTGCAGCGCAACTGTTTCAGAAACAAGGAGAAAAGCTTTCAGTGAAAAGCGAAGGGAGTCTCACTTAAAAATTCAGGAATTGTGTGACAGATTTTGTGGATATCCTGTGTGTGTTCTTGTGTGTGTATTTTGTGAGGACCAAAAACCATAGGGAGTGAGGACTTCTTGGGAATAACCTCTTAAAATAACAGTTTGAGGGGAAAAGACTTGGTTTTATGGTTAGAATTTGGTTTAGGTGAGGGGTCTGCAACCTGCAGCTTGTGTTTGAATAGATGGAAGCTATTCCTGACATTTGAAAAAGTACACATATGCAGTCCTGTCCATCTTTGGCTCCACAGCCAGGCAGGTTTTTCTCAAGCATGAACTACATAAAATATTAAATATATAAATAACTACATTTATCGTATTATATATGATATAAGTGGGTTACGTTTTAATAATAGTAATTATCCAAAAACAGTGGAAGGACAAGGTCTACATAATTCAAGATAGTATTTTTCTCCTCTATATAAGAGGTTGGGTATAATAATATAATATTAATTTCATAAATGCAAATAGGTTTATGTGGCTCTAGATTCATTTTATTTGGGTGGAGAGTGAACAAAAGTGGCTCTTGCAGACCCCTGGTTTAGGTTAAGGTTAGGTTAAGTATCCTCACTACGAATGCTGTGCAAACGTGTGTGTGTGTGTGTGTGTGTGTTTGGTGTGTGCTGATTGTCAGAATAAATCCCCCTCCCCCCCCTCCAAAAAAACCAAACTTTCAGTAAAGTATAAGGAGAGAAGTCGTTTGATTCAGCACCTTTTTCAGACTTCTCTGAGGTTTATCTTCACGACGACTGTTAAGAGGTGTCCGACTAAAATGTGGTGTCCCGTAAAGGTTGTAATGTACAAGTGTCTGTCTTTGCGTCAAGACTTAACATAGAGAAGGTGACAGGGGAAAAAAAAAGAAAAAGTAACTCTACGTTATCACGTCAACACGGATAATTCGAGAGCGTCACTTAATTCTTTTCAGTAACTGTTAATGTCAAGCACACAGTTCTGCTGTGTGAAGGAAAGGTGACGTGCACCAGGGCCGAAGCACTGCTGCATAGTACACAGGCAATGACAAACGCTTCCTGTGGAGATTACAACTATCATCCTAATCTGCTGTGTTCTCTCGTCTTCACTATGAGGTAAACAGCTGTGCCTGCCTGTCGTCGTATATGAAAACACTATTGCACTTCTCGGCTGGTCAAGTTTTGTCAGTCTGCGGATTCTGTAGATGTCGGCATCAACATCGCGAGATTACAATATCGCAGCAAGGAGGAAAAATATAGATGATCTTTGAATAAAATATCCTTTTTTTTTTTTACTTGCTTAAATAGATGTTGCGTGCACTCTTTTATCTTCAATGTCAAGAATCATGTAAAATGTAAATTAAGTGAACAAATGTTCCCAAATCCTCCTTTGATATCCTCTACAGTCGATGGTATTGTGCTGAAGTTTATTACATTAAGAAGTTTGAACTTACTGGATACAAAGTAAATATACGTTTTCAGTCCAAACCCAGCCCCAGTTTCCAGCCCTTTGTAATGTTTGTTTTTTGTTTGTTTTTTTTCCCAGACAAACTCACACCCTAAAGAGTTGTTGCAGTCCTTTTTTTTTTCTCGTGAATCTCAAACCCAAAAACACTTACTCACAGAGTCTTATGAGAATCAAACTGTAAGGCACCTGAGGATTTTGTCATGTACATAGTTGCCAAATGTCTAAGCCCCTTGTGGCGCGGCGAGATGAAACTGTGTAACACAGACGACAAAGTGACAAAAAAATATCCAGTCTCTCAAATCGTAAAAAGAGACAACAACTAAATGGAACCGTGATCACAGACTCTACGCGAAACCACGAAAAATACATTTTCTTAATGTCTATAATTCTGTTGTTGACGTGTTTGTGTGTGTGTGTGTGTGTGTGCCTCTGTGACCTTTGAGGACATCTTTGCGTGTGAAATCAGCCTCAGTGATCAAGTGGCATCATTTTCCATTCAAGCCCATGAACGAGAGGTCGTTCCACTCACTCCTCGTCAATTCACTCTCTGCCGCTCGGTTTGAGACAATGTCACCGAGAGTGGACCAATTCCACTCTGCAAGATTTTTACCCTTTGTCAAAGTGGAATCTGTTCAAACAGCCTGCGAGGAGATTCTTAGCCGCTAGAGGCGACAAAACAGACAAAAACAAAAAGCCTCTCATTTGTTTGTTTGTAAAGGTAGTTTCTTGAAGTGGGAAAAAGCCCGGGTTGATGACAATGACTTCATACACATGATGGAGTCACAGTATACAGTCTGCGGGAAGTAGACTTGATATGCATGACCTTCAGTCAGGTGGAAGAGCTGTTAGATTTAAAGTAGCCCCATCGAGCTGTCCACGTAAGCCAGATCCACTTTAGCCCCGTTTGAGGGTAAAAAACTTATGTTGGAACGCGTGAAATATAAACGTGGTTTACAGAATTCTCTGTCTGGCTAAAAATGTTTGGGAAATGTTGATTGTAATCGATGAAAAAAGATTTAACTGGATACATGTCGATATAGAAAAGCTCACACTTTGAGTTTGAACAGGTGGAGGGAAAAAAGAAAATAAATATGATGTTAATCGACAGAAAACTCTTAAAATAAAATAAAGGATGATTAAATAAAAAACAATCCCAGTCCTTGTTGAGTAGTAAAAAAAGGGAGCTAAGTAAGTAAGTAAATTAGAGAAATGGTTGAACTTTAAATTGAGCCCTTTGTCAGTTCCTTTTATTATACAATATAATGCACATGGATATCCAGGGGAAGACTTTTATTTAAACTGGGATACAATTAAGTAAAGTATGACATTTGAATAAAGGGGATTACTTTGTATATACTGTACTGTACTGGTGCTTAGAATATTCTCCTTTTATGACAATAACAACAGTGTATAAGCTTCTGTTCTTCTGTTTGAACTGTGATTGTAAGGATAAGGACGGGAATTATGGACCAGAATGACACGTGTTAAAACATTCTACTATATTTACTTTGTTATTTCTGGGGAAACTCTGGGATTTTTTATTGATTATGTGTTAAAAAAAACCAGAAACATTTCCTGCAGAAACCTAAAGTCTACATTATCACGCGTGTCCTGGCTTCTTTTTATCAAGGGTGTTGTATTAAAATAAAACCAAATACACGATGAAACATACGGATATCAAATGAAATGGACGTAAAAAATTAATGAAAGTTCAAAAAATAACAATTTCAATGTGCAGTTTTGTTGGATTTTTAGCATCTGCTCATGTCCTGTGAGATATATATATATATATGTACATATGCATATATATAAATACATATATATATATATACATATATGTGTATATATATATATATATATATACAGTATATACATATATGTATATATATATATATATATATAAATATATAAATATATATCGTCTGTCTTTTTGCATCGTCGGGCCTCTACATTCATGAATATTTTTGGTTAAGGCCGTTAAGGTAGAGTTTTTTTTTTGTTAGAGATTTAGCACTCATGTACACAGAGTAAAATACAAAAAAATTGCAGAGTAACTCCCCTCCCTGTGTGTTATGTACCTTTACCAAAGCTCTTCCACAGTCCACACACACTGAACTGTTCCCCCCACTCGGTGCTGCTGCAGCAGCAGCAGCAGCATCATTCTCGCAGCCCTGGATCCACATTAGTTTTAATTAGCTGGGATCAGATTTGACAAATGAGGATGAATGGGAGTGTGTGTGTGTGTGTGTGTGTGTGTGTGTGTGTGTGTGTGTTGACGTCGTATAAAATGTGGACAATGATGCATTTTTCAGCCAGCTTATACTGTGAGCAGCACTATGCCCTTGGCTCAGTGTGGGCATGTTAAGACTTTACTTTGAAGGTTTGTAATCTTTCTCTCTCTCTCTCTCTCTCATTAATGATTAATAAATATATTTTTCCACGTGAGAAACAAAAACTGTTAAAAACCTTCTCCTCATTTCCATCACTGAGGGCAAGAGCATTGCAAAGATGATCTTTCCTAGAGTCACAATCTACCGCACGTCATTGGAGAGACAAACGGGCACCATATTGTTAATAAATCTCTATTTAAAAAGTCCTTGAGTGTGTGTGTGTGTGTGTGTGTGAGCGTTTGTGTGTGCACAGAGGGTAAAGGACAACAGTTTTAGAGTAAAAAGCAGCACCATTTACTATAGTAACTGAATATTGTTTAAAGTGTCATTTGCACCTGTCTTTCCTAGACTACATGAGCAGATCAAAAAATAACAACACAAGTGTTTTTTGTTTTTTTTTTCATTATGCACCACTCGGAACAAAGGTCTGGACGCAGTTTTGTTGTGAGATCAATCATTTCTCCTATGAACCAAGATAGAAACACCAGTAAGGACAAAAAGCGCTCCGTGTCAAATCCACCCACAACTGCTTGACCTATACAGATACTCTAAGACTGTGATGCTCGCTCATAGTCGCCCTAGATACTGTAAGTGTCATCAAAATTGAGTAATAGAAGAAGTGGCCCAAACGCCAAATCGGAGAGAAACGGAAAAAAAAACAAAAAAACACAACACAAAGTGCAGTTTGTGTGTGATCTAACCAGAGTAACATGGAATTCTGTGGTAAATTTCCCCCCATACCTGTCCTTGCAATTCAACTGCAACGATAATCACATGAGCTTCATAAACTACATTTCCCTTGGAAATACAAACATGAATATTATAAGGTGCAAAATGCATTGTTTGATACAGTCGCCACCCCCGTCCAGGCTGCACGGACGCGTATCTTCTTTTCTTTTTCTTGTTTTGTTTTGTTAATAATTCATATTTGTTCTGCAGTGGAAATGTATCCAGCAGCAAACGGCGTCCATGGATGTTATCAGATGTGGAGATTATAGAGGGGTAATATGTGAAGGGAAAGTGGAATAAAATGATGTTTTAGTCTTATTTCAGCAACACTGGTCAACAGCTGCAGCAGTCCTGCTTTAAAGAAACGATGAAAGACGTTCCACTGGGACAAGATTTTAACCTCGTACATGGCAGGGATTTGAAATCATATCGTGTTTTTTTTTTTGTTTTTTTTTACCAACTGTCATTAAAGTCTGTGTGAGAATGTGAATGTCTTTTTTCTTTTGTTTTTTTTACGTCTTTAGCCCGAGACCACTGTTGCTGGTGAAGGAAAGTTGCACTTGTTTCCCTTTAGATGTGGCGAGTATAGGATTACTTATGCTGCTGACACTGGAGCAATGGCAGTGATGGAGAAGAACAAGAGTTTAACAGTGATGGATACGATTTTGTTTGATGCTTTTGAAACTAATATCATGTGAAATGTCGTTGTTGTTTTTTGGGTGTAGCAGCTCATTCTCAGGGTGCAGGACTTAAAGCTACACTAGGCAACCTTCTGTTTGCAGCTCACAGGTATGCAAACCTTTTTTTTTCAAAGATAATATTTAATGCTGGTGTGTCCAGTTTTTTACTGTTTTGGAGAATCATCTGTGTCCATATATTGTCGTTTAAACTGATAAACTGATTTTTTTTTGTGCCCAGCATAGCTTCAGCGTGCGACGACCCCAGGGAATGACGACACATAAAGACAAAAAAAAAAAAGACGAGCCACGGTGACGGCACAGGAGGGAGATGGACGAAAGGAGCTGTGAGGTGAGTCGGTGGACCTCAAAGTCGCGTCTGGGCTTCGGGGATGTAGATCTCGATGCTGTCCGCTCTCTCTGTGGCTGAGTTCTGTCTAAAAGAAGCTGCGCGTTTGGCAGCCAAGAGGCGTCTGCGGGCTTCCTGTCGCTGGCGGTCCTGAAGGTCCAGAGAACGCTCCCGCGTCATGCCGCCACGCCCCTTGGCCGGCCGCTTTGGCAGAGGTGGAGGCCACTTCCGCTCCTTGGGTTTCAAAATGACACACATTAGGGAAAAAATGTTTATCATCGCAGCAATATCACAAGAACAGATGATTTTAGAGGGGCCAATGTATTGGGTACACTTTTTCAGCATCTCCTGAACACAAATATCTAAGCTGTTTTCCTCAAAAACAACCGTCAGAGCTGAACTAACATTCAAAAAGTTTTGCAATGCAACGCAACGCAATGTTTCCTCTGATTGCCTGGCAATCTGCCACTGGATTAAAAACAGGCGCTCGGCTCGCTTGCAGGAGATAAAGCCGACACACAGAGCATCTGTGTCACTGTGAGCGCTCGGCTCCACGGAGCTCGCAATGTGCTCTTGAACTGCTGGGGGTGAATGACACCCCGTACGACTACAACTGTAGCATGAAGATAATGATCCAAGTGCCCCGAGGAGTCTCATCTGTCTCTCAAAAAAAAAAAAAACCACACACATTATAACTGCTCCTCCCTCATCCACAAGCACCACTTTTAGCAGTGTGTGCTGCTGGGTAAACTGCTGCTAATGAAACTGGTTTGATATCTTTAATGCTTACTAATAATAATAATATTTCATTTAATAGCATCAAAAAGTACCAATATATGTTACTGTCAATGCATTCAAATACATGTTGTCTTATTTATAGCCACTGACAATAGCTCTTTGTTTACTAAGTACTTTTTGACAGCAGTGTATATGACATATGTCATCTAACCCCAGTATTTTACACATGGTACTAAGTATATGGAGAAAAAGTGCTTTCACTCATGTGTGTGCCGAGAACTAACAAAGGCCTATAAAGAGCAAGTGCAAATGTCATGATTGTAGGAATGAGAATTTATACTATAAGGATTGACAGGAATTATGGACCAGAACTACATGTTTTAATACATTCTACTTTATTTACTTTGTTAAACTACTGACAGGAAGTGGGAAAAACTATTCACTCATAGGTTCATAGTGTGTGAACATCCTGTGGAAACCCAAAGACTTTTAAGAACTCAGTAAAACTGTTAAATGTCTGAAATCTGAATTTTGCACTATTGACGGCAGAGATCTGATAAATATCTGAGGGGAAATCATTAGAGGCACCTTTCATGAAAATGAACCAGGTAATAAGTGATGATGCCATTATTCTGATTATTCTGTCTACTTTACTCTAAAACTGCGAATAAATTCACCTTCTTCTCCGGACTCTCCACCAGCTGCCACTGGTTACTCTTGATCTGCTGCAACTCATCAAACTTGGCAGTGACGTCGTCGATGGAAAGCTGCAAAAGGTCCCAGAATCCAGCCAGGTCCTGAGATGTGGGTCTGGGCATGGCACTGGGGTCCTGAAGACACAGTGGAGCGAAGAATGTTGTAGTCTTAATATCATGGCTCCATTTGAACCTCACTATTCCCACCACTAGATGGCAATATAGCTCCAATATTTAATTTTCATTTTCTTTAAAAGCATATTTGGTAACATGTGTCCTATAAAACAGTTATTACTTTCTGTTCCAACAACAAGTATTAAAACAAATGACTCAAAGGAAAGATGATTTAATTAGATCACATAATAAATAAACCTTTTGAAGTAAATTAAAAACACAAAATTACTCTATTATCCATTATTACCACAGACAGGAGACATTATAATAACTGTGAACCCAAACTAAAGTCAATTCTAGCAAGTCCAAATTCAAAGCTGGACTACCCCGCACTTCCTCCTCTGTCCAGCAGGGGGGTGGGGGGACTATCTGAGAGCCCAGGGCAATAATCTACAGCCTGTCACTACCAATGTTCGACTTAATTCATCACCCCATTATCTATGAAGAGACGGAGTAGAAGAGTGCAGGCCAAATCCACACTCAGTGAAAACACACACACACAACTTAAAGCAGTGAAAGACTAGATATCAGCTTCCTCTGCGTTTTTTGTTGTTGTTGCTGTGCTTTAAACAGGTGTGTTTTATCTGTCTGTCTGTCTCTGTCTACTTCACCGTTGCTTTCTCCTGTATCTACAGACACATTCCCACTCTGCCACGACACCGCCGTCTTCGTCGTCGTCGTCTCATTTATGCTGACTCGGGGTAGTTAGCCGAAGAAAAGGTATAATTTCACCCTGTCGACGTGACATGGTGGCTAAACAGTGAGACAAGCGCGCTAAGTCCATTACTCAAACTCTGAAGTCCCATTCAACCCGGCTGCGGCTGTGCACTGATGGATAGCCTTGGCACAAGGTGCTGCTTTCTATTGGAATTCCCCTTTTGTCCACAGTGGGGTCAATACAGGCAGAGGGACGGTTTCACTATCGATCTGTGATGGTCTGTTTCTGGCATTCGCACAAGTGCAATTCCAAGAACGTGGAGACAATGTATAAGTTTACTCTCCCCCCCCCCCACCCTTCATCTTTTTGTGTGTGTTTTCCCCGTGTGACATGTCAACATCATGTGTGCTCTGTGGGACAACACTCACCAGATTCTGCTGACATAACCAGTAAAACTGCTGAAACTTTTGAGACATTAGTAGCTGAGCACTTCCCACTGCACTCCGGATTTTCCCTAAGACTGGTGGACACAAACACACATGCAGAGAAACAGAGAGAGAGAAAAAGGCAACATGGACAAACGCTTGTTTTTAAACCAAAGGGAGTTCATTCACAGTGATCCACATTCACATTGAGGTAGATCAAAAAGTCAGAGGAAAACTTTTGCAAACAACTTAAAAAAGCTTTAATTATCATGGCATGGCTGATATTCAACCTTTTAAAAATCAAACACAGGCTGCGTCTTCACCAGAGTCAAAAGCAAAACCTGTTGGTGTTTGTTCTGTCCAGTGTGTAAAAAAATGGTGACATCTAATTATAGGATTGCAGAGTCCCAGGTGCAACTGGGAAACTACGGTAGCCTTTGAATACCAGGCCGAAACACAGCAAAACGAACCCTAACCCCATACGTCTGATCCCAGCTCTGTTAGTGAGAGAACAAGCCAGCACTCCGGCGTGTTTGCCTGTTTGAGCCTCCATAAAGCAAAGCACTTGCTTAAAGGCGACATAGACCAGAAGCTCCAATTAACGCTGCGTTTGTGTGTGTATCTGCGTCATTACCTCGTTTATGAAACCCTAAAGTTTCAGAACAAACAGTTCAGCCACTGCTGAATTTTATTGTTTTCCTGGGCTCTGCAAAGCGGATCGGCACTTCCCTATGCTGATGATGTCATCAGAAAACCTCACCACCGTAGCGCCTCCTGGTGGCACTAGTCCGGGCACATCCGGTTGCGTACATTCAACCGCAGAAGAAGAAGAAGAACGGCTCTTGTTGTAGCTGCTGAGATGCAGAGCATCCACCGTGCCAGAGGGGGAGCTGTGTATCTGAAAGCTGGCCTATCTATTACGTCACTTCCAGGTACCTGGCCAATCACAGGACAGTGGGAAAGCTCTCGTTGGCTGGCCAATCACAACACAGTCCACGTTCTGGGGGTGTGATTTTGGTCTGAAACAGCGCGGCTGACGAGAGCGTCAGTGAGGAGATATTTTGATCGGCTCGTTTGCAGCGATTAGGAGGTTTTTAACCATGAAAACAAGTTAATATATGTAAGCAGACCTCAATAACTAACATATATGTGTGATATAAGCATTCGATGTCACCTTTAAAATACATGTAAAAGGCGTTTTTTGTAAGGCTACAGAAAGTAAATGACTCTTATTTTAAAGCAATGGCACACTTATACAAACATATGCATTTGTGTTGCATTTATTTCTGCCAGTAAACCTTCTTAAATCTCACACACTGGACCTTTAAAGCAGGCATGTCCAAAATCCAACCCGGTCAGATTTTGTACAGCCTGCAGCTTTGTTGTCGCTGTTTTTTTCATGTATTATTTACAACCAGGGACAGACAGGGATAGAAAATTGGCCCATGTCACCTGTTGTCCCCATTAGCTCAGCTGGTAAGGACTTGTGCTTTGAAACCAGAGTCCAGGGTTTGTAACCCAGCCATGACAGGTTCATCTGTTATTATGATATCTTATTTTTTCACTTGTTCAATCCTGCGTGGCTTAGATCTGGTTACATTGCCATTTAAAAATGCTAATTTTGACAATGAAAATAGAATTATTATAAAATACTACTGTTAAAAAAAAAGGGTCAGAAAGGACCAATCGGCCACTGGGAATCCTCACATTATCAAAAGGTTTGGACACCGCTGCTTTAAAGGGTTGAATATGACAATACCATGATATTCAAAGCAATTTAGTTGTTTAAAGGAGTGATTCTCATAATAGTCTACATTGATAAAGTTCACATCATGACAAGCATTGATCTCAGATAAAAACAAATAAAGTTACCCTCAGGACACTCACTCTCCTCTGACAGGTCATGTTCTTCTGCCTCTCTCTCCATCTCTTTGCACCATCCCTCCAGGCGCTTTGTTTCATTGTGAAGGAGCTGCATGAACCAGCTGCCGTCCCTGCGCAGAGGGGACACACGGCCTGTGTCCGCACTCTCCAGGCTGGGTTGGATCAGCCAGGATTCAGGCTGCGGGCTGGTAGGCCGACTGGAAGGCCGGTAGTCCTCCCGGTAACTAAAGAGACCCTGCGTGCGCACCGTACGGATGGCTCCATACTGCGTCGGCGTGCTGGGCTCAGAGTGGCGGCCGAAGGCGCCACCAAACTGCAGGCCCTTGTCCTCCATGGAGGGAAAGCCCTCCAACTCCATGTCCGCTTGCACCGCAGTGGTCACACTGTTTGAGCGCTTGAAGCGCCCGTGCCTGGAAATGACAGTGGTGAAATGTGAATGAAATGACTTGTAAACAAAGAATAACTATTTCTCTGTGTGTGTGTGTGTGCTACATACCGTTTGTGACCTTCCACCTGGATACCTATTGAGTGGAACTGAGGAAGGCGTTTACTTTCAGTCTCAGAGTCGGTGACAGTTTCCACCTGGTAAATATGAACACCACAACACCTCCAAACATCAGCATGAGCAACAGAAATAGTAAATGTTGATTTAAAGCTGCAGGGTGGGATCTTTGCGTTTTTTTGTTGTTGATGATGTTTGTTGACCTTTGTGAACAGAAATGATATAACATTTTTTATTATCTGCATCCTTTTCTGAAAACGGGCTCTGTAAAGCAATACTATTTAACCTGACTGAGGGAGCGTTTGTATGTATACAGTGGCAGTGCTGGGGCGGGTTGGGTCAAGAAGTGATTATTCCATCAGCTGGATCTTTTGAGCAGTATACTTCACTTCACTTTGCATGGTCTCTTCTTTGTGACGCTCTGGCTCTTCTAACGTAATATTGTTGTTGACATAAATCACTTCCTGTGTGCAGCTTGGGAAGGTCACAGATGAGTCAAAAACAAAACACAAAGAGTGGTTAGGAGCTTAATCAGCATTGTGTGATCGTATTTGACAATGCCTTGAATGCAACTGACATTTGTTTCAATTTAAAAGTTACATACTACAGTTTTCATTTTCCACCGATCACAGATTATACATTTCTATTGTCCATACTGAGGAAGACAGGCGAGCAGGAGTTCTTTGTTACCTGTATCCCAATTGAGGAGCGTGGGGTTTTGAGGTACTCCTCGGCCTTGGACACCAGCACTGCTTTGTCGCATGTCTGGACAGACGTGTGGCTGCCCAAAGACGCATGCCTCTTGCCTGCTGCTGACTCCATGGCCATGGTGACCGCCTTGGTGCTGTCCAGGCTGTCCGTAGAGCTGTAGATGGGACGGCCAAGGCTGTCTGTGGTCCACAGACCACCCCGTGGATGCCTGCCCTCCTGGTAGGCATCTTGGGTGGACTCTGTGCTGCTCTGGGCTGTCACAGAGATAAGAGGCTTGGTGGTGGTGCGCGGGGGCACAGGAGGTGGAGTCTTCTTGTAACTGGGAGGATATGATACCACTGGATAGCACAAGCAGGATGAGAGGACGAGGACAACGAGGCAAGACAAGGGTAGAAGGATGAAATAAAAACATGAGAATGTAAAAAAAAATAAAATGTGGCCAAAAGCTGACAAGGGCCAAGTGGTGCAGTACACCTGCATCACACAGTGTGTGATGGAAGAGTGTCATAGTGTGATTAGACATTAGAGGAACTCAAAGTGGAGGCGATGTCAAAAAGGTGAGAAGCAACAGCTGTTTTTTTATGCGTTTCTGAGGAAATGGAATGAAGGATGAAGGGAAAGTTTTGCTCCTTCTAGTACAAGTGGGAAATTAGTGGTAATCCATCCAGATGGACCTCACAGCAGAGCTGGACATGCACCAACTTTACTTAATTACCTTTTTATATTAAGCCTGACTTCATATGTAGTTTTTTTTTTGGCAAACTGCTAAAAATAACTTCCATTTTGAGATAATGGAAAAGATAATAGCAGTCTTCGATACACATGGAAGCCTAACGTCCAATTTAAAGTGCAACAATTGTATAAAACTTGCAAAAAAGCCTCTAAATGCTATCTATCTATCTATCTATCTATCTATCTATCTATCTATCCATCCATCCATCCATCCATCCATCCATCCATCTATCTATCTATCTATCTATCTATCTTTTTAGTATTTACACAGGTGAGTATCTTGGACATTGAATAAATGAATCAATACAGCAATCAATACTGATGTGGTTTGATTACTCAAGCATGTTGGTTTACGAGTGTAAACAGGTGCAGACAGCTCCCAAAATACTGCACACACACACGCACACACACACACACACACACATACGCAGGTTTGCACTCCTAGTGACTTCCATTCATAATGCCTAACTTTAACCATAACCACAAGCCTAAACTTAACCAGTGCCTCAGAAATGAGTTTCTACTACTGGTCCTGACAAGTCAACGGTTATACCAGTTAAGGCCACAAAGGTAAACATTTTAAACAGAGATTTATTAATATGGCGTGTGTAACACACACACACACACTGTTATCCAGTTACAGATCTGACTTCCTTCCAACTTGAAGGGGCTGCAGTTCGGCAAGACACGGTGGGTGGATACCAAACTGAGAAAAGCACAGTGACTCAGCCCCTACTTATCGCCATGCAATCTATTTTTACACATTCCACCCGTCTGCCTTTGTTTCTAAAGGGAGAATGTTACAGATTGCTCTGTAAGGGCAACAAACTGATAATCGCCCCGCATTTCTGTAATCTAGTAGAGACTGTATTTTCATTCATTGCTCTGTCAGTAGAATGCGTAACTGTTAAATTCTAGTTTTGCCATATGTATCACATTACTGCAGGATGATAAAATACTTGCATAATTCCAGTGCTCGTGGCTTTTTCTCATTCCACATTATAATCACTTTATGAAACTGCAGTAAATGAATGGATTCGCAGTAGCACACATACATTATAATTTTAAAAAAAAATTTCTCCATTATATTTCTACACTGTTCACAAAGGTTGTATTTATTTGTTGCTATTGTACTTTTACATTAAAAAAAAGCACTTTCTGTACAGCGACATTTCAATGATGGCACACATTCTAAAAGCGATCATCACTTGAATCAGTATCTTTGGAAACAGAACTGAACACACTAACCTTTATCAAAGAAAGATTTAGTGCAGTTAGCGTATTATGGCCGCGTACATTTCAGCTCTATAGTGCTTACAACCAGTAAGTGTTTCCAGACTCTTAAATGTGTACTGATGGTGGTGCGATGAGAAAAGGTCATCGGGTTTTCAAAGTTACTTCTCGAGCGTGAATGTGTGCCACACACACACTGTCACAGTCAAATAACCTCATTTGCAGAGGTATTGAATGAGAGTGCACTCCCACAACAGGATGATGATAAATACTCTAAATTAGACTGTCACCAGAGTGTATACGATGAGTCAGCACTACATGGTTCATTCATACATTTTCTTGCGTGCCTAAATGGGCTGACATTTAAGGCCAGACTTTGTTGCCTTGTGCACCAATGTTAATACGCCGGGCATAATCACACAATTATTTGCTTAAGTTGGTGTTGTTTAGCGAAGACCTTTAATTTGCTGACTCCTCTTCAGAATAAAGTGCCCTACTCAGTGAAAGGAGAAAAAAAGACAAACTACAAGATATTGCAATAACAATGACTGGACAGCAGATGTCCTCCTATGGACTTTTCATTGCTCTGGGCAATACAGGATCATGTCAAATATAATTCTGGTATTTATGAATATTGTATTACTATCACAAGATTTAATTAAAGCGGCTTATAATACCTGAAGCTAAAATCAATAAAATAAAGGCTTCCTTGTATTTATACATCTTAAATCAGCTCTACTTCTTGTAGATACAACACAAAATACTGCCTTTATAGTATGACGTTTATACTAAAGCTTTATAACTCCAGCTTTATACTAAAGAAACTCATCAATATAAAATAAAACACTGACAAAAGACATTTTCTGTGCAAGTATTTCTTCTTCTTCTTATATAGTACGTTTTTAAATTACTATATTATAATTAAATTTAAAAAAAAAATTTAAATTACTTTTGATACTTAAGTACAATACTTTCACTTAAGTCAGTCAGTCAGTCATCATCTACCGCTTTATCCTCTGCCAGAGGGTCGCGGGGGGTGCTGTGCCAATCTCAGCTACATCGGGCGATAGGCGGGGTACACCCTGGACAGTTCGCCAGTCCATCGCAGGGCCACACACAGATAGAGACAAACAACCATTCACTCTCACACTCACCTCCTAAAAAAAAAAGTAAAAAGTTTGACTTCAACTTCTTCCAAAGTCATTTTCTTCTAAGATACTTGTACTTTTACTCAAGTATCCCTTTTAGGTATTTTATACAAGGCTGGGAGAGTATTTATAGTATATGTTAGCTACATTCTGCTAGTTTATACTTTCAAGAAAAAAAAGCCTGAGTCACATATCCCTACAGGACAGCCCATGATCAGGACATATGGCAGAATAGGCAATAATAAGTGCACTATTTTCTCTCATATATCATTTTACATTACTACTACTGTGTCTAATGTACTCATTTTAAATTATTGACGCTAAATATAGACAACACAATGGACTGATTTTAATCAGTTACTATAAATAAATTATAGATTAATCTATTGTTGTAACCTTTTTATTAAACGTTACTAACATTAAGAGAAGCCTGTGAGATTAACACTATTTGTAAAGTATTAAATAGAGCATATAAATGATGAAAACATGCAAGCTAGCAAACGTTTCCTTTATGGTGGATCTACACCACGTGGTACATGCACCTGCACCTGTTACGTCATGACGTCAGACGTGTGACTCGACGCAGGCAGACGTCAGCTAGCTTATCAGAGTCCAAACAAGCAGGACTGTGTGAATTAACACTCGCAGAAGTAGATGGAAATACTTTGGAAATGGTTTCAAAACTCTGTAAGTACTTTTAAAAACGTTTTTTCGCCACAGACCCGCTAAAAAAACCCAAACAAACAAACGCCATCATCATAACACCAACAGTAGCGTCAAAACAACCGGATTTTTCCACTGCGGTCAAGTGAGCCGTCATTCGTCTTCGCGTAGTCAAGTGAGCCGTCATTCGTTTTTTTAAGTGCGCCCGTGCAGTCGAACTTACGGTGAATGCTGGGAGTCGGCTGAGAATCAAAGCTAGTTTGATACCGGCGCGATCACTTCCGGTTTTCAAAATAAGACAAGTGCAATCAATTTCTCAAAAATTATACAGTAAAAATGTTTGATAATGACTGAGGTAGTAGTCAGCATGCCCCTGAAGTCAACTGTGCCAACCATTGTCTGAACTTATGGGCCAAAGTGATTTTATTGTACAGTAAAAATTGAGTTTTCTGTCTTTTTCTGAGTAATAAAAAAGACAACTTTGATGCTTAATTTCTCCAAAATTATACAGTAAAACTGTTTGATAATGACTGAGTGAGTAGTCAGCATGCTCCTGAGGTCAACTGTACCAACCATTGTCAGAACTTATGGGCCAAAGTGATTTTATTCTACAGTAAAAATGGAGTTTTGGGCCTTATTCTGAGTAAAAAAGACAACTTTTACTCTTAATATCTCAAAAATTATACAGTAAAACTGTTTCATAATGACTGAGTGAGTAGTCAGCATGCTCCTGAGGTCAAATGTACCAACCATTGTCAGAACTTATGGGCCAAAATGATTTTATTGTACAGTAAAAATTTAGTTTTCTGCCTTTTTCTGAGTAAAAAAAGAGACAACTTTGAGGATTAATTTCTCAAAAATGATACTGTAAAAATGTTTGATAATGAGTGAGGTAGTAGTCAGCATGCCCCTGAAGTCAACTGTGCCAACCATTGTCAGAACTTATGGGCCAAAGTGATTTTATTGTACAGTAAAAATCTAAATAAGTTAAGGAAAATATTTAGTTCAATAGCTTCTGGCTATCAGCTCGATTGATTGCACTTGTCTTATTTTGAAAACCGGAAGTGATCTCGCTCGGTATCAAACCAGCGCTGATTCTCAGCCGACTCCCAGCATTTACCGTAAGTTCGACTGCACGGGCGCACTTAAAAACGAATGACGGCTCACTTGACCACGCGAAGACGAATGACGGCTCACTTGACCGCAGTATTTTTCCGGTTTATACCTAATCCTGAAAAAAAAAACAAATCATAGCTATGATTCAGAATAAGTCAGAATTTACAGTTGAAGTGTTTTCAAATGTTTGACATGATTTATAAATGCACAATTTTTGAAAAATATTTTCATTGCAATATCACAAAAGATATATTGACTGTATATTGACTTATGTTAATGTAAATTGTTCCTCAAACTAGTTTTGTTTGGCTAAAAATGTACCAAATATTTGGACAAATCCTCAAAACCCAACTCTCCCTGGGGCGATTACAGTAGGGTTTAAGTGTTTGCATTGACATTTATTTGAAAGTAACTTGTTTTCAGATTTGTATTTACTTCTTTCAGCAGTAGTTGAGTAGCCAAAAATAATTTAAGGAAAGCATTTTCTTTGTATCGGCATAGGCTATCCATTGTCTTGGTCTGTGGCTACATTCAGATTACCAGGCTGCATTTATTTCGGTTGCTATGACTCTAATATGATCCTTTCAGGGCTGTGAGGAGACTGAAATCCGAACGCCAATTCTGGTTGTCAAATGTAAAATGATTAGTGTAACTTATATGTATATATAGGCGTTTGTAGATGAGATATACGATAAGTGGCCAAACATCAATGAGAACAGTCATATCAAAATCCATGTGGCTTCTTGGGGTCATTGACTTGCAGAGGAAGCTTTGGAAGCCTATTTACTGTATGTGTGTATGTTCTAAATACCATACATTAAATGAAGTTTTAATTTGATTATCCTATGTAAAGTATATCTCTTGGAAATGTCTTGGAAAAAGTTGAGCTACTCAAAAATTAAATCAGGTGTTACAAAAAGGGCAGTAAAACAGTATTAATAAAATAAAATAGCTTCTGCACAAATTTCCTCTTGTTTAAGAAACACTTGGATTTATATTGTGAATTGGGTCGCCACTTTTTGGCACCTACATAACAAGTTTGTCATAGAATCTCACTAACTATAACTACTGTTTCTGCGTTTCCCCTGTGGAGATCAATAAACATATCATACAGATCTCCCTTTTCAAAAATATGATGTTATTGGCTGTTGTTGATGACCCATGTAAAATGGTATATGTGTACTCACGTTGCTGCTTGAGAGCTGAGGGCAGTCACAGATGAAATTTGATATGGAATGACTCAGATTATCTCAGGTAATATGAATTTAGCCTTTGTCAACAATGAACCTCATGTCCTCCTTTTCTGTCCTTCTTTTATATCACAAAAATAAATAGCCGGACCGTTTCGCTACCCAGGGATGCATGACTGCAACTGAAATGCAGTTAGCAAAGACAAGAGCTGTAGTATGGAGGAAAGGGAGGAGAGATGGGGATGGACGGGTACCTGGAGGTGGCTGAGCGCGGTCCACACTGCAGGAAGTAGGGAGACGAAACTGAATCCCTGCAACGAGCAAGCAGCACTGGTTATATGAGGACAAGTACAGGTATCACACACACTCACTAATGCAAGAGGTTTACAGAATGTTTTCTCTCTGTTTATCCATTTACTATGTAAGTCAGTAACAGGCAAGATGACAGAGAAACACACATAAGCTGGATTTACAGATTTAAAAATAGATTGTGTCAATGTTTTTGTCACCGAACCATGAATGTGGATGTACCTGGATAAAATTAATTTTGTAAGTGAGTTACATTCACACTCAGTAAGGGGATTTTTTTTGTTTTGGTTAAAAATCATCATCCAGCATTTGTTGTGTTTCTGCCTCAAAATGCAGAAATTCTAATAGCAGTGACTCAATTTACATGTTGATGGGCAATGTTCATAGGCAGCTATTTCTCAGGAGACGCCGCAACCTTGTTTACATGTTTGTTATCAAGGCTGTTATTGTCAGATACATTTTAAATTGTATGTCTCTATAGACTTTGCACTTGTTCAGTGGTTGCTGTTTGCTATTTCTGTTGCAGCTGATGATATTACATCCAAAAACCTCTCATCACATTGGAAAACCAACAGAATTATGATAAAATGCTGAAAAGAATCGATATATGCCAAGGTTTTTTAAAAACATTGCCCATCATCTGCATTGACCTAATTAAACATAATAAATGTGTAACATGAGCTAAAGGCTAATCCGTACTTCTCAGGCGATAGGCTCAATCAGTAAGTGAGCAATGCATTAAAACGTACAGCAGGAGAAAACATGCATCATCTGAATCTTAAAACAGACTGCTTCACCCTAACATATTGCACATACATAGAAAACAGGGCAGAAATGATGCAAACGTAAATATCCAAATCAAGACATGATCTCATATTTAAAGTTTAGGATTAAATAAAAACGTCCCACTTATTCAAATTTTATACTGTTTTGCGCTTCGCAACTTTTAATTCCTCTGGATTTGCTTGCATGATCTTAAGTCATTCTTTACATGTGTCTTTGCTCAATATGTAATTATAATTTCTGGAGCAATAAATTATCGTCCCCATTTTGATTTACATGTATATGTAGTTTTGTTTTGCAGTTTCCATACATGACTGTATGGAAACCACAGTGCGTGGACTAAATGTAAAGTGTGACTTAATCTCATGAAATTAGTTGGTATCTCTGGTGCAGAGAATTTGTAACAGGCTTTTAACTCTTGGGCTTTTTTCAACAAGCCCCCCCCCCCCATCAAACCTTTTGTTCCTTTGCAGTCAAGACTTAAATTTCAGTAAAACCGTTGCAAAAGTTCTGACAGCGCATCCTTTCCGGCGACTCCCTCCGTTTTGTGCTGGAGGCTGTTCTTGCCATGGTTGTGGACTCAATCGGGCAAAGATGGTGGTGAAATGTTCTTACTCAGGTCTGGGTGGGTTGAGGCTTAATGTCATGCAATGACTGACGAGCTATACATGAGCATGGGGGCTGAGGATGTAAGTGAATGTGAAGTCTCACAAGTCTCCTAATGTTTTGTTTCACTGTATTACCCCCAAAAAACTGATTGGAATATAATGAAGTTTAGCCTACAGCTTTATCTAGTTTCACAGAAATTATTATTGAACTCTATAACAACTTGGCTGTAAGAGCAACCTAAATTGCAGACTGTGAATAGGTGAAGTTGGTAGCTCTTTTGCTATTTTACATGCACATGTAACCTATTCTAAATGTTTTTCATGAAGCAAATGGCTTCACCAATTACATCTTCAATGTAAAAAGATTGAGGAACGACTAACAAATACTACATGATTGCTGTAGATCCTTTATTGGATCGGTAAAATGTCTATTAGGTGATTACGTCTGAAGTGCAAAGTACATTTTTTGTCATAAAATAGTCTAAAATTGCCTTTTCTTTTGAGCATTTTTTGTTCAAAGCAATCCCTCATTTTAATCTGAATTGTCCTAAATAATGCATGTTCCTGGTCAAAGTATGTCTCTTCAGTGTGTGTGCATTTTGCCACAGGCAAAATAAATTGCTGTGTTTGCTGTACTTTGGAAAAACAAAAAAATAGACTGCAGGAATTTCCCCTTTCCCCCCTCCTTTCTGTGTTACTATACCTGACCCAGTGAAGCACTGTGTATCTCCTCACGTTTAGGATTGAGCTTGACAATGGCACGGGTGGCTTGAAACGATGAGTGGATATAGATGGATTAATGAATGGAGGGGTGATTTGACGCAGGACAATTAGCAGGACTTCAGAGTGTGTTTAAGTCAAGAATTCCAGCTGATTCTGCAGGATACGCAGAAAATTCCAATTGTGTTGCTCCTTTTTTTTTTTCAAGAGCTGTACAACACACAAGCATGTTGTTCGTAGCCACATACATATATACATACAGTGGTGATGCCCCCATGGATGCAAGGTGGGTAAATCTTTTATGCATGATACATCACAACAAACCAAAACAAATCAATGGCCTGTAAGTGTCACCAAACACTCTTTTCATTTCTCTTCACCCACTGATGGCACCTTCTCTAGCTTTCACAGATACCTGTACAGTATGGAGTAGTTAATGATTATTTTTGCTGTTTTTAAATCCTCAGTTACTGGGATCAATAGATAAGATTATTTGAGGGTTTGTCATCTTAAAGGACCGCATAATATGCTGAATAAGTTCTATTTTAAGCTGCCTGTTGAATTAAACACTCGGGGAGTGTCCACTTAGGCCTGATGGTGGCACTGGAAGAAAGGTCATGGGATGTCCAAAAACCTTTACAATACCATATCCTGTGTGGCTAATAAATTCATTGACATTGGTTTTATACATTTCACAAAAGGCAGCTGAATTTAAACTTTGCCACCAAATATAATCTTTTATCCATTTTAAATGGCATTCAGCCCACTTAATGTAGTGTATTTGCAAATCTGTCAGTTCTAGACAATCTGTGTGAAACCAATAACAACTTCTTTATGTAACACTGCACCTACTCAATCAGTAAAATAATCCATGTATGATTTTGTGCTGACTGAATGAATAGTTCCATTGTAAAGCCTTAGTTTAAAGTTTAAAGCTTTCCCAATAGTATCACAAGCAACTATGTGATACTAAATCCATCACCAACCACCTTTAGAATCACAAGAATTGGTAGCATCAATCCTTCCATTAAACAGCCAAGAATAACTGAATAAAAGAACTCCATTCATATCCAAATCACATTTAGGGAAATCAACTGAGCAGAAATGGTCCTTTTACATACCAGAACTATAATTTGAGTATCAAAACCAGATGCTTTTTATCAACAAAAAAACAGCATTGATTTGTGGTGGTTTGAAGAACAAAGCTGTCACGTTGTGCATAACCTTTCTTGTTACATGCCAACGTAAAGACACACTATGGTGCGCTGATAATATTTCGCTCTTTATGCTAAAAGAAAATGTATACAATGGTTAAAAAAAGAGGAAGCAAGAGGGTGAGTCACTAATAATATCAATGAATTTCAACAGAAGTGTAATATTAAAACATAATAAATATAAAACAAACAAAATAAACAATTGTATGGATTTTGGAAGATAAAATATTTATGTGCAGAAGAGTGCTTAAAATGAAACATTTACTCTTGTGTCTTACTGTATTCAGATGATGTAGATATTGTGCTAATATGGCCAACAATAACCAATTAAGTTATAGTTTTTTGGTTTGTTGAAGTCACTTAGCGAAAATTCACTAGTTTCAATGTGGAAACAGATGAAAACATTTAAATGTGATAAACATATTTAGTGAGCAGAACAGTATTTTCAATTTATGGTATGTGTTGATTTTTACAGGTGGAAATGTAAGTGAATCAGACAAAAATACATGGAAAACTGTATTAACAACAATAACAACATATATATATATGTATATATATATATATACGTGTGTATATATATATATACATATATATATACATACATGTGTATATATATATGTGTATATATATATATATATATATATATATATATATATATATATATATATATATATATATATATATACATGTATATATGTACATATACATACATATATATGTGGTTCCCTACCAGACCTACCGTACTCTCTACGCCCCCCAGCTAAGCTACGGGCGCCTACAATGTGGGGAAAAAATAGAAAAAGAAAAAACAAAAAATGAAAACCAAAATGAAAAATATGAAAGCTTAGTAGGAAATATTGAGTGTCAAAGTAAAAATACACCGTGCAAGACTCATGCTGTGTATTTGCCGTGTGTTTAGGTGTACGGTCTACTCACTACGAACAAAAAAGAAAAAAGGTACAATTCATGCTACGTCTTTTTCATCTTTGGATGCCACTGTAAAGCTATGACCCCCATTTTGCCATTTAAATTACCATAAACATCATGAACATTTTATTCTTTTGTTTTATATCAATTTATGAAAAGTACATAAGGCCAATAAAAGTTGTAAATTAAAATTCACAAGAAACACCACAATAAGCAAAAAAAAGAACAATAAAAACCAAAGTATCACATGTCACATTTCATTCTTTTAACAAAATAAGCATATGCTAACAAATGCAGGCTAAAGTATAGATTTTTTCTTAATGGATGCTATATTACTTTGAAAATAATGCAGTCTGAGATCCCTGAATATTGCAACGTGGATGATGCAAATTAGCATGTTTTCTGTAAGAAACCTGGAATAAGTGCAGGAAAATAACATGTGTAGAAAATAATTTATATTTTTAAGCAGTGTTACAGGTTCAGGCGAGATCAACTTTCAAAAACCTCTGTCCTCATAACTGGACATCACATAGTTGGCACAGTTGTTGCATCAGATCTCTGGGTCACAACAAAAATGATAACCAAAATTCATCAGTCATTTTGTGAATTGATTACACATAGTAACATCATGTTTTTTTACAAGTCATACTTTCCTACAAACACTCATATTTTATGACACAAAATATGGTTGCATGGTTAAAAAATAGTTGCAAATACCCCATGTATTTTTTATCTGTTGTATTCTCTAAATCTATAGCTTTAATGAATATGTTTTCAAAATAATATTTCCATATCAATATCTGCAATTTTGCTACATTTAAACTCTTTTTAAGGGAAGATTATCTTTGGGCTAAATGATGAAATGATAATGAAACACTGAAATAAAACTATGTATAGCACGGGTGAGTTCCCTGGCATCAATCATCAGTCATTAATTTGTAGTACAACTGGATATAAGAATTGAAGTATATGAAGCATTTGTACAGCTTTTCCAATTACACTATCACAAGCTTTGTATCTCGCTGTATTAATTTTGAGTCTAAGTCAGAAAACAAATTGTCAGTGTGTGATGTGTGATGCACTTTTGATTGTTCATTTCTTTTGTGTCGAGATGTTATGAAGCATGTGGATGCTACAACATGGCAGAAATCTCAGGAATCTCACCAACAATCTCTTTGACACTATAAGCAGAAATAAAAAATAAATTGGAACAAAACAACCCTTTTGCTGGAAACAGCTAAAACCTTTTAAGTGTTGCCCGCTGCTCATGCACAAATAATTGTAATAAAAGAAACATTATTTTGCGTGAAAAGGGCCAGCCACCTATATTTTCACTCCTGGCACTGTTGATTTGTGTGAAGGCTCAACATAAACGTCTAATATCTATAACTGTAAATATTCAGATGGCGTAAAAATACAACAAAGAACAGACAACTTGCATAGAATGAATGAATGTAGATTGGAGACATCATGATTGGCCGGTCTTCAGCACCTTAAAATTACTTTGCATTCCCCAAACAATGGGAATCGATGTTAAGTAAGGAATGCCATTGCAGCTCCCTTTTAATTGTTCAAAAAGGAAAAAAAAAATACAAGTACAAGCCTTTTTAAAAGTTTTTTCTTTTTCATATATATTTATATATTAAAATGATTATAAGCTAAGTCTTGTCACAGTCATATGCCTTTCACTGAAATAATTAGTTTGTCTGGGTTTATAATAATAATTAACAGGTTATAAGCTTTTTTATTAAAAAAGCTTATTCTGTATTGCAAATAGTGAAGGATGGCAATCATACATTTGGACTTATTCCTTTTATTCTTTGTACCACAACCTCAACGTCTGAGGAGTTGCTGCCAAAGGTTACCTACCCAGCAGGCCTTAACACAGGCTACATTCACACTACTATGTTTTCATTTAAATATGGTGTTTGCAGATTAAGTAATCTGCGTCATGATGAGCATTTCATCTTAATTTCACAAGTGTTTCAACTAGAAATAAAAGTAAATAGTAGGAGTTGAGTTCTGGCAGATAAGAGCTTTCCTCAATAAAGCCAATCAGGAAGAAAAAATATATTGAATAGTCACCAGGGGGAGACACTTCCGGTTGCAAAATTAAAATAGTTTGAATCGAAGTTCATGGAAAAATTTGCCTGCTTCTCGCTTGATACATAACGCCAGTAAACATTTTCCTGAGGAGTTAATGGTCTTTATCGCTAGTTTTAGGTCTCAGCACATGATGTCAATTTTATAAACTATGTTCACATTTTAAGGAAAACAGATGATAAAGCATGGCACTTATAAGTAGATACCAGTGTAATTGGCAACTGGTATTGTGCCAGTGTGATTGGGAGCCTGGTTGCAGATAACATTTATGAACTTATTGTTGCAAAACCTCAACATGGTCGAGCATATTCTATAGTCTTCGGAATGGGAGTTCAGATAATTGTGGATAATGTTACGACGAGTTGTCACTTGATTTTGAAATGAAAACAGAGTAATATGCATGTAGCCATAGTATTTCTCCTGTAACACATTGGATTATAAAGGCAAATGCAGTTTTTAACATGTTTGATGAGTAACTCTATGTGTTGGGTGGGGCTACTGCAATAACTGAAAGGGAAATGTCTGCCTTTTTTTTCTTTTGTGGATTTCAATTTCCCCTCTAGTACAGCCTCTTTTTTATATATATATATATATATATATATATATAAATATCTTTTTCATAATGCCACGCTTCTGTAAGTATTGTCTTTTGTTTGTGCAAAGGAGGAAGTCGATCCACTCTCTTTTATGAATTGAAGGATGTAGCCTCTCCTTTGTTACAAGTACTTTGCAAGGTTCACATTTCAGTCAGGGGTCTGACACACATACAGGCTCTCCGTGGTCCTGTGCTGCAGTGATCATCCAGAGAGATAAATGTTGTCAAACTTGGAGATGTTTGTTGTTGGCCTCAGTTCCATGGGCCTCGGTATTTACTTTGGTACGCCATGTTGGACAATTCGACAATGGAGTGGATGGATGGAAATGCCAGTGGCAAATGAAAATTCTTATTTTATGAGTAACAGACAAAATGATCAATCAGCCAAATGTAGGGAATGATCAAGGCTCCCATCCGTCACGTTTTGACAGGAGCCCAGCTAAGCCATCACTAGTGAGGCGGTGTTAGTACATTCAGTGGTACTATACTGCTCCTCTGGGGACATGTCTTGTCAGAGAGTTAGAGGCCCTCAGTGGCTATGATTGTCTACGTTTAGGGACCAATGTTTCTCTGTTATCTTTCAGCAGTGATGAGCCACCCCAGCATGAACATTTTTCCTGGCATTACCAGATAAATGTGGCATTTAAAAAAAGGTGAATATGGTAGAATTTACCAAAACACGACTGAGTGTTTTTTAGACCATTTCCTCTTAAAGAAATATGAATGGATAGGTAAGACAGGTAAGAATCTCCAGTCACCACTGCACAAAAAACAATGGCCCAAACACTGTATGAATTACCAACTACCTAATAGGGTGTACAAGCAACTGGTTGGTAAACGTGATGAATAAAATGGAGGCAGACTTCAAAGACTGGAAAAAGTGCTGTGTTTGGTTTTGAACCATAACTACTTTACTTTAACCCAGCTCAGCGCTGGCAACACAGTATGAGTACAACTGCGAACAGTACAAGTATTGAATATAAGTTTCTATATATACAAAATGGTACATTTATACACATGTACAGAGTTTGAAGAATGAATGCAGTTTGTGCAAGAACGAACTGAAGCCAGTACATTCATACTTAATGATCACTGTGGACCCCCAGCTGTTTTCCTCTCCACACGCTATTAAATATGAAATCTTTGTAAACTTTTTTTTAGCTAGGGGCCACAAAGCCGGTCGATAAATCTTTTTTAGACCGTGTCATCCATAGAATATTCCAGAGAATTGGGCTCACAATTTTATTTGGACTATTTTAAGTTGTTGCCAACACTCGTCTTCACTAGTTCAAATAATCACAGTTGCTGCTTTGCTGCTCTAGTCTACATGTTCACTATTGAGAGATTTTCAGTATTCCCATTTCAACTGGAAGTGGCTGCAAAATGGATGAAGGCCATGGCAGAGGAATGCTTTGATTAGAATAACTAAAAAGTAAACTATATATCATTATATTCATAAATAATGTGTTCATCTTCAATGCATTCATTAGAAAACTAGGGTTATAAAGTTATTCACAGTATTTATTCAGCATACCCAGGTGCTTAAGTTAATTTTTCTACATGTGGAGAAACTGGAATGAGCATGAGCTTGAGCTATTCAAAGTCATGTGCAGAAACAGGCCAACTTATTCCTCACCTCACAATGGCTGAGAATTGAGTTTTTTAATCATTAAATGACCCTCAGATTTCCAATCATGTTTGCAGTAATTGACTTTTCTCTGAAGGTTGGGTATTTAAGACTGCCGAGAGAAGATAACGCTGCTCTTGTTGGCACTTGAGGATCTGCACATCAACCACATTCTCTCTCACATTCTCATGTCACCTCATTCTGGTGTAAAACCTCATCACTCTCATTTATTCCACAGCTAAGCAAGACACTTATTAAAAGATTGCTTGAACAACAGCAAAACCTGTTCAAGAGATGACAGACTGTGTCTGCATAGAGTAAAGGGACATCTAACAACTGCACTTCCCTGTCTTTCTTGGTCAGGTTGTCACCCTGGCTTCCTCGGCTCAGCTTATAGAATGCGTAAAATGGGAATGATTAGAATGACATAGACAGATATGACATGGGCCCACTGGTGTACTTTCTGCTCCATAGTTCTAGACTGGCGCTTCTGTGACCACCTGTGTGGGCACCTGAATCTGGCTGCTTATATGTCTTTTGCTTTTTGATGATCTCCCATGGGAAGTCCTCTATTGGAAGTGGGCTGGCAGGGCTGCCTGACCCCTCTGGAGTGCTTTCAGGGGTTCCCTCAATGATCTCAATTCGGGGTGGGTGCATCAGATCCATTATACTGAAGGGTGCTGGCTCTGGTTGGCACATCACAGACTTGTCTGATCTGTTTTGCTGCACAGCCCAACTTGTGCCTGCTTGAATTCCTACGGACACTCTGTCATCTGTTTGTGTGGTACTGTCACTGCAAGGCTCCCGACACAAAGTCCACATATTGTAGCACTGAGTAAAGTTGAAGAAGTTGCTGTTGAAAGTTTTTAATTCCCCACAGACGTCTCTGCGCAGCTCCGCCAGCTCATAGCGCATTGCTGAGATTTCATCTTTCCACTGCATATTGAAGGCAGCAACCATGTTAGCAGACTCCTTAAAAGCCTGAATGGCCTGAGGGACTGGTGGCTCAGAGGTGCCTATGGGTGAGGAAGGGACCCTGTATGATGGTGGGGAGGCCGGTGGGACAGAGATGGCTGTTATGGTGGAGCTAGTACTGTGCTGGCTACGAGCAGCAGCAGTCTCTCTCTCCAGCCTTTCCAGCTCCACATAGGCAGAGGAGCTAGCACCGTCATCGTCCTCTATCATGTCTTCATTTAGTAAAGAGGTCCCATCCACAAGATCATATCCCTCTGGAAGAAAAATTTAAATATGCAAACAGAAGGACATTGAAAGTGAAAGGAACAGCTGGAGTGTGATTTCGATTTTGGATTTGAACTAGAACGTAAACACATATCTATGGAAAACATACAGTATGTGAGTGACAAATCATTTCGAAACACATACAAGATCAGACTCAATAAATTCCTGTTTGTTGTTAGCAATTTAAAGTCAAGTGTTGGAGATCAGCACTCACTGGTGTGTTGGTCAAGTGTGTATGCACTAAATTACTAAAAATGCATTTACTAAATTGCGAATGTGAATAAAGCACCTTGTTATTTTTTTATCAACATCCAAGCATATTTTTTTGTCATTAGTCACAGTTTGGATATATTTATTTGAACCTACAGTATATTTGGTGTTCAAGTATAACTTATTTAACAAAAATATCCATAATGACCTAGATGGTCAGTTCAAAGTAGCCAGTACCAGGACAGACCTATTTAATATGTTCATGCTGAGCCTAATTTTAAAGAAGATAAGGATTGTCATTAAACTCACATACTGTAGGCCTTTCACAATGTTTTTACACTGCCTTCTCAGTCATCTCAAGGCTTCTTTCCATCTTTTCACTGCACAGCACAGCAGAGTGGAATTAAACACGAAATGCATCAGTTGTTATCAAAACGATGAATCCATTTTTGGAGAACCCTTTTCTCAAAATGAAAAACTTTTTTTTTTTTTTTTTAACTTTACTGCCATTTTGTGCAAAAGAAAAGATGCAAAGGGAGTAAAGGAATCACAACCCAGTGGGCTAAGAAGCAGATATGAACCCTATTGAACATATTAGGTCCAAGGTGGCAGATCAGACCCTATGGAGTAAGTAACCCAGTGAGGGGAGGGGTGACTCCCCCCTTCAGGGCTGCACCAGGAAGAGGCTGCAATCCCACAGTCAAAGACAGCTGACAAACTCAATTCAAAGGTTTAAACTTTGCCTTGTGTGGCTTTTTAAAAGAAGTCAAATTTTCATGGAAAGAGAAAAATAAATTCCACACATGTATGGCAGACAGTCGCTGCTCTCAGACATGATTGGAGACGATGCGATAACATTCAGTGCTATTTTATGGTTGCGATGTGAAAACATTCTGTGTGGTTTGAGAACACTTAGAATAGTGACATGACAAACAACTCACATAAGCCAGCAGCACATTCATTATTGTCAACAATTTGAAGGTGGTTTGAAGAAAAAAACAACAAAGTGTCTGAGGTTTTGTGAGTTGTTTGGAACCGTTTTCTACAAGGAGAACATAATGAGATGTATCTACCAACTATATTATTTAAAATCCTGCATATCTATTTTTTTTTTTTTTACAGAGAAGGCAGTGCAAAAACACACATATACATAGATATATGTATGCGTGTCAACATTAAAATACCTGCAACAATCATCACTGATGCCTCCAGTTGTTCTTTCCCCCTGGTTATCCTTCAAGAGATGGATGGTCAAATGGAGAGGGGTTTGCTGCTCGTCTGCCCTAGGGAGCATCATGGGATCTCTTCCCCACTCAAGGGCCCACTAGCCTCACACAGTGTTTGGTTCATTAGGCTTACAAATCAGTAAAAAAACTAGTATGGATTTCACGAATCAATGTTTTGCTTAGCCAAGATAGACTGGCAAAGTTACTTCATTTAATTCTAAGGCCACTAATCCCCCAGAACAGTTCAAAGAGTACACAAAAGGAGAAATATTGTTTGTAGAATCTCTTAACTGGAAGTTCACAGTAAAGTGTGAAAAACTAATCACCATATATGCTATATGCTCTAACATATTATAACTGAAGCATCCTGCCAATCTTAAAATACAAATTCACAATATATTTTACCATCAACTGGTTGTTTAGATGATATCAAGCTGACAGATTTGGAGCAAAGAGCTAAATAATTAGAGTTCAGCAAATAAGACGGTGGGATTGGAGAACACTTCTTTATCCTCGGTACTTGTGTCACAGCAGAAATTGTCAATGTAGACCCAATTAAAGAGGAGAGGATTCCAAAAACAAAAGTCCAGATTGAACAGGAAAACAAAGCCCACAAAATGAGTAAAAGTGCATAATGTCTCCAATATTAAATTGACAGAAAAGTATACAAAAACAGTATCAATCCAGGGCATAGTATATACAAAAAAAATCCACATAATTATAGAAAAATGTTTCAATAGGGTTCATAGCTTTACTCTTGCAGGCAAACACCAAATGCACTTAATGAGGGAGTTACTGCAAAGACTCTGCTTGCACAAAGAACCTGAAATGCTGATTTTGTTCGCACTGTGTTGCACAAAACCTTATAATCCTTGCATGCTCAATTTAAAAAAGGAGCATATACAGTATAGCTCAAATGAGTATCTAATTGAGTCATAAATAAAGAGCCATGAGTTTAGATTGACTTTCGTACATAATTATAAATAATAATGAAATATGATGATGTAAATTAGGTTTGCCCAATTGGAAACTTACAAAGACACCAATGATTTAAACAAGAGTACTGTTATAACCTCTTACAAAGTTGAGTTTCATGCAACACAACACAACAATACTTAGTAATACCAAGTGAAGTTTGTCCTTGTCAAATGCTAGGAATATGTCATCAGATGGCAGTTCCTTTGTGCAACCAGTGTGTGTTTGTGTTCTGGTCGTTTAGAGATTTTTTGACTTACCTTAAGTTGGTTACATTGCGTTTTTTATTTAACGAGATCAATTACAAGGTCAGTTGCAAAGCAATTGCTTATGTGTCGGTGCAACAGAGCAGGGGGAGGACAGGCGGAAGGCTTGTCCAGTGTATCCTCTCAACATACAGCACTGTGCAAAAGTCTTATGGCCAAACCAGCTTTGCTGTTTTTATGATGCGTGATCATTGGAACTTGAATTGAAATGATGTGACTGAAGGCTTGTGATGTATTTTTATCAAGCTGTCAATGAGTTTAACTCGTACAACACGTGTATGTGATGCTCAAGCATGTCTTGAATAAACCTGCCTTAACAGACGTTTTTCACAACAGGTATTTGTCCACATGACAAACACAGGTTTTACCAGTAACAGGGTTCCACTCCAGGTTTTAGAGAGCCAGGGTTGTGTGTATTGTACAAGTGTGATACTTGCTAACCTGTAGAAGCTCTTTTTTCTAAATCATTTGTTATTTTAAAACTGCATATCTGCCCCTCCTATTTTCTGGATGTGTTTGAATGAAGTGATTGAGAAGTAATTATACTGTATGGTCATTACCAAACCAACAAATCTAATGTTGAAATCCTAGGATTTTTGCACAGTGCTGTAAATAGTTCAAAAACCTGCCACTCCCCTACCCCCTGGCCCGTTTAGGACTTGACCTCTTCCTTAGCAACTCACACGCCTCGCACAACACTTATATAGCACCACAGTTTTAACATGCTCATGGTAGGGCCTAGTCCTCTCAGGCATGCCATGTGATGTGGCTGTACTGTGTTGTGATAATATGTGCTGTGAGCGTGTCGCCATCTGGGTGTTGAAAACAATGCGGCCCCTCCCACCCTTATCCCAGTCTACAGTTTGGCAACGCCACAAGTTACCAACCAGAAGCTCGGCTAATGATGCATGAATCGTGCAAAGTAACGTACAAGCAAATCCATCTAAACAAACTGTGAGAATGCAGAGGCAAAAACAAACACACGCACACCGTAGCTTCCAAAGAAAACTTGGGATTATTCAGCCTGGCATCTCTGAAGCTCAAGGGTTCCCCACTGTACATATGTAGGTATGTCAAGTTTGTGCGCATGTATAGGATGTATGAGGATATGTAGTCTAAGCCCTCTCTCATTTAGGGGGGGGATTTTTTTTTACCTGTTGTGGATCTGAGAGTTGAAGTGACAGTGGAGGATGTCATTGAAGGCAAGCAGTCGTCATCTTGGGAATAACCAGCCTGAATTGCACGGAGGTAACTGTGGCTTCGAGTTCGGAACGAACCAGGCAGGTCCAAGGCCTCCATGGCCTGGGATTCTACTTCACTAAAAACGGACTCGCAAACTGACTCAAACTGGCCATTGATCTCAGTCTCACTCACCTGAGAGACAAAAACAGGAATAGCAGTCCTTAATTTTTCCTCGTCCTTTCTCTTTCTCACTTTGATTCTTCCCCTTTGCACAGCAAATATGAAGGAGTGTTAGCATAAGGAAATGCCACTGTCACTTCCGACCTTTAAACTAAATAAATGTCAAGATCAAATTAGAAAAAAAAGGCAGAAGTCAACAGAAACAATCAGAAAATTCAGTTTTTGTTATATAGCATTCATGTTACCACATACCCTGAAACATAGATGTACTATGCTCTACACTGCATTTTATTTTTACTACCTGGAAACTTCAAAAAACACTCTAAAAAGTCTCTAAGGAAGAATCTTAAGTGTAGCTGATAAAAGATTAAATATTTGTTGATGCCAAGATTATTGAACAAATCCATGCAGTAATGCCTGTTATAATATATTATAACTTCTTATCCTGTCTGTAATATATGTTCACATTTGTGTACTGAAACTTGATGTAGTCAGTTAATCACATCCTTTTCTTACTTCAGTGTTAAACATTCTAAATTTGTGTTTCAGTATTTTTAAGGCCCTTGTCTATCATTATGATAATGATTAACAGTAAGCTGAGTGTTAGCACCTACAGGAGTAATCTGAATGTACAACCCTTGTTTTGGATAAAATCTTGAAAATTCGTGTTACTCCTCCATACAGAGACTTGGTTGCTGGTTGTGTCATGGATCTTCTCATTGTAGCAGCCGCGTCTTTTGCCACCATGGAGGTCCAAAACGGACTTGCACAATTGATCCAACTGTATAGTGTTATAGCAGGGTATGAAAATGGGATGATTCCTGAAATGGTTGGTATTTGATATAAGATTAGACGTATTTCTGGCCCTGTTATCTACTTCTAAACATTAGTCGTCATTCCAGGAAAAACAAACTTGGTTTATCAAAAAACAAATGCCTGAATTTAGTATTGTTGTTGTTCGCTAACTATTTGGCATGGCACAATAATAGGAGAGTGATGAATAGTTTTATTAAGTGGCCAGTTTCAGGCGTCATTGGTCCAAATCAAAATCCAGACTGTCCATAGTCCTTCCAATATAACATTAGACTTTGTTGAACTTATATATGCTATTGATTAAATCAACCATAAACTGCACAAATGTGTTTTTTTCTATTCATGTAAGGCTATAGCTATTAAATAATCAGCTGTGGACCTCCAGTATGGACACCTACTGTATGAATGTTTCACTCAAATGCCCTCAACTCTTAGCGTCTACATACAAAACAGCTCATCATAAACTCTCTCATCTTGTGTCAGTGCAGTGGATGTTTAGGACTCACCTGGCTGACGCAGCTAGCCTGACTGAGGGTGCTGACTGCGCGCATGTAGCTCTGGTTGCGAGATCGGAAGGGCGGGGGATGAAAGGTGGCAGGGTCCAGTGTGACACTAGGGTGGGGCCGCATTTCTCTTGTGGTTTGCAACTGGTAGCCCTGGCTGAACAAGGGACAGAGGGATGGACACAATCGCACAAATCAAAATCTATACCACTGGACAATACTGGAAAAAACTGTTCTGGATGAATATAGGAACATACTGTGTCTTCTCTTTGGTATGACTTTCTATGCAAAGTGATAATGACTCATCTCCTCATGCTATTATCTGAACAATCGGCATCAACACTGCACTATTTTTAATGATTGGAGTCGTTAGCATCTTGTCTACCTCTCTGCATCTTATGAGAAAACAGCTCATAAGATTCCAAAACTACAAAGTGCATGTGTATAGAAATAATAAGAGCTAGGAGCTGCAGTAATAAGAGATTATCATGTTCCCTGCCAGAAGCAGGGAAAAAAACAGAGGGCTGATTTGTTTGTGAACAAAAGCAGACGTGATCAGAACCCCACTGAGATGACGGTAACAAAAATAGCACTGAGTGGCAGTAGGGTAGACAAACGCATGACGCCTCCCCATGTTCTCAGAATTTGGCTATATCTTAAAGCAACACAGCCTGGAAACAAACAGTCACCAGGAAATGGATACATGCAGAGAGATGATTACAAAGTACACTGACAAATTTGACTTCCTGTTTAGGATTCATTAATTTACAATGTGGTGTCCACTGACTATACTATATTGTTATTTTACAGGTGTCTTGAACACTGCAGAAACACTGATTATTGTTCACTTAATATTTACAAATCGCGTGTTGAACATATCAGCCACCCCAGGCACATTTAAAGGTCTAGTGTGTAACATGTAGGAGGATTTATTGGAGAATAAATTGAATATGTGTCCCAAAATTGTATTTGTACAAGTGTATAATTCCTTCAATTTAAAAACAATTGAGCGTTTACATTTATTTGAGGCAAATGCCACCATCTTGTGGCAACCATGTTTCTACAGCAGCCAGAATGGACAACCTCATTGTCTCACCTCATTAGATGTCATTACTTCTTACACACTGGACATTTAAGCCGTATTTCTAGAGATTCACGTTGGATAAATGGGATAGTTTTGCTGCAAACGTGTCAGTAACACTGTGATAAAATGAGGCACAGTGCCCATGCGAGATGTTGTGCAAATATTGAACTAGCAGATGAAAAAGGTCACAAACAAACCCCATTACTGAAATGCTCAGCAGAGCACTGCTTAAACTCATCTCATGAAACAGTCATGGATCAAATACTTAGACAACAGCAGCTCAAGAGCAAGTAAATAATGTCGGGGAAAAAAAGCTAGTCCACCCTAATGCAGTCCAAACTGGTATAAGATTATGTAAGAAACAATAACAAAAACTGCTCCTCTTATTTTGATGTCTTGCAGCTTTACTTAGAATCACCAAATAATGTTAAACCTGTTCACATCTCTCAGAGAAGGGAGCAGAGTAAAAAAAAAAATGTTTGCATCAGCAAACAATTTTCCTTTGACAGCATATAGACGATGCATTGAGTCTGTGTTAAATGGTTTTGATTTATGGAAACAAAATTCTGAGGCTGTGAATTGAAAAGGTTTAATGAAGGAAAGGAAACCAATTTAATGCAGTTCTTTGGTGCCTCAACTTAAAACACTGAATTAAATTTTTCAAACTTTCAAACATGCAAATCAGTGAAACTTTTTCCCTCTCAATTTGCATTCCAGCCATTCCCAAATGTTGTGCTGCCACTGTGATTGTATGAGCATGTGTTAGTGTGCATTTTTAAATGTGTAACACAGTGAAGATAACCTCAACTATTCTGGCCCCTTTGTACAGTCAGGGAAAATAAGTGACTTACATCATGTCTAAAAATGTAGTTGCAACTAAGCGGGTAAAAACTTGTAAACCAACGAAACACGAGGCAGCACAGTGTGTTTGAATGCTTTAGCTGACATTTCTGGTACTGCAAACAACAAGTATGAATAACAGTCTTGATAAGAATTGGTATTGATAAGAAATATTGATAAAATTCTAATGTACCCATGCCTTTTAGCTGCGACAAAACCCAATTCCTGTCTAGATTTTAGATGAACACAATGCAAAAATGTTTCTTTGATGTTGAAGCAGTCACTAATTCTGAAGCTTTATGGAGAATATATTCTACCAAATACCTTTTTAAAATAAATTATTGAGTTTAAAAGAAACCAGACCTACCGGTGGGAGTCTAAGTGGGGTCTATGCATGGCTGATTTAAGTACAAGCGCATCCGACCGAATGGCCTTCTGTGGAGAGGTTTTAGGGCTGGTGTCCGAGTCGCCACTTTCGTCATCCACCTCTCCCATAGCTTTGACGTAACTACTGCTGCGCATCCGCCGACATGGGATCTCCTCGTCTTTGTCGCCTGGGTATCCACCCCATTCATCCTGGGGCACCTGTGGAATACAACACACCTGTGTTAAAATCAAGGCTTAAAACTGTAGTGAGTAACTCAAATACAAATGTCTGTTGGATTCAAACCACTGTCAAATGATTTCATACAATGCTTATTAAGCCCATCAGCTCCACACAGCTCTTAATGTGTTTCTCAGTGTAGAGGTATTTAGCGACATTGTGCTAGTAAGCAAGATGGCGTCAAACAGATTGACTTAAAACACAAAGAAGCTCCCACGAAAAGTGAATTCTACTGCTCAAAAGCATTCTCATGCAGCCAGTTGATTTGTAAACAATACAAAGCTTTAAAATTTAAACAAGATTAAGATGTAAACAATAGATAGAATACAACTATAATGCTCTAAGATATTTCTTCCATGTGTCAGTATTTGTGGTTGACTACTACAATAAACCCAATTTAGCCAAACAAGTACAGAAAATGTATTTGGTTTTTTAAGCTCTGCATTTGTTTTATTCTTCTCTGAACCTGAGCTCTCAAATTAAACAGCACAATGTTACATTTTACATCACTCCAGAAAATCTGATTAATCAAAGATTAATAGAAGTAAAGTTGGACAAATTGGACAAATAAGCGAGAGAGTGAGTAACTGTCATAGCTATCCTTCCTTGAAAGAGGTGGCTTCCCTGTGCTCTGTCCGTAGTTATGAAAATAAAGCAGCCTCTGTTGCTGTCCATGGTGCTGAAATGTAGTTATGAGGTTTGCTGTTAATTAATCTGAGGTTTTAGCTCCCCTGCTTAATCTAGACATCTGCAGACCACAGTTATGTCTTTGCAGTTCACTAGCAGTCACCTCTGTACCTGAAGTAACTGTCTTCCATGCTCCACCAGGTAACACATTTGCTGAGGTTATTTGGATTTTACAGGCTTCTATCAATTGCTCAGATGTATGGTAAAGGGTCATGAAGGTGGCAGATTAAGTAAAGTAAGGATACAGAGAGTCTCATCTTTTGTAATGTGCATATAATATGACACAAATGAATATCAACTGACAAAAGGCTGAACTGTCAGAGGGAAGAGTTAAGAGTTCAAAACTGACTTCTTGTGGTAGTGAAAACTAGAAGCAGAATTGTGTATATTTGTTGTTTCTACGCTTCAAGATCAGACTTTTTTTTTACCGCTTATGTACATTTTTATACTTGGTTAACACTAGTCTATGTGTTTATTTGTGTGTGAAGGTGGGTAGCTTAATTGAAGTGAAGGAGGAAGTCTAACAAAGCCTTTAAAAAAACATTAGTAGACTTGACAGACGGTGTCTAATGTTCATATGACAGTGATTCAAGCTATCCACTATTTCCTCCTCCTAACACATTTTCTTCTCCTTTAGTTAGCTAAATCTTTGTAAAATCCCCCGCTCCACAGTGGGCTTTATATGTCCGACAGCAACAGAGGCAGTTTGTCTGAAATAAACACAAAAACTGTGTAACTGCTGTTTATTAGCCTGATGCTGACTGGCTGTGTGTGGGGGATCAGGGAAGGCTTTTTCCCATCTGTAATCTTTTGATAAGTGGGTGGTAATAACAAGGAGCCCTGCATCCTTTTACAAAAGCAGCCATGTGCTGTGGAACCTAAATACAGAGAGAAGTACTGTGCAACAACAAAACATACGTGTATTATTATGTGCACTGTATTTTCTTTTTCTTTCAAACACCTTTGGCAAGTTTTATTAAATTCTACTTCTAATTCTTTTCCTGTTTGACCATAAGAATGATATTAATTGTGTTTATGTTTAGGGAGGTACAGGGTGAGATTTATCAGTATATTTCTAGAAGTAACTCCATCATACTCTGTGGGATTACTGAGCTAGTCAATGTTTAAGAAAAACACTCATAGTGGATATCAAAAACATGAGCACACTTAAGCAGTTTTAGAAAAAAACACTTAATTGAATTTCATGCACTCTTGGCAGTGATGCATTTGTTTTGCTTGCACATCAAATGTTGCCACAAAGGCTACAGCCTCAGGCCTTTTGAATAATCACTCTGTCATTGTTGACACAATATAACAGCTAATACAGAAACATGTGAGCTCTTAAATAGGATTTGACTGAAAGAAGGTGTACAACCTACTACACGGTTAATTAACAGAGTGAAATGGTATATGATCGTGTATAATCACTGACATGACATCATGTGGCGAACAGCTTCATGTGTTCTTTGTCTTATAACTGTAAACACTGACTCTTCTTAATACAACAGTATTAGGATGAAGTGCTAGTAATTATACAGTGTGAATGTCTGCACATAATCAAGTCCTGAAGTAGTAAAAACCAGCATGCTCTAATTAGAATTTGATGTGTTAGAAATCAGAACAGACTACCTCCAATTAATTAAGCAATCTATATTTTTTTCAGAACACTGTGTTTGTTTAAGTTTTTCCTGAGAATAAACTGACTAATATTTATTGATTCATGGGGTTTAAAATCGATGTTCCTCCCCAAACACTGTGGTTTCCTCGCCCTAAAGATGTGGAAGCTACAATTGCAGTGTGTCGCAAGCTACATGGTCTGGCACCTTATTGATCAGGTATGTAGTAAGTAACACAGTGAGTCACTGCTGTGTGGTTCGGCTGCAGCACTTGTCCCAGTGGACCGGGAGCCTTACCTCTTCAAACGGCAGCCTGAAGCACAGGGCTATCCTTAACGCTCTTCCACTTACTCACTTTATCCAATAATATACTATAGCTTGCCTGGTTTTCTGCCACAATCACTGAACTGTTTTTACAGAAAGCAGCCATTTCTACATTTCTTTTTTTGCCTAAAGCAGCCATTCCCAAATGTTTAAATGTCATTTTTGCCCCATTTTTAAACTCTGAAAATCTTCTGCGACCTGCCAAAACCTGACAACACAAAAGTTATAGAATTGAGTGTTTTCATACATTTTATTTACTTCATAAAGAGGCACATAATAATATTTCAGCTCTGAATCAGGCCTCTAATTATCTAGGACAGGGGTGGGCAACATTTTTCTCCAGAGGGCAGCACTGCTATTGATAAAAGAAGGGAAGGGCAGCACACTGAATCATGACAACAAATAGAATTTTTAGTCTCTGACAGATGGTGGATTCTAATTTACCCATTGTGATATACTAAGTGCATTAAAAAGATTTATATTTTTTAATGTGAAAAAGGCTACAATAAGGTATGTACCAAACATAAACTACATGAGAACCATCACAGCCTCAACATCCCCATCTGAGAGTTTTTCACCTAAGCAGGAATTTTTTAAATTTTTTATCTCGAAACTGTAATAAATCAGGCCTAAATACGGCACTAAATTAAAGATAAATCATTTTCCTCCAAATATATGATCGTTTGGGGTTGTAGTTAACAAGGCAGCCATCGCTCATGGTAACATCCCCCCAAGCTCATTACCATTGCCTTAGTTGTTTGCTCATTTGATGCTACACCTGAAAGAAAATCTTCAGATGTGCCTTTGAGACACCTCAACAAGCAGCTTTACACCATCATTAGTTACCATTAAATAGCTGCTTGAACAATATAAACATGGGATAAAGCATCTTCTCACTGCAGGATGTGATTTTGTAAGACCATGTAGCAGACACTTGTGTCCCAAAAAATCCCACACATCAAACAAAAAGCTACAAAAGGCTGATGCAGTGTGTTACACATAGTATGTAGTTGGATGCTCAAGTGGTGAGATGTGTGATTGTTACTGTAGACTGTAGTGCATTGTTCAGATGAGTTCAGATTTTGACAGTATAGTAAGTGAAATAAGAAAGTGCAGGCAAATTAGCTGGATGATAATTCAACATTGACAGGAATGCAGATTATTATTCAAAGCTCTCTCTGTAATTTTACCTGGAGCATGTACTTAAATACATAGTAAAGACTGTTTGGTTATTTTGTCATAGACGAGCACTCTCAGTGAGTACAGAGTGTCCTGGCAAAATTTGTTTTATTGTTTATTGTATATCATAGAGATGACATCAGCTCACTCTTTAGGGTTATAACAGTAGATAGCCACATCATCAAAAGACACGGTTCTTCCCCAGAATATCTCCTCAAATTCGCTGATTTTGCCTGAGAAATATCATCATCACACTTGAGGGCACTGCACTGGCTAGATTTCAAGCAAGGAAGGGCAAAAACGTATGATTGATTGAAGCTATACAAAATGTTTTATGGATTACTGCAGAGACCTTGTACACTTTGCATTGACTACACACCCACTGTACTGTTCCTTGCCTTCAAATCATGCTTCAAGAATTTGAGAACTTGCCAAATCATTAGTAATTTAGACTTTGTTTACCCAGCTAAATCCTGGTAAGATCAAAGATTTTGCTTACACAGGAGATGTGGCCGTGGTAGTGGAAGAAATGATATGTAGAAGTTTTAGAAATTACATTTTTGCCCATAAAATCTTTTTAAAACTTGCAGTGATTATTAGAAGGGAGGAAATTGTATTAATATATTCACTAATTTTGCATTTTTAGCTCTTGAATGATGCTTTTTAGCTGCAATATGACAGTTGCTGTGCCCTTTCTTTAACTGTTTGACATTAGCAAGTGAACAGTTCCAGCCAGTTTCACGCGCCTGGCGTTGCTACTTGATGTCTCCTTGCAGTGGCGTTGCTCAAATGAATGAGGGAAACCTGGGTAGAAGTTACCTGGCCGAAGAAGAGGGAGTTTTACTGCGAGATTATGGCAGGGAAAGCTACGTTAAGAGATGCCCCATCCACGTTCAATACATAGACTTGAGATATTTAACAATAATTTAGTTTCACCTTAGGGGGCGAGCTTAAAGACTTGACACCTGCTAAAACAACAACTTGACCGACACAGACCTGGCCTCATCACTAGTGACCTTAAGCACCCAGATGCATCAAAAACAGAACTGGATAACAACACTGAGCGTTGACCAGAATGCTTGTAAACTGATTGTTCCACCTTTACTGCAGTGAATAAATGCTCTCAGTATGGACACGCTGACTGTGTTCATGGCAGCTGTAGGGCAGGCAGAGACTTGTCAAATGCCAGTGAGAGAGCCTCCGTATTGACAGAGTCTGTTTGTCCCTGTGGCATACAAACAACCCTTGTCTCTGTGTGTGACTCTGCACTCCGTATCAAAGCAACAGAGTACACACCAGGCAAAGCCTCTTCTCCCTTTCTAAGCATATGTACGAATGCATTCAGAAGTCAAGTGATCCATTATGCCATTACTAAAGAAAACACAGTAGTTTGTAAAGTTGATTACATTGCTTGCTTAAAACTAAATCCTGCCAGAATGCTTGCAATGTTGCATTGCTTGCTGTGTGTGGCACAAACCCAGTCCTAACAGGAACACAGTGTGGCAAAAAAAGGCTGCAGCAGAATAAATGCGATGTTAGTTGAAGACATACATCATCTTCGGAGGAGCGGTTGAGGAAGTTTAATAATGACCAATTACTGAAGCTCTTTCCATTCCTTTTTCAAGCAGCAACATTTCATAATGGGCTAAGACAGGATTTCAGGCCACGTTTCCCTGAGAGAAAAGTGTTATTGGGAGGTCAAAAGTTTGAAAGCACAAACTTGACCCTGAATATCCCAAATATGTCAGTGTGCCTTGACTTAAATTAACTGTTCAGAAGTCACTGACAGCCCTGTCAGTGTGTTGCTATTATTGGAAAATCTTTAATCACCTTTATATTGAGTAGTTTGGGAAGTTGGAGTAGGGTGTTTTAGTTTCTATGTATGCATTAGCTAAAAGCCTCAGATTAGAGTTCTCAACGGGTCAGGCCGGCTCTACAAACCCAACCGGACCTGAGGGTTCAGGCCGATTTGGGCCTAAAAAATGCGCAAATGAGGCGGCTCGGGTCGGGCCTCGGGCTTCCTTTTTTCCGCCAATAAAACACGTTTCTTGCAGGTTGTAAATTATATGTTGTTTGTTGTGAATCATCGCTGTTCACGTGTGGTGAAGAGTAAATCTGACTGCCTGCTTGATGCAGAAGGGCAGACCTGACGCCGCTGCGTGCGTAACCCCCGACACTTTTGATGTTAGTGTAATTTTTGGAGCTTTTATGATGTGCTGCTATGGGCAGAATGAATCAGACATCACTTCCAGCAAAATGCCAACAATACTGCAGAGAGTGCACCCGTGCGTCAACGGCATGCATACTGGTGGGGGGGGGGAGTCTATAACCGATCTCCACAAAGCTGTAACGTTCCTGTGGCCAAAATTTAACCAGTCGTGGATGCTGCCCACTGACCAAAATGAAAAAGTACAACAGCACGTGAAGTCCCGCCGGAGGACCCAGTTGGGCAGCCCGTGGCCAAGTGGAAAGGGAACTTGACTTGTAACCGGAAGGTCGCCAGTTCAAATCCCCACCCGGCCAAAAAGGGCTGGGGTACCCCTGAGCAATGCTCCCCGGGCGCTACTCAGGTTTTACTCAGTGTGGCAGCCCACTGCTCCTAATTCTAGGATGGGTCAAAAATGCAGAGGAATACTTTCCCTAAGGGGATTAATAAAAATTAAAAACTTAAAAAACTTAACGCAGCAGCAGCAGCAGCAGCGCCCGTCTCCTGCTGCAAAAAAAACCCACCACACTTCGATCAATTTCGGGCCGGGCCAGTTTCGGGCGGACAGTTAATGCTGGTGTGTCGGGCCGGGTCAGGTTCGGTCTTAAAGACCCGCGGGACGTGTCTGGTCGGGTTGGAATTTTCAGGCCCATTGAGAACTCTACCTCAGATTAGCCCATGAAATAATAGCATTTTTTCATTGTGCATACAACTTTATTAATAACAGTTATTCTCATTTAACCTTTTTTTTTTGCATCACATAAGTTAGATTTTGTAAGTAAACCCTCTCAAGTACCCCTAAAGCTTTCAAAATAAAAACTAATAATTTAAAGGCCTCCAACACTGCTTTTCATTGTGTTTTTAAAAACATTACTTAAGGCTTTACTAGTTCACTGCTTAATGGTATAAGGGTCCTTAAAACGGTTTCATACTTAATTAATTTCTATTATGCACAAACTCTGGACAAATTTGACTGTACTGTATATATTCTTGTTCAGCACCAAACCAGTGTTAATTCTACATTGTGTTCTACCTGAGGTAACCCTATATTTCAATGTATTCAACCATGACACCAATTCCCTTGATTGATCTCTGCACCTTACTAGACAATAGCCCCCTGAGGTGACTACACAAAAGGTAATCCTGGTTAAATGTATTGGCTCGAAACTCTTGCAGCCATCGTGATTGTCCTCAAGAGAGTTACATAGAGAAAAGTGGAATTCAAAAGGTTTCTCTGGCAAGATAACTAATCAATATATCAATCACTGCATTTTATTCAGAATGGCCTCTATGGGGAAAGAGTGAATATTGATCTCAGTTATTGTAGATAAGTAATTTTCATGGTTTACTGCCCTTTCAGTCCACCACAATACAAGGAATACTCAACAATGGCAAGTATCCCAGCAGATCGCTATATTTTTTTTCATCTTATAACAAATGGCAGCCTCATTACTGTACGTTAAATTTGCATCCATAATTACTCACTACAAAGTAATTTTATTCACAAAATCCTGATTAAATGTGACCTAATTAACCAGAGACACTTTAGCTTCATACACTAAAACTACCACCTACCACTACAACATAAAGAGTCTTATCTTATCCATTATATGTGATTATTTTAACCTTAATCCAGTGCCTGTTGTAATCTGAACAACTGTTCAACCTTCCATAAGCATAAACATTTTGTTTTTGATTTTATTACCTCATTAACTCATGATACCTCCACACTAAGCAAAATATGTGATCACCACTGTCATTCAATCTTCAGTTTTCAGCTTAGTCACAACTTTGAAATGAATTAGTAAGACTGTACAGTGATATACTGTATAAAATGTAAAACATTCCTACACACACACTATCTCTCTCTCAAGCTTGCATGTGCCCAATCCTGTGTGTTACAAATGTTAACCACTAGATGGTATTGTGCATGATCAGATTATATTGTAACTTTTAAAAAGGTTAATGGTATTTGTTTCAAAGAGCAGTTAAAATACACTGCTCACCTGTGCTAGACTGACAAAACTGAAATAAAGGAGGGTTCAACGAACACTGGAGAAAAGTGAATATATGTGTATGTTGAAGTTCTGTATATTTTAAAAAGCAAACTATCCCATACCTGCAGATAGTGACATGTCCGCAATGAAGGCTTGTGGTCCATATGCATTATGGGTTTCTCTAGATTAAGTGATGACTTCCTGTAGGCCTCCTTCGCCTGGCTGACTGTCAGTGTCGACCAGGAGCTCCTCTTCATGAATTTTCCCTCAGGTGCCATGGCCATGCTCTCACAGGCCGAGCACTTGACATCATTGTTACTCTTAGAGGTCTTGAGAGACAGGTCTCCAAAGTGATGGCTGTGCATGGAATCTGGGTAGCAGTGGCTGACGTGTTCCCCGTGGTGCCGTGACATGACACTGGGCGTGCGGTAGGTGCTATCGCTATCCAGATTGTCGTCTGAGCTCCACCAGCCTCCGGAGCGGTGCTTACGTTCTTTGCTCTTGCTCCTCTTGCTACCATGTTTGGTTGAGTGGTGGCCATGATGGTAATAACCTCCTGTTCCTCCTCCACCTCCGACAATATCACCTTTTGTGCCATTCATCTTGGATGATCCCTCCAGGGAATGAGATTTAGTGAAGAGCTTCTGGACGGAATGAACAAGGTGTCTGATGCGGCCAGGACTCTCGCTACGTTGCTCAGTGGTGGTGGAGGTGCGCTGGTACTGTAATGTGTGGAAGCCATCGCGGTGTAGAGGCATTTGTTTTTCAAACTGGTCGAGAAGGTTAGCAGGAAGGCGGTTGCTCTTGGTGCCGGCGTGGTGGGAGGAAGCAGCTGCCGCGGCTGCAGCAGCAGCGACAGCGGGGGAAGTGGCAGAGGCTGTGATGGCAGCGCAGTCGTCCCTTGTGGCTGAGTCATAGTATTGTGAGCTATAGTGCATCCTGGGGAAGGTACTGCTTGACATGTGGTCAGACGGGGCAGGTGGTGCCATCATGATAGGGGACATGCAGTCAGAGTGGATGGAACTGCGCGGCGAGTATCGGTGGTGGAAGTCCATGGGGCAGCTCTCTGTGGGGCTGAGCAGGTAGGACGAGTGGCGGGACTCGGGGCCATGGTGAGCATGAAGGTCATGGACATGAGGGTCATAGTCCAAGCCATGGGGTAAAGGGATCTGGTGCTGGGATCGGCTGCCCGATAAGCCCTTCATGTTCCTGGCCAGAGGGAGGCGCCTGCCTTCATTGAACTTTTGAGACGGGGACCAAGGTGAAAACTTCTGGTCTGTTGTGGAAAAAGGGAGAAAAGGAAGATGGTCAGAGAGAGAGTAGCTCTGAACATCCTTGATGTTCCATGATATGTAGACTCAACCTAATTTTAAGTCAAAATGTTCAATGTCTGTCTCCTATTGGCATTTTCAGATTGATTGAATTTTGTATTGAAGACATTTGTGTCATTTACCAGAAATCGTTAAAAGAAATAAATGGTTATTCAAGACAAACAAGCTATGATATTTTCTAAGTTGAAACATTGTGCTCATATTGTTTACTAAATAGAAACATACCCATATCCCTCTCCAGTAGTGATTAACTGCTTATTTAAATAATTTAACTTGACTCCTAATACCATTAAAATGGATCCAGAACTGTATAATAAATTCTGTTGTCAAATGCACTAGCAATATTATTTTTTAACAGACATGCATACATTTTGATAATGACACATTTTTTTTTCTCTGACCCACCCAGACACAGGACAACACAGTAAGCAGACAGAACAACAAAATGCAGCAAAATGAGCAGTGTTATGAAAAGCATCTGTCGGCAGTGCTCAGCGTTTTGCATGACAATTAGAGCCTGCATCTTATCGGTTTGTGGTTAAAAGCTGCAAAGTAAACAGAATGTCGGAGCGCTTCGAGTGTCTGCTATTCCCTTTTAATTAATTGCTTTTAGTTCTCTTCAGCAGGAAACCCCAGCCTGGAACGGTGCACATAGTCTTACATAACGCTAAGGATCTGTGATCTCTCACACTTTTTCAAAGGAGCCAGAAATAAAATGCACAGTTGTCATGGCAACCACTGCTGAAAAACCCAGGAACTGTAATAGGATTTTCAAGGTTGTTTGGGGTGGCTCCTGGTCTTACAAACGGGGGGAAAAAGAGAGACATGTACAGGATGTAATGTGTTACAGTCACTTCATCTTTACTTGTCATATGTGGAACATCAAAGCATAGTTTCTTTTAATAAAATGGTCTTCAGAATTTTAATAGAACGTAGATTATTAAATTAGGTTGAGCAACAAATCCTTTTTTAACCACACTGTGTAAAATCCATGCTGTAGTTTTCTATAAACACATCTGAGCAGACCTAGTTATTGCTTAAATTTCCTTTACATATTTGCTTTGCTTTGAATCTTACATTAACTACGCTAGAAGATATTAAAACCCACTATTATTATTATTATTTTTATGTTTTTTGGTCAATCTTTGGAGTTTGTACTATTCTGCGTAAAGGCGACATAGAATGCTTGTATCACACATATATGTTAGTTATGGAGGTCTACTTACATATATTAACTTGTTTTCATGATTAAAAACCTCCTAATCGCTGCAAACGAGCCGATCAAAATATCTCCTCACTGACGCTCTCGTCAGCCGCGCTGTTTCAGACCAAACAGTTGCTGTGATTGGCCAGCCAACGAGAGCTTTCCTACTGTCCTGTGATTGGCCAGGTACCTGGAAGTGACGTAATAGATAAGCCAGCTCTCAGATACACAGCTCCCCCTCTGGCACGGTGGATGCTCTGCATCTCAGCAGCTACAACGAGACTAGTTCTTCTTCTTCTGCGGTTGAATGTACGCAACCGGATGTGCCCGGACTAGTGCCCGCACCGGGAGGCGCTACAGTGGTGAGGATTTCTGATGACGACATCAAATTAAGGAAGTGTCGATCCGCTTCGCAGAGCCCAGGAAAACAATACAACACTATTTTCTCAGCAGTGGCTGAACTGTTTGTTCTGAAACTTTAGGGTTTCATAAACGAGGTAATGACGCAGATACACACACAAACGCAGCGTTAATTGGAGCTTCCGGTCTATGTCACCTTCAAAACATCTATAGAGTGTGCATAGAACTTGAATGTTGTAAACACTCCTAATCCTTCTGCGTTCCTCTCATTATGTCTTTTCCTCCATCATAGCTCTCTGTTGTCTCCCTAAGCCCGACTATCTCTCAGATTTACCACACTCAAGTAGATGACATCAACCTGTTGCCAAGGCAACAAAATGTGTTAAATTAAAGCTTATAATAGTATTGGTTGCAAGCAGAGATGGCACTTGTGTACATACATGCAATGCTCTGTTATGTACTTTCAAACACAGAATATGCTCATGGTAACATTATATTCCAGAGCAGCTGAGCATCCATCAATGTGTCCTTTAAATACAGTTTTGCTTTCACAGTCGGAGGCCTGATTCAATTAAAACTTGAATTTTGTTGCACATCATAAAGCAGGAACAATAAGTGGAGATTGCTTGTTGTACTTGTTTAAAGACCAGTCATAATGTTTTATGGCTTATACTCTGCATCATCTTAAACTTTCTAATTCTGATTATTCACAGTAACGAAATAATGAAGACAACAAATTTAAAGCCAAACCTAGTTTGCTACATACTGTGGCAACCATGGTAGTAAATGACACACTTGAATGTGTTTTCTTTTTAAACTGTGTGCAGTGTTGACTTTGACATTATTTGGAAACAGGTGCTGTTTTACTAGTATGATCCATGATTCTTGCCACTTTCCCTTCTGCCAGCTTATCTGTCGCCACTAATTTGACAAATGATCAATAGTGACAGTATATCAAACCTTTTCACACCATTCTCTGACTGACCTTTACTTTGGCACCTTTAAATATTGATCTTGATTGTTCAAATAAAGAGCTCACACAATACAGAAGTGTTAGGCCCTCATGTGTACAGTGTAGCTACTTGGATGAAATGACAATTTATCTAAATTCCATGAGCAGCTTGGTCGTTCAGCCAGTTGTTTATACTGTTTTACAAGTCTTTCAAAATTCTAACTAATTAGAAACTGCTCTGTTATGAGAAACAAAGTACACAATTATAAGACACACCACAGAGTGTTTGTCTCTGTGTTATTTCTAGATTATGATTATATAAACTCTCAGGAGGTGGTTTGATTACCCCATAATCAGCTGTTCAACAACTTATCTTTCAACCTAGATTGCTGTCTCCTGTTATCAGCCAATTCATTTTAAAATGATTACTTTACCATTTTCCTTCTACAACTCACAAGTGAATACAGCTGAGATGTAATGCTGTTACTTATGTGTAATATCACAGTTCAGAAGCACAAGACCACTTTCCAGTATACTTGAAAAAAACTCCATACAGGTCCAGTGTGTAACATTTAGGAGGTTTCATTGGCAGAAATGAAAATACTGCCCATAGGTATTTTGTTGAAGCGCATAACTGCTTCATAAATAAAAAACTGTTTTGTTTTGAAAGCCCTAGAATTGGCTTGATCGGGGTTCGATAGGTGAGGGCTTTGCTTTACAAAAGCTTCCACAGCAGCCCAAACGGACAAATCAGCAAGAGTAATTGTTTCCCATCTGGACCTTTAAAGTATCTTGGACATTTACTCTGTATCGTTGCAGTTTTACCTCATGAAAATAGTTTTATTAACACTGTTTAGTTGACATCAAGGCTCGCAATCAACAATTTTAATGCCAACAACAACAAAAAAATCTGAAAGAAACCAAATACAGTATACGATTTTTTTATTATTATTTTATTTTAAATGAGTGACCTCTTTAGATGTTTGTTAGACTTTGTCAAGACTCAGCACAAAGATTGATGCTTTTTGCCTGGGAACATTTTGAATGGCAGCTTGGATCACTTCATCCTGCAGGAGTGTTTCTGTCTGGTGAATGCGAATGAGCCTGAGTTGAGTTGACAACTCCTCAGTAGTTTAAAGCCTCTACACTGCAAAAAAAAAGCAAAAACTGTACACGATAAAATTTGACTCATGTCACGCTTCTCCTTGGAATCAATTTTTTTGTGAACTGAAGAAGCCTGTGGGATATTTCCCAGCAGAGAAAAAGGCCAGTGACACCTGTCTCCATTCACTATAGTAAAGATGTGAAGGTGGTGCAGTTTGTATCAGGACTAGACACAAGCAAACAATGACTGACTGACTGACTGACTGACTGCCTGCGTTGGCTCATGTCATCAAATATTTGCAACAGACTGCTCTGCATCTTCTCCTAATACATAGTGGCCGGTGCACTGTTCTCAGTATGTAGGGGAGGTGACATTAAGAGAGGGGATGCTGGCAGGCTCAACAAACTGGTTTAAAAAAATAAAATAAAAACCTAGTTGTGTCATAGGTCTGAGTCTGAATAGCCTGCAGACAGCAGCAAAAATGAAGGATGAGTTTTCAGCTCCGTCTTGGACACCACCACCCACTCGCCATACGATGAGCTGATGCAACTATGCAGCACCTCTAGCCTCCAGCTCCTTTGCCTGAGGTGAACTGTGAAGTATTTGAAGTGCTTATTCGAGCTTCCATGTGGTCATACAATCTTTACTTCTTATTCTGCACCAGTTTCACTCCCTGAGAGAAAACCAAACCCGGTTACTAGAAAACCTGTTCCTGGACTAAAGCCCAGAGAAGTCTTTTTTTTTTTTTTCTGCAGTTATAATATCTGCAAATCTACATGAGAAAAAAAATGCTAACAGAATAAGTGCCTTTGAGCAGCCACTTAACCCCAAACTGCTCAGTGTCCAACTGGTTGTTGTACTCGGCGTCTACCAGGTGAAAAGCAGGCCTTTTATTTCTGGAAAAGAGCACTTTTGTACTGAGATAAATATAGTTTTGAAAACCTTACCATGCATATTTGCACATGTGCATGTCCTGACAATATAATCTAATTAAAGAGGCCATTTGTAAACTATGTACAACTGCAGCCCTTAGTGTTTAAAACAGTACTGCAATCCCCTTCAAAACACTGCAGAACATTGGTTGCCATGGAAGATTTCTCTTTTATCCAGTGTTACACTTGGTTTATGCACATAAGCATACACTCATATGTCCCATCATCTGTTTTATTTCATGAACATCAAACCTCTTTTGGTTAATCTTGGCATGTCGGCATCAGACGGAGATTGAAAGTGTTCAATCATTATCATTAGATATGATCACAGAAGAGACGACAACAATAGGCTGTAAAAACAACACACTGTTTGTGAAATATCCACCAGCAGCAGAGAGACAGAGAGAGACCTTGTTTGAAACTTTGAAAGTTGGCTTATGTGTCCACTAGAAAAGGAGCTACATCAACATCTGTCCTCAGACTGATTTTAGCTTCTGCCCTCTTCTGGCAACATGGTTATCAAAGTGTTGGGAGCTATAAACAAAACGTTAACCTAATTTGTGGGTCGCTAATTCAATTTTCAATATATTAGCTGTACCATTTTTTTCCAGTGATGCCAATATTTAAATTTTACCTGTTTTCTTAATCTCTGATGACATATGATACTCATTTGCGTAATATGCTTTTAACTCCTAGAAGATGACATTTACAATTGAGATGATTGTGTGCAAGTCAATTTACTATTGTTAAAAACTAACGTAACAATTCACAGTGAATACAATTCTTATAGCTGTCATGGCTGATAGTGGTTAGTCTTCACAATGATGATACTGTAAAATTTCACATCCCCTCCCCCCCTTGCTCACATTGCAGTGCATGAAACGCTAATAGGAGCTTTCCTGTTTCACAGCTTATACAACAGCTATTCTGGTGCATAATCAACAGACTGTTTTCCTTTCTGCCTTAAACGTGCTTCTCTCAGCACCTGATGCAGTTTGTTTTTTTTCCTGGACAACGATGTCACTCTCAGGGAGGAGAGATACGGGCCAGTGCCAAAGAGATGGGGAGGAGGGCCTCTCTCTCTCTGTCTCTGGCTTGCTGTAGTCTCTGGGAAACCAGTGTGCTAAGTTTAAGCTCTGCCGCTGTGTTACAGTCAGCACCTGACCAGCATTTCCCAAGATGGTTGCATAACTTGGAATAAATGAGACCTTCCTCCTCCACACTAATGCACAACCAGCGAATGCCATGGGGGAGCACACAGCAACAGGCAGCCAAACTGTAGAGCATGAATCACACTGAACATAACATCCTTGAAATGATTTATCGATCGCCGTTGAGCAAAAAACATCCGTTCTTAATCAATCCTTATTACTTTCAGATTGTTCCTTAGCACTAACCTCTAAATTAAAGTCTGACCTCAGATGTTTGGTGGAAGAAAAAAAAAATGTACCCAATCCATTTGGGAAAAGTCCAAATCAAATCAGGGCAGTTTCAAAGTTATCCGACATGATGTCAACACATTACATCTCTCTAAAGGTTTGCAATGATACTAGAGGACAGCAGTTCATTTACAAAAAGACATGAGGGATGAGCAACAGAATCAGTATCCATCCATCTGATACTAACAAAAGTCACTGAATTGGATTATTTTAGGCCTTGTTTAAAGTGACATGACATATAGATTTCCAGACGGCATTTAATGTCTGCTATAATTTGTATAGTGTTGTATTAGAAAAGATGAGGATACAACTACACTGGTATAGGATTATGATTAATGGGCTACATTTAAGTAGAGAGATTTAGGAAGCCTCTGTGTTACTTTGTTAGACATACTGTAAAAAGTCTTCTATAAAATTTCATATAATTGTTAATCTGGTTTTGAAGCAGCTTGAGAAGCCAAACCTGCTCACCTGCACTCTTTCCTCAGAGTGTACCTTTCCTCAGCAACCAAGTGCTGAGCAAAGGAGCCTTCACGTGAGATGCACGGGCAGAGATGGTGAGCTGCACTGAGTAGACATTAGCCATTTAAATGACCTAATGTTAAAGGTGAAAATACCTGAAAACAACCTCATTCAGGTTGTCATCCATTGTCTACACCGCTTATCCTGTGAGGTTCATGGGAGGAGCTGGAGGCAATCGCAGCTGACATTAATGTAGTGCCATGGTTCTCAAACCAGCGGTACAAGTGCTATCTCTGATGGTACTGCTGTATAAACCAGTCAATTACAGTCACCTTATCGCTCACTCCATCTAAATCTTATTTCTATTTCTATCTATACCGGTGTAGATAGATAGATAGATAGATACTTTATTCATCTCACAGAGAAATTCACAGTTCAGCAGCTCCAGAATATGTTACACGATAGAAACATAAGAGGCATGCAGGTCTATGTACAGTCTAAATATAAACTGAAACATATGTATAAAAAGGAAAAAAGAAAAAATATATAAAAAATATAAAGGCGTAGAATGAGATGTACATGTGTGCTTGCTTGTATGTGTCATGTATGATGCAGGTTGAAGAGTCTGATGGCATGGGGGAGGAATGATCTCCTCAGTCTTTCTGTGGAGCAGGACATTGACAGCAGTCTGTCACTGAAGCTGCTCCTCTGTCTGTGTATGGTGCTGTGTAGTGGATGGTGTGGATTGTCTATGATGGACAGGAGCCTGTTGAGTGTGCGTCGCTCAGCTATCGATGTCAGACTGTCCAGTTCTGTGCCTACAACAGAGCCTGCCTTCCTTATTAGTTTGTCCAGGCGTGAAGCGTCCTTCTTCTTTAGGCTGCCCCCCCAGCACACCACTGTGTACAGGAGGGCACTCGCTACCACAGACTGGTAGAAGGTCTGTAGCAGCTTCCTGCAGACGTTGAAGGATGCCAGCCTTCTAAGGAAGTACAGGCGACTCTGTCCTTTCCTGCACAGAGCATCTGTGTTGGTGGTCCAGTCCAGCCTGTCATCCAGCTGTACTCCCAGGTATTTGTAGGTGTGCACCACCTCCACACAGTCCCCCTTGATAAGAACTGGTTCTGGGTGCACCCTGGATCTCCGGAAATCCACAACCATCTCCCTGGTCTTGGTGGTGTTTAGGAGCAGATGATTGTTGTCACACCATTTGACGAAGTCCTGGATGAGCTCCCTGTACTCATCCTCGTTTCCGCTCCTGATACAGCCAACAATGGCTGTGTCGTCCGCAAATTTCTGCACATGGCAGAGCTCTGAGTTGTGCTGAAAGTCAGACGTGTACAGGGTAAACAAGACAGGAGAGAGCACAGTCCCCTGCGGCGCCCCCGTGTTGCTGACCACCATGTCAGACCTGCATTCCCCCAGTCTCACATACTGGGGTCGGCCGGTCAGGTAGTCACTTATCCAGGCAACTAGGTGTGAACCCACTCCCATCCCGGACAGCTTGTCCTTCAGGAGCAGAGGCTGGATGGTGTTGAAGGCGCTGGAGAAATCCAAGAATGTAATTCTCACAGCACCGCTGCCTCTGTCCAGGTGAGAGAGAGATCGATGTTGCAGGAAGATGATGGCATCTTCCACTCCCACCTTTTCCCGGTAAGCAAACTGTAGGGGGTCAAGGGCATGGCAGGTCTGTGGCCTGAGGTGATGAAGCACCAGTCGTTCCATGGTCTTCATCACGTGCGACGTCAGGGCCACAGGTCTGAAGTCGTTCATCTCTCCAGGATGGGGTTTCTTTGGGACTGGGATGATGCACGATGTCTTCCACTGCTGGGGAACCTTCCCCAGTCCCAGGCTCAGGTTGAAGATGTGCTGAAGGGGGTGACCCAGTTCCCGCGCGCAGGCCTTCAGCAGTCGAGGTGACACTCCATCTGGACCTGCAGCTTTGTTAGGACGCAGCCTCCTCAGCTCTCCATAAACCTGAGCTGCCGTGATCGTGGGTGGTGTGGTGGGGGGTTGGGAGTTGTCCTCATCTGTGTTAGTGGAGGCTTGTGTGAGTTGGGGGGTGAGGTGAGGGGTGAGGGCATCAGCATTCAGATGTGTGAATGGGATGGGGTGATCAAACCTGTTAAAGAACTGGTTTAACTGGTTTGCCCTACCCACATCGCTCTCCATGGGGGGTTTTCTCTTGGAGCTGCAGCCAGTGATTGTCTTCATGCCCTCCCACACCTCCCTCATGTTGTTTTCCTGCATCTTTTGTTCTATCTTCCTCCTGTACTGCTCCTTCGCCTCTCTGAGCTGGACTCTGAGTTCCTTCTGTATCCGCTTGAGCTCCTGGGTGTCACCATCCTTGAAGGCCATCTTTTTCTGGTTCAGAAGACCCTTGATGTTGCTTGTAATCCAGGGCTTGTTGTTAGCAAAGCAGCGTACAGTTCTTACAGGAACAACAACGTCCATACAGAAGTTGATATACTCAGTTGTGCAGTCAACCACCGCCTCAATGTTCTCATTGTGGGATCCATGCAAAGCATCCCAGTCTGTGGTCTCAAAGCAGTCCTGTAGGGCCAGTTCAGCCTCAGGAGACCACTTCCTGAATGAGCGTGTGACTGTAGGCAGCCTCCTCACTCTTTGGATGTAGTGGGGTTTTAACAGGACCAGATTGTGATCAGCTTTCCCCAGGGCAGGCAGAGGGGTGGCTGTGTATGCATCCTTCACGTTTGCATACATCAGATCTAAAGTCCTATTCCCCCTGGTGTTACAGTCCACGTACTGGTGGAAAGCAGTCAGTGTTTTGTCCAGAGTTACATGATTAAAGTCCCCAGAGATTAACACAAGAGCCTCTGGATGCTGTGTTTGTAGTTTAGCCACAGCGCTGTGGATGACGTCACACGCAGCCTCCGCGTCCGCCCGTGGAGGAATGTAAACAATGACAACAATGGCGTGGCTGAACTCTCTGGGCAGGTAATATGGTCTTAAACTTACCGCCAGGAGTTCAACGTCCCTGCAGCAGGTGGAGATTTTAATCCTCACATGTCCAGAATTGCACCAGCGTTTGTTTACATACAGCGCGAGTCCCCCTCCTTTGCGCTTTCCACAGGCTCTTGTGTCTCTGTCCGCTCTGACTGTGCTGAACTCCGGTAGCTCCACGTTAGCGTCTGGGATGCTGTCCGTTAGCCACGTTTCAGTTAGGCACAGTAAACTGCACTCCCTGTAGAGCTTGATGTTCTTTGTCAGCGCAGCCAGTTCGTCGATCTTGTTTGGTAGTGAGTTCACGTTCCCCATGATCATAGAAGGTACCGGAGGCTTGAATCTCCACTTCTTAGCTAGCCGCCTAGCTTTTAGCCTAGCGCCGGCTCTGCAGCCTCGGTACGGCTTCCTCACGTCCACAGGTAAACACGGAGCCACACCGATGCGGGACTTTGCTCTCAGAATGTGCAAAAAGTTGCTCGAATACACGAGTCTCGGCGTAGAATAATCTGTATCCATGGGATATACTAATAATAGTTTCAGTAGAAACCAAGAAAAATACCTTCAAGGTAGAATAAGGAAAATTAACAGTGAAACACTCGGAGCTGCTAGAAAGGCTGCCACTCGCGTCGGCGCCGGAAGGTTATATGAGTGTGTGTGTGTGTGTGTGCGTGTGTGCGTGTGCGCGTGTGCACGCGCGTGCATGCATGCATGTGTGTGAAGTAAAAAAAACAAAAAACATTGCTGATAATGGTGCTCAACATTTTCTCAGGTGGTACAGGTGGAACCACTGATGTAGCGCATGGGTACACCTTGAATATAAGTCACCAGCTGCACAGGGTACAGGTACAACCATTCACATTTACAGCTTTGGGACATTCAGAGTCTAATCCTCATCTGCATGTATTTGGACTGTGTTTTCTCTCTATCCATAGAAAACCTGCTCAAACACAAGGAGGAACACCCAAAACCTCAACCTTCATGCTGTAAGAAACCAGCGCCTAACCACCACACCACCTTACACTCGCTAACGATGAACACACAGTAGGAAAAGTAATATTTACTGGAAAGAAATAACTAAAGTGTCTTACTGTAATTAAATGTGTTGTCACTCTGGCAGTACTGCAGAGACAGCAGAAAGAAGACAGTTCTTTAATGGTAACAAGTTTGTGCTCACACACACACACATGCAGGGACAGCAGCAAACATTATATAAGTGAAAAGGAGTGTTGGACCTCACATCTGACACAAAATCATATGCAGTTGGATGGAGCTTTGCAGCAGAAGCTGTATTTCACCTTTTGATATCCACCCACTCCCTCCCACTGCTGCTGCTCTCTCTTTGGTAGGCAGTCACTGGCTGATGTTGTGGTGAAGCCACACACCATGGACACAGACTCAGTCTCTTCTGTACGCCTTTACACGGAAAGAAAACGCCAAATAGGGAGCTTAAAGCCCATCACTGCTCACTGTGCAGCAGCCTGTAAAGCCTCCCACACTAACAGTCAACACAAAGGATGAGGTCCCGTATAGAGACGAAACATTTTCTCCCCTCAGGGTTTTGATGGATTTTTTGCAAACATCTGTACATTGCACACATATGTTTGCATGTTATACAGCAGGACATTAAAACAAGCGAGGAAAACCATTAGTTTTGTGGGTCTGAAATAAATAAAGAGAGGCCTGGGTTTTAATAACAGTGTTTCTCTTTCAAGTTCCACTTCAAATCACACAAGAGCAGCCGTGTGAAATGACCAAAAACATATAATCCCTCTCTGCACCTTTTCATCCAGCACTTCCTTTGTTTCTGTGGTAAAAGTGGCACATATATCACTGCTCTGTGAGCAATGTGAGGAAAAACAAAAAGCGACGGGAGTTTGACCCCTTTATTTTCCTTTCACGCCTCATATGTAGAGCATGTATATTGTTGGTGTGGGTTTGAATATTGAGACATCTGTTACGCTTCAGCTAACAACATAATGTGTGGGATGTTTTCAGTTTCACTGCAACAAACTAAGTTTCTTCACTTTATGACCTCTTCGAAAATGCGTCTTCAAATAGGGAAATAAAAAAATCTTCCATTGACACAATTATACAATATATATATTCTTTATTCTAGTAAAGAAAAATCTGAATGTAAAAGTCATGAATTATAATTTGGACAAAACACTCTAACGTCGATGTTATCTGTGTACTTCAATGTTGTGTTACATTCTCGCTAATGTAAAAAACTGCACGTGGGCCTCAAATTTTTTAGGGGCCTCAAAACACTGAAGTTTGGGAAGCTCTGTTTTACACTTTTATCTTGTATCAACTATTATTAAGTTTAAACTCTAACTGTAACTGATTTTATGCTGAATGCACCACCGCAACCTTTTCACAAAACATTGTGAACATTTGTGCATTATTATTATGTAAATACTAAAATTAACCACAGTCAAGATGTGGGTATAAAGTGTAAGAAAGTCAATGTAACCACAGCAAAATTGGACACTACTTTATGTTCCATGTGTAGTCGATCAGAGACAGAGAAGTATCATCATATCTATCCATAATCAGGCTAATCTAATGATCCTGACAATGCAATATATTATATTATGCACTTGAACTGTAATGAGTATATGCATGTGGTGTAAACTCCTTCCTGCACAAAAAGGGAGAAAAGGGAATTAACTTGAAGGGAAAGCTTAAAAAACAGAATAAAAAATAAGCTTCTTACAAAAATGCCCTCATAACAGCACCTCACACCTGCAACAGCTGCAGCATTAAAGCAAAATCTAACCCTTCATCCTCACTGATTTAACACATGTTTAATTCAGAATGCCAGGTACTTTATTTGGACTACTTCTTCTTCTTCTGCATACACCTTGATGATGATTTCTTTTTGGTTAGACACGACAAAGTGCAAGGCATAACACTTGTGTGAACATGCAAGTCTCACATATTAAAATATTAATACGCACCAAATTTACGCGGATCCATTTCACACAATATATACACAAACAGTAACCAAAAAAAGGTTTAGGCTCAAGCCCACGGCTTATTTTTTCCTCTCCTACACAAACCATGAGATATCCCAGAATATCAGCAGTATGAACGAGTATTAAAGAGGAACAAGACGAGACAAATATGACTATATTCTATATTCAATAACTCTGCACTAAACACACCACGCATTACAATGTTCAGCAAACCTCACACAGTCGTCATCAGCATATAGGAAGAAATAATATACCCTAAACTAAGTATGTATTATTAGATCCCTCTCATAACATTGTATTCATTTGTGAGACGTTATAACAGTTATTACATTATTTGTCAGTTTTTAGTCAAAGTATCTGTGAAAAAGCTACTTAGCATCTGTTTTTATGGAGGTGCTTCAATATCTTTGAAGCTTTCCCAATTTCCTCACTTTAATGAAGACCAATTTTCTCTCTGAACACAAGCCTTAGTATCTAATGTACACAGGGCACAATACACAGGAGGGTATCTAAAAGTCTCTGTCATGCAGCGTTGCATATAGTGCTTTGTTACATCTTAGATATTTGTACTGTCAGGGTATTACAGAGACTATATTGGGTAATTGTGATCAAAGAGTCCTGCAGATGGTTTAAATCTTGTCTGTGTGAATAGTGCTGTAAGAGAAACAGATCCTGTCGCAGCATTTGAGCTGCTGACTTTTTGCATCAACACCAAAATTAACCAGAATGCTTAGTGGATGATACAAAATGGCCACAACAGAACAGCCCCAGATGGGATGTGTCACATCCAGCAAAAGGCAAGAAGTAGACAGTACACAGTATTCCAAATAAAACTTTAACTTTTATGCCCATGATGGATTGAAACTAATTAGTGTTTTCATTAACAATTATGCAGATCAGTATATCCTTGATTGATTCGACATCAAAAAAGTACAGTATAAAAATACATTTATATGCGCTCAATCAAAGGTGTGATCCTTGGTTATTACTAAATCTAATTTAAAAGCTGTAGTGCAAATGTCTGCTGAATACAACCCATTGTCAAATGAGTTCACACAATGCTAATTAAGCCTATCAGCTCGTAAGTAAGGAGGCACATCTATATAGCATAATAGTAAAGCAAGACATGCGGCGGAAAAAAATGTGGGCGTGGATTCCCCGCTAAAAATAAACCTGAACTGTCAATAGGACCTCACAAATCACCTGATATTGACAATACATGCTCCGCTAAAAAGAATGCACTAGCGGAGAATGCAAGTAGGGAGGCAGAACCACTGCCTCCCTACCTGCTTGCATCACAGCCACTGCTGTTCCTGCACCACACAGCTCCAAACATTACAGAAGCAGCAGTGTTTTTTTTTTTTGTAATTACTCAGAAGTCCTCATGGGGTGATAGAAGCTTTAAGGAAAATGGACAATCTAATATGTCTGAAAAAGGTCTTTAATGATCACATCATTTGAAAATGATTGCTAATTAAATTGAATAATACTTTCAGCTCCCCACGTATAACGCATTTCAGTGGCAAAGACAAATGTGCAGTAAAGCTGCGTTTGTTTGTTTTTTCCTTCATTGCTGTCCATAATAAGTAGTTCCATCTTAGCATGTCAAGTAGAGACTACAACCTCTCTTAGTGCACAGGTCTAACAGTTTGTGTATCTACGCTCATATCATCCTCCACTTGTAAATGTATTCAGGCATGAAGTTCATTAGCATTTCCATGTCGTCCCGTTGCATTGACTGCAGGTGAAAGTGTGTATTTTAATAGCCTATTTGTTACTCGCTCTTTTGCGTGGCTCCCAGTTTGTAGTAAAAGCCAAGCACTTTCAAGACAAAGATGGATGATGCAAATTCGGGGGGGGGGCAATGTTTCTTCTATCCTTGCTGCCAACATGTTCTCTCATGGTTGTGGAACCGTGAATTCCACGTGTGGGAATTTCAGAGCTGCAACACTCTCTTAATTAGGTGGTTTTGTCATGTACCGCTCCATCTGTCTTGAGCCTATTGCAGCAGAGAGCAATAGAGACAGAGGGAGAGAGATGGGATGGTGGGGGACAACTCCTCCCTCAATACCTGTACAGCATGCACCAGATTGTCAGACAGGCAGTGTGAATAGTTGAGCTTTAATGATGACTAAACAAATGCAATGCACATGAAATATGGAATACAGGCCTTCCACTTGATAGCTGTGCAGAAGACAGATTAAAAGATTCTGCATGCAGACAGACACTGAGAGAGGGTTTGAACAATAAAATGCAAAAATACTGTTTGCTGAGCATTGTCCCACCTAGAGATGCTTGATGTTGGACGATAAGAAATGTCTTTCTTCTTTGTTAAAGAAAGGCTTGCTTACAGTATTACACTAGGGTAAGATTGGCATGTACATTTACTACATGACAATAATGGACTGATAAGTGGAATATACTATTTTGTGCTAATTAATATAACCGTGAAGTAGGTATTGTTAAAAACAAACAAAAACAAAGTGCATATTGTGTGCACTCACACTAGCGATTAGATTGAATTTGGTTCAACTCCTTCGCTCTCATTAGTGTAAATTATTCACAACAAAGATTTACTGTCAGGCCATCGAGGTCGCAGCAGGATGTTGGGGAGATATCCGGGCCAGGTCACACCATTTGTCCAACACTTAAGAGATTTTAGGATAAAGGGTTGTTGCTGTGGCAACCCCCTTTTCTAACAACATGGGGATGAAAGGCTGCTTTGTGCAGGCAAATGACCAAAAAAGCATCAACATTTTACACGTAGATATGTCACGTTTGTTATCCGTCTAATCTGTTTATTATTTTATATTGAAAATGATATAATTACACTTAATGTTTCACAAGTGTGCAAACACCTGATGGAATGGATTGTTGTTTTTCCCATTTCCCAACAATGAGCCGGGTCAGCTCTACAAAGGCGACAATTTTGTACCACCATGTTTTTACAATAGCCCACCATGGACAAACTTAACATACTTTGAAAGTGGAACTTTCTTGATCTTGCAAGACAGGAGATCGAGTGGAGACAGCCCACAATCTCCCCACAACAAGACATTTAACCATCACAATGACTCCGAAGGCAATTAGGCAATTAACCAAATGCAATGCACATGAAATATGGAATACAGGCCTTCCACTTGATAGCTGTGCAGAAGACGGATTAAAAGATTCTGCATTCAGACAGACACTGAGAGAGTTTTTGAACAATAAAATGCTCTGCTTAAATGTTCATATTAACTGAAGGACACATAGGTTTCTCCAGTGCACTTCAGCTGCAACATAAAACTTCACCAATAAATGTTGCTAAATTCTACTCACTATTCATTTAAATCATAGTTTAAAAAAATGTTTCCCAGGCGTAAAGGAACATGAATTCTCAATTTATTTCAACACTGGAACCATCTGACATGCCCCATCCTAGCACTGTGGGCTGTGAGACAAAGCAGGGCTGTTCTGCTCATCTGTCACTCTGGTGGAGGGTTCACAGGAACTGGATGAGTGAAACCTGCAACCACCATCAGGTCTCACAACTCATTACTGATGCCGTGACCTTCAAAATGGACCCAAATCCACCTCAGCAGACATGACGTCCAATGCACACATGTACGGACACAAACAACCCTTCAACAGACATGACACATTTTGTTCTGTTGGTGTCGCCCTGACAGAGGAGGTGAGGAAGTCAAGATCTGGACATTTGTTTAGGCTGAAGATCACCTGGATCACAGACCTCTCAGTTGCTCTATCTGCTCCTAAAAACACGGATTCAGCTTAGTCATGAAGCCTTGCAGACGCCGTTCTACCCATCAAGCTCTTAACAAGCACAAATACTGGCCCTTTGAATTAGGCTTAAAACCGTACAGTTTAACCTTTAAATATAAACATTATGGCTCAAATGAATATTACGTGACACGCAACATGTTACACTTAAGTTTCTCGACCTCAGTTCAACAATAACAACGCCAGGGCTTTTGATGGAAACTGTGCTGAGCTGTGAAGAAAATGGATCATTTGGTGCATCATTTAGCCTTTTAAATTATTCACTATTAATCATTAATTTGTCATGACATTTACTGTGTGGTTGAAATATTAACTCAGTAGGTGTACTTTCTTGTTTAGTCCACGGTAAAAGGCAAAGTTGCTTTATATAAAACACCTGATACCTTAAGCAGACGAGATCGCTCCGCTTCTACTGTATATCTAAATGAGCATGACAGTCTTCTCCTGCCTGTAGTATCATTGTGCACAGCATGCGTGCCAGCAGAGAATCTCATTTATTGATCGGGAGTGTTTTCGTGGGACGGGCCTGGAGGGTAAATATGCATTCTGTGTTAAGAGGCTGAGTCCATGCGTTAATAGACTTTACCTGGGATCTGTACAGAAACACAGGCTGCAGTCCAAAGCTCACTTCAGACAAGAAACAAAACGTTCACATCTACCAAAATTTGAATCCTTGTCATTCTGTTACTGTGGTTGTCATTGTTAATACAGAACAAGTCTGCAATCACAAAGTCTAGTTATGAGGTTTGATTTTGCCTTAAAAAATATCTTTACATTAGACAATTCATCTACATAATTCACTTCTGCTTCATTACATTCTACTTAACCGTTGATAGGGGTTAATGAGGATGTTAAAGAGCTTCGATAATGATTGCAAGTAGCGAACCTCTCCTCCTTTGAATGACATTGCCAAGAGACACATTGTGAGATACTGTAAATCCCCTCTGGAAGTTAGAGTACAGTAGCACCTGCACAACTGTCAGCATGGTGACTTTAAACCTCCAGCTCTGTCCATTCTACTTCGAGGATCAGACGGCTGTTAACAGCTCTGAGTGGTCCTTTGTGAGCTTTACTGCATTGCAGTGCATAATTACAAGGTAAATGTTAATGCACCTTGATGTAAAAGACCACAGTGAATGAGTCATACTGTAATTCTAACTATATTTTTTACCCTATATTTATATATATATATATATATATATATATATATATATATATATATATATATATATATATATATTCTCCCGGCAGAAACATCAGGAACCTTTCGAGTAGCTGTCTTAAGATCTGTTGTTCATGTTAATTGTACATTTTCCCTCAATTTTTATGCTTAGACAACTGCGTTACTGCTGAAACGATTAATTTGCAGACATAATCTGCATCTGTACTGACGAGTGGAAATATGAGCATGTATTAGCGTAAAATATTTGAAAAGAGGCAATAGTGAGTCACTATAGCGTCCAGTTTCATCCTTACATACATGCATACAGTACATACCAACAGCTTTGCTCATGCTGAGGTTAAGAGTTATCTAAGCTAACTTTTAAGTTCAGGATGGTCATTAAATCCAGTCCTGAAACACGTAGGTCATTACTGGATTTCTTCTTCACATGTGCAAAGTATGTCTACTTCCTTTCAAAACAATTTACAGCAGGTTCAGTGATTTTAAATAAAATAATTTTATGTTGTGTTTTTCTTAGTTATTTTTATTAAATAAAATATAAGCTTTTATTGAACATTTTGTAGTTTGTTGAGTTTGTTTTGTTTTATAAAATAGACGTTTTTATGTCTTTAGTTTTTTTATTGGAAAATAAAATGCGTTGTTTTTATGTTATTTTTTTGTGTCCACAACTTTCATAGGCGGTAACAGGAAGTAGTCCGACTTTGCACATGCGCAGAACAAATCAGGTTTCAACAACAACAATAATAATGATAAAAGATGATTACCATTATTCTTATAAATTATACAATCTTAGAAAACATCTTTCATTGTATTAGTTAGTTATGTGTAATAAAATACATGTTTTTATGTCATTCCATAACTGTCGTAGTACATTAGTGGTAACAGGAAGTAGTCACACTTTCACACATTGCAAATTAGGTAATTCCGTAAATTCATGGCAGAAGCTTACTTTTTTTTAATAAGGCAAACTCTTCTTTTCCACAGACAATTCAAGCAGTAAAGATATATTTCCAGTGCTGGAGATCCATGCATCTCTCTCTCTCTGTCAAGATCATTTAATTCATAAGGCTTACTCTTACTAACTACAGGCACAACAGTGGCTCAACCCCCTATGAATTAATTTCTTTCTTTCTTTCTTTTATGGATCACATTTGTGTGTCCATAATGGTCCAGTAGATAAGAATAAAAGGAAAGAAGAACAATCTGGGTGCCTCACAACATGCATTACTGACTTATTTTAATTGCAGTTTCTTTCTAGTAAGCTTACAAAGAAAGCCTGTACATTATTTAGCTTTATTATTTTCTTCTCCTGAGACTCTTCCTAGTTGTGTTTGAAGTAAAAGTGACAGGGAGACCACGGATGTGACATATGCAAAGAAAAGTTTTCATCTTTTATTTTATTTCTTCAGCTGTCGGCTCAGTTGTTCTTTGTGTGTGTGTGTGTGTGTGTGTGTGTGTTGACTTCTCAATGCTGTGATGCAAGAGACTGGAAAAAGAAATCATTCTTTCATATGTGGGTTTTGAAGGGAGTGAAGGGTTCAAACAGCTTCTCTAGTGGCATTGTAGGTGATGACAGTGTGATGCTGCAGCTGAGGTCCCACTACTGTGTAATGCTGAGATGTTGGGGGAATCCCCTGGATTGAACAGCTTCACCACTGTAATGCAGTGGAGTCAACAATAGCACCCCCTTGAGGAAAGACTTCTGAGGATATGTTGTACTTCCCACTGTTCCACATCTGACTGACTTCTAACTAGATCACTCTGGTCATTGAGGTTACAGCAGTTATCATTTCATTTTAATTCACAAATTAGTTAGCATCCCTGTCAACAGGCTTATTGTCGCATTACACAAGGGCAGTAATAGTATGAACTCGCCTCCATTACTGTAAGATAAAGGATACACAGCGGCAGTTAATGAAATGTAAATGCATGCAACAAATGTGCATCATTCTCACTAATCAAGGCAAGTGGAGCATTGTACACAAATCTCAGCACACACGAGGCGTGGCGACTGACACTCTGCATTGCAAATGAGCGCCGTGACTATAAATCGATCAATTCTGATTTCGATTCTCATCCTCTTTTTGCAGGTGATGCCCTCTCCATCACACTGTCGTGACAGATTTTTAATGGGGTGGGAGGGAGAAGCCTGGCTTGTGCTTGGAAGTGTGATTTTAGGCAAAGGAAAGATGACACTTGTGAGGAAAACATGATGAAATCCTTAGATTTCAGTCAAAAATGATATTCTGGATAGCATTCATCCCTAACGTCTCAACATTTACATTACATTTTACATTTATGGTATTGTGGACAATCTGAGTCCACTATACCGCTATCGTCCTGTTCATGTCTTAAATCAGCCCTGATCATAAGTGGACATAGCTTTTTGGAAGTTTGAAAAATAAAGTAATATACATGTGGAACAATTACATATCTTTACATTTTCAACCTTTTATTAGAATATAGAGTAGTTGAGGTTAGAGTTGTTCCGATTCCGATACCAGTATCGGAAATGCCTCCGATACTGCCGAAAATCTGGGCATCGGTATCGGCGAGTACTGGAGTCTTTGCACCGATCCCATACCACGTAATTTATTAGAGCTCCGTTAGCTCTGACACGGTTCTTCTTCGCCGCTCTTGAAACAGTTGCGCTGTGCTGTTTTAGAGGCGTGAAGAAGAACTGATCACCCGACACCTGTAGACAAGCAGCTAACGTTAGCTCATGATGTCGGCGGTTTGACAGTATGTACCAGTTAGCTCCGTTAGCGTTGTTAGCGCTAGCTAACAACGCTAGCTCCGTTAGCGCGCCTACAGTCAAACTGGAGCGGCCCGTTTATTAAACAAAAAGAGCAGCGCTACAACTAACCAGCGTACCTGTGTCCTGCGTATGTATGCCTCTGTTTTTAAAGTTTAGCGTTACTTCAGAGACTCATTTTAACAATCTGGAGTCATGTAAGTCATGTGCTGCGCCGTTTGGACCAGAGTGAAAACAAACGTACAAGCTGAAAAACAAAATAACATATCACTGGTAAAAATAAATGGTGTCCAATTGCTGTATTTGTATATGTTTTACAGAGAGTTTAACCTGAGCCAAACCTTACCACCAATGATAATCATTTTACAGTCATGCAGGCGTAGTATAATATATATTTTTTTATAACACACTGGTATCGGTATCGGTACTCTGTATCGGCCGATACCCACAGCACAAGTATCGGAATCGGTATCGGGAGGGAAAAAATGGTATCGGAACATCTCTAGTTGAGGTTGAGTGTGTATAATTTATGAGAGTGCTACCAAATGAAGAATACAGTATTTAAAATTACATTTTAATTATTCTTATCATCTGAAAATACAGAGTGAATGTTGAATTGAAGCGGACTAAGGTATATTACAGATCAAATCCTTATACTTGTCAGAATAAAACTGAAATGAGTTGTTTTGCCCACATTGTTCTGTTCAGCCCTGCTGTGACTGATAAAGTGAGAAGAAAAGGGTCGGACGGGTCTGAATGAAGCGCTACTCAGAAAATGTGTCGATCAGTATCCTGTGGCTACAAATGAATTAACATAAAGGCTGTGAAAAGTGTAAAAATACTGTGAAATTGCAGGACGTCCGCTTTGCAATCGATTGCCTGCACTTAGCACAGTCAACTTGTGATGGGATCACTCCGTTAGGACACATGTTAATTGGGGTCAATGTGACATTTTTCAAATTCAAAGCATACCAAGTGATATTTACTAGTTCTTTTTTGACAACAAATTGTTAACTGTGTCCGTGCAGTCTCACATGCTGACCCAATTCAGCGACAATCTCACGTTCTGTTTAACGAATAATTGACGCCAAAGTGCGAGGTGAGAAGTGATTTTAGAATGGATTTAATTACATAAATGAACAACCTGCTATGCATCATTGATATTGTGTATATCAGACCTTGAGAGAGAAAACACAGCATCCATATCTGGGGGAATTATCTCGCTTTGCTTTGAGCTGAAAGTGTTGTGTGCCAGGTGTATCGATCTTACCACAGGGAAAAGTCATTTATCAGAATTACTCAAGGTTGCTGGACAAAGTATGCATAAATAATAAGGGGATGCAGCTGCCATTTAATTGGCAAATCTCCCTGCACTGCCTTTAACAATAAACACACACACTCAGGTCCAAGTTCGTTATAAAGGCAGCATAGTGCATCCATGCTTAAAGCAGAACTATGCAGGATTTTTACCCTAATTTAACAGATTTGGAGTCACTGTGATGGACTTGTTTCAAGGAAGTTCAGGAGTCTTCAAAATCAGGAGGTCTTGTAAAGTGTCGGGTCTCGAGAGAAACACAAATTTCTTCATGACACTACACACACCCTCTAACCAGGTAGGCTATAAGATCATATTTTAGATGTTTATCGTGGCAGAGGCACTAAAAGTAAAAGCAGAGAAAACCACTATCGGAGGAAGTGAGGCCACACACGAGTAAACATGGGGCCGGCTTTTTTCGAATGGCAAGAAATGAAAAACACAGAAGCATGCAAAATTGATGTCAACATGGCTCCACGGCTCAGTTGAAAATAACTAAACCGGCGAGGGGAGAACATGTTCTCCGAAACTGTAGGGGGAGCGCGAAAAAGAGACCAGACTTGCAGAGTTCCGCTTTAAGTAAGATTCAGGTTCAAGGTAGGGCTGGGCGATTAATCGATTTTAAATCGAAATCGTATTTATTTGTTTGGATGATGTTAAAAAAATTAAAATCGATTTTTCTGATTCTTCCTTTTTTTACTGCGCTCACTCTGCTCCTGTTCCCTCTGCTCCGTACCTCTCCCCCTCCCCCCACTAGTTCTCTGACAATATCAACATGGCAGCGTGCGCGGAAAACAGCGAGAGTGCCGTCACAGGAAGAGACGTCCGACACAAGGATCAAGCCGAACACTGCCGAACTGTAAATCAGTTAAAAAGACTTAGGGACAGCACCAAGCTGCATAAACTGCCGCTGTATGTGACTGTATCAGACTGAGTCTGTGCCCCGGAGACCTCCGACACAAGGATCAAGCTGAACACTGCCGAACTGTAAAATCAGTTAAAAAAGACATAACAATCCTAAAAACGTGGGTTAATCTCGGACAATTACCAGGGAAATGTCTAAAATCTCAATATTTAAGCATCACACTGCCGCTGTATTTCAGTCCAGAGTCTGTGCTCCGGTCATGGAGGACGTACTGAACAAATATTTTTAATTAACTGACACTGAAACAACTGCTTTACAAGTCACGAGACGCTCCTTTGTGTGTGTGTGCGCGTATGCTTGTGTGTGTGTGTGAAGAATGTCATTCATTTGCATAATTATAATAAGAAATATAATAATTATTTTGTATTTAGTAGTTTAAAAAAAAAAATTTAAATCGAAAATCAGATCTGGTATAAAAAAAATCAGGGATTTTATTTTTTTCCAGCCCTAGTTCAAGGCTAAATCAACAATACAGAACATGTCCATCCATCCATTCATCTTCTACTGCTTTATCCTCCACATGAGGGTCGCAGGGGAGGCTGGTGCCAATCCCAGCTGACGTGAATGTGGTGTACACCCTGGAGAGATCGCCAGTCCATCACAGGGCTGATACAGAAAATACTTATATTTCTAATCGCATGTACAATTTAATTAAAAAAGAGAGCATGGTATATTTTCTCATGTATATGAATAAATCTCACTGCATGAAATGCTGCCAAAACACACCTCAGATTTGAAGATTCACCCATCTTGTCTCTCTCCCTCAGAGAAGAGTCACAAAACACACTTGCATTATTATTTTATTTTTTCAGCTATTTCAACCGTTTTTTCTTTCATAAGCTGGCCGTTTTTCATCTGAGAGCGTTGGGACACTTCCACAGTCTTATTAATTTGTTCTCATTTGGCTGTCTCCACAGTTCGCACACTATGGAGACAGGCTGCTAATGACAGTAAAAGCAGGATGTGGAGATAATTACAGTTACAGGCAGATCAGCTGCTGTTCTAAATCCATTAAAAATTTGTCAGAAGTCCATGTCATAGCCCAATGACATGGACTTCTGACAAATTTTTCACATGACAAATAATGAGCATATCAATATGGCATCCATATGTTCGCCCCTGTGAGCATGTAGATGTTATCACTTTAATTAGCGAAAATTACATTAAACTAAAACAGGTGAAATACAATACAAGTATGCTGCTGTGTCATTTATTATCTATTTATGATTTAGAAATACATGCTTTAAAAACAGCCACAGAGCCACATGTATCAGTTGGCTCACAGCATTGTGTAAGGGTTACATGTACAAAAATAAAGAGATGATAAATAATGCCCAATTGTAGCGGTCAACCTATGTGGGTTTTTCTGTTTTCAGTGCGACCGATGCATTTATATTCCCTCCATCTGGTAAAGTAAAGTAGTTTAACATTAACGAATAATGCACAAAATGTGCTGAACTTTAATTGAATGACACGATAGTTAAAGTTTAATTCAATTGAAATGAAACGCAGCATCTTTTATGATTTCATTTTACACGGGGTGCAGATACTCAAATGAGTACTTAATGTACTTAAACTCTTTGCTTTAAAACCTGTCACCACGTCTTCAGGTGCACACTGTCTTTAAGTAACCTGCCAGGGAACTTTTTAGTTCTTTGAATATCGAGTTTTCTCTGTGTCTTCTACTAAATTCATGATGCTGTGACTGGGACTGAAGACACTTTATGTTTGAGCTTCATTTCACAGTGATGTCACTTTGCGATGGACTCTACATACAGTTTGCCCTAAAACGTGTTTGCACACAGTATGCACTGAATACAAAAATATATTCCAGTTAACTGAGAAAGTTTCTTTTAATTCTAGTTGTCACTTGTTAAAAAGATGCTTCTGTAGAAATGTTTTCTGTTTATGTGTGAGATGCAGGTTCATTATTGATATTGGAAAAGCAACATAAATCATTGTCACAATGTCTTGCTATAACAAAAACAGATTAGTAGCCAGTAGTAAAGTTAAAAGATAAATCGTCAGTCATGTGTTTTATAAAGAACAATACAAGCCTAAATAATAGCCTGTTTGTCTGCAATAAGAAATTCATTCTCTGCAGCAGCAGCTGAGTAAAAGTTTGCTGTCTTCATGGAAACACTGGGGCAGCGATGAGGGCTCGAAAATAGCACTGAAATGCGGCTGGTGTTTGGTGAGGAACACAACGCATTCAGTACTCGAAACACCCACAACCGAGTTCAAGGAACTTAGCCTTCACCGTTCCTTTTTATGAATACGACTATAAGGATATCCTTCACAAAAATGCTAAGTGGTTGCCAGGCAACACCAGATATGTCAGTGGGAGACGGTTTGCAAAGCTAGGGCTCACGTACAACATTGCTCTTACCCTAAGAGGAGCACTTATTAATTTAGAGGAGACTGAAATAGATAAAGATATAAATACAAGTATATCAAGAGAATTATATATTGATTATACATTTTACCTCTTCCAAATACCAAATTTATCCAGCAAAATAAACTTCAACTGTAAAAATCAGTCATCTTGATGGATACCTCTGCTTCTCTTGGTGCTTAATACACTAAAACTGCTGTTACCTGTTTAGTAATATACAGTTTAAAGTAATTGGGATTACCAACAAAGCATTCATCTCTTCCCCTAACTTTAAACATCATGTTTCTTTGGATTTAAAGCTCCACTGTGGAACCTCTATTGCCCCCTGTGGATGTCTGAGTATTTACCAAAACACTAACCTACCACTTGTTTCTCCCCACACTCTCACATATACATACACACAAAGGGAAGGAGAAAGAGAGAGTGAGAGCTCTTCACCTTCTGCTGTGCAAGACATTAGTTTCTACGACGCTTCCGTAAATTATGTATTGTCATTCAACGTCATCCAGGCAACTTGGAGGTGCATGATGCAGGAACAGCAGCAGTTGTGATTGAACATAGTTGTTAGAGTGCTTGATTTTCTTTGTGTGCAATCGACAGAGCACACATCTTTAGTAACGGACAATCATGGGCACGTCTTTTTTGTTTTCAGCCATAGTCCAACTCTACTAGCATTACTAGGGCTATGTAGCCGCTGTGCTTCCCCTTTGCCTCCATCAGCCGTGACATGAGATGCGTCACTCTGTCTGCAGCACGGGAATATCACAGGCAACACCAAAACCTGAGAAACAGTGCGGTGTGAGGTGTGTGGAGCTGACAGGCTGAACGCAGCGTTGTGTGAACTCATTCGTTCATATTTAAAAGTCACACACACACAACAGCTTTAAAGTTTCAGATATGATTGCATGTACCTGAGAGGACAATGCAGGTGGCGTGTGCATCCTTTTGCTCTCACTCCCCAGCTCTCAGGGGTCTGTCACAGCAGCCGATAAAACAAGCGTGATAACCTCAGCTGTCAGTTGAACTGTCCACCTCTCCCTCTGAGAGGGGGAAAATAGCCACTGTGCAACCACTGAGACAGTGGCGATGGGCGCTGGGATTACAAACACCGCCCTCAGAAGACCATAGATGTAATTCGGCTGTTTGCTAAAGTGACATGTCTTGTTTTGAAAGGGGTTTGTGATCTGTTGGACAGGTGAGGAAAGAAACTGAGAGGAGAAGTGCAAAGGAATGACTTGTTACTGTTCTTGTGGGTTAGGTGTCTCACAGTGCAGCACTGTGTGTGTGTGTGAGGAAAAAATTGAAATATCGTTGCTTCTTGTGCTTTGGACGATGAAATGGACTTTTATCCTTAGTGGTAAATAAGTCCAAACACAGCCACAGTAGGGATTAGATATTGGGAAAGGAAAGAAGTCAAATCAAGTATGCTTCATAAACCATAAATATGACATAATTGTTTCAATAAACACGGGTAACGTGCTGTAAAGAGAGATGTTCGCCATCATCTTCATGTGACAAGGACATGAGTGAAGGCTTGGCAGTTGTTCACAAAAATGTAAGAGACCATATCACAGTTAGATCGATTTCTATATCAGACAGAAAAAAGGTGGCATTGACCTGTCTCTAAGCCACATGCATAAAGACAGACTAAACACATAACCAGAGGCCAGCACAGTCCCTTGTGAATGTGAAAATGATCCCACACACTCACTCATTCGCTCACTCAATAGTCTGTTTAGAATTAAATCACATAATGATCAGATGCAAATGCCATCTTTGGAGGTGACATTCAACTGTTTCATGACACAACTTTCTACCATTTGAGAGGGAAGCCGAAAAAGAAACATTGCCCTTTATCACTAATTCCCCTGTTTATACTGGCTCTGTTACTGCTCCGCCGTGACTAAGTGACAACCACTGCAGCACAGCTTCAATGGCTAATAATTCATAAGCAAAAGTGACTGTCAAAGCAGTTTTATTATTATTCCTTTCTTTAGTGTGGCGATATATTAGCATCTCAGTGGTTATTTCAGCAGACTTCAGACTCCTGACTCTCCTGCATGTGTCTTGACTTTGTGTCCAGTCCAGGTGACAAACAGTTGAGCTGAAGAGAACTGATGTAGATATGGCGAGCAGGGATGTTTTACCAGTGTCTAATGGGGGCTCTAGTTTGGTTAATGTCCCTCTAAACTATCCATCTTAAAAAAGTTAAAGACTTAATGGCACCTTTGTGTGTGGAGGCAAGAACGCAAGCCTTGTGTGTCAAAATTTACCCGTGCAAACATAGTTTGATGTGAATCAATCAATCATAGCAATGTTATGTGGCATTTTAATAGTCCTTTTTGCTGTAGAAGGGTTGCGTTCTGATTTTAACACTTCCCATCTGCATTCTAACTCGTTTAACTGGCGTGGCAGTTTGCGGTGATAGATTTTTGGGGTTTAATATGTGAGGAAAATGAAAAATGGGAGTGTGACAGGTCCTGCTTGCGGAAACCAGCACAGCTTCTCCTTACATGACACTGTCAAAAAATGTCAAACTTTACTGCTGTCACGCTGAAAATGGCCAAATTTTAATATACTCTGAGGACTGAGCCATCACACGTCTGTTCAACATCATAACTAATCTCTTCCATCTCTTGTTCCCTGTGCTTCTCACTGCTTAATGAGGCAGAATCACTTCAAACAACCCTCTTTTTTTTTTTTTTTATAACAAAATTGCATGATAGTCAATCCAGCAGCCACATCTATAGTAGATGCGTGATCATTGACTCATCACACAGTGTCTCTACAGAAGTAATGGACAGCTGGCAGTGAGAGTTGGTGTCATGCAGACAGGACTAGCCAGGCCGGCCTCTCCCCAAGGTCACAGTCAGTCTCCCAGAAAGCACTGGCACCAGAGCAGCAGATGGTGGTGAAATGACGGCCCATCATTACTCATCCAGGAGAGAAGATGGCTGTTCTCTCACACGCACAGTCTCTGCTGTTTGCTGGTTGAATATGATAGAAACATTTCCTTGAGTAACCTACATGCTCCAGACTCCTCAGTGTCTTCACTAGAGTTCGGAATCTAGAATCAGATACCATGTGCCAGGAACCAGGTACCCATGAAGTACTGAAAAGAAACCTCTTTTTTCTGTGGCTGCAGGTGACAACAACAACCCCTTTAGCATGGATTTTCACAACCTCTATTAGGAACATGTGGACTGAATAAACTTAAGTTATAATATATTTCCTTTACTGCTGCCACAGGTCAGACCAACCACTGGCAATTGGAATGGAGTATTCACCTTTTTAGTGGCTTCAAAGCTAATTTTGTTGGGAAAAATGTAGTGTATTCCTGGAAATACCATTTAGTTTAGTAGAGTGGGAATATAAATCTTAGGAGTTTTAGGAGTTCCCTTTGAGTTCTCCTTCAGCGCTCCATCAGTGAACCAGAGGAATGAGAAGAATACAGAAGAGGAGGTGTCAGAAGGTTTAGTGAGTCTGTTGCTAGGAGATTGTTTCCTCAAAGCTCTAATGTACAAAGATGAAGCATAACACAATCAGGCCACAACACCCTCGGGTGCACTCAAGAAAATGATATAATGACAAAATCAAATTTTTGAACAACAAAGAGAAAGTTTGTATTTCTTTACACTTGTAACAGAAGACAGGTGCACATATTGTTTCTTTAAAAAGAAGTTAAAATCACATCTTTTCTTATTTTTTTATTGTTATTTGTTGGGACGTAGTGGCACCATAAAGAGCATGAACACGGCAGCTTTTCCTCTAACATTTATAGTCTAACAGTCCTATAGGTCTCTGTGACAGAGACAGCGAGACCTACCTAAGTGTTTTCTCTGCTGTCTCTTTGTATCTAGGCAACAGCAAACCACGTGATTATTACATCATGCGGCAGAGTGGATGGACCTCCATTGCCTTAATCTCAAATTAGCACATAGCTGAGCTTAGAGAAAACAAGAGCTAACAGTGTATTACATTCAGTCAGGGTTGTGGCATCGGGTGTGCATGCGTGTGTGTGTTAGTGGGATATTGAAACACACTTAGATGTTTTGATACCAATACTGATATCACAACTTCCAATTCCTTCTGATTTCAATATCAGTCCAATAAAGTGTCTTCCCCTTTTAAACAACTCAGCATTTAATAAGACATTTGTGCTAATGCATTTAGCATCTAGCTATAACCAGCCATTTTAAAATGCAATGCTCCAACTGCGCAGCAGACATTGGTAGCCCTCACTTGCATCCTGGTGGGAAAATGGAGGGAAAATGTTGCTAATATGTATTGTATTTACATTCCATTACTAAACATGCGCTAGAACGCGATTAGAAGGTGTCACTATTTTGTTCAGAATTAGCTCTTTTCACTGCGGTGAGCTCGACAGTGATTGAACAAATGGGGCAAAATCATCACTTGCAGGGAAGCTCAGCTTCCATGACAGTGGATGGGGGAGTGGGTTGAAAGTGGGATGATTGGAGGTACTGTCTGAAAGGCGGAGACAGTTTTTGATTGACAGCGTTGCGGAAACATACATGACAGCTGAGCCTTTTCTGCCTCAGTCCTGTGTGGATTTTTACGAGGGAAGTCTGCAGACAAATAGGTGGTTGTTGTGTGTCATTTGCCCATTTTCATTTGTAAATAAAAACACTATTATAGCATTTCAGTTTTATATAATTATCGCGTTTCCTTGTTCTAGTTGTTTGTTGCAGAATTTATGTTAGAATTTGTGTATAAATAACTGTGCCTGAAATGAGCTTCCCGTTTCAAAGACCGCCACTGTGCCATGCTGTTGATTGTACCCACCAGCCACACTTTATGAATAATGCATTACTTGCATCGAACAGACTATTTACCAATACACTTTGTCATGCCACCAAATGACCATTAGTTGTTTTTTGTACACTATTAATCTGTTCCTGTTTGTTCAGCCACCTTTGACCCGTCGATGTAACCAGATGTCTACATTCTGTAGATGTTTCTGCACATACACATGGCTGTGGTTCAAGCTCACATTCAGATCTGACCATGACTTTATGTGGATGCTATTCTGGAAGCTGTAATGGTTATGATTATGGATAACAACATGTTTCTGAGCTGCTGTGAGTCATTCAACTTAACGGCTGTACTTCTGGGGAAAACATTCATATTTACAGTGTTTACTGACATACATAATGGTGTTTATAGGTCATGTGAGTTTTCCTATCCTGAATACAGAAGTGACTTAGTCCAAAATATTACAGGTGTCACAAATGTGACAGGTCTCTATCTATTTCAAATTTCTGCATTAGAATACCACATTAATGCCTCTGCATAACACTGTTTGGTTTTGTGCGTTACTTTGTTTTGTTTGTTTCTTTTCTATTTTTTTATTTAATTAATTTATGTAAATGTACTCTGTGCTTTCACAGAGGGAAAACTACTCAGAAGAAATGTATGAATAAGTTGCACGTTGAATATGCTTACAGTAGGTTGTGGAGAATGTACTTTATAGTTAATTACAATATATTTCCATTAAAAGCAAATGCACACAGCAAGTACATACTGTATATAAATGCACCATTTATCGCCTTGCTTGTATTTATCACCGACTGCGTTTTGTAGTTGAGCTACTTTAAGAAAAGGAAGCATTTAAGACCGACTGACCTGACTCTATGGAAATGCAGAATTGTATAAGGGGCCATTTGCACGGTTATACTGTTTATTGCGAAGGTTCTTAGCTTTGTGCAAAATATTTTAGTGGTTGATGAGAGAATTCAAGATGTCCTTGAGGTTGTTGTGGAGGTCATTTCAAAGGTTTAAGTGGTCACTGAGGAGGCTCTGCTCCTCCATGCTTTATATCATTTTAGGGGATGAGTGTTTTTTTGGTCTCGGTGTACTCGGACAGAGCTCCAGTCAACATTGCAGATTAGAGCAGGTAGTTTCCATACTATATTAAATTTTCTTGAGAACATTCTGTCTACAACTCCTTCTCGCCCACCTGACGGCATCGTCTGATACTAGCGTGACCTGTTAGCGCAGGTCTAACTGTCCCCTTGGGGATGAATATGCGCACACCTCCACATGTTCCAACTTTTAATTCCAATTGGTGGTGCACTCTTGTTTTGGTCCAACAACACAACGAAGGAGAACTTGTGAGGTTTCACTGTAAATTTAATGGAATATGAGATTGAGTGAGGAATGCTAGACCCCCATGTGAGTATGAATGGAACCACAAGTTTGTATATGCACATGGGGAACTCACTCTCTCTGTGAACGTGGAACACATTAAGTGTGACCCAGCAGTCCTCATGACATGGACCTTGACAGCCCACTCTCTTTTGTTCTCGCCACCACACCACAACCTGAACCCTTAGAGTGATGTTTCTGAGGAAAAGGATGACGAGGATTGACTTGATTCATCTGAATGAGAGGTTGGGTCGGGTCAGCACAGCACTTGATTGGATGGAAATGAGTGTACTCCCCAGTGTAAAAGAGGAGTCATCGTCCTCATAAGTGAATATGTGGAAGCTCCTAACACTCCGTCAGTCGTGTCACAGGGACTTTAACCTCTCCATTGTGAAGCTGATAACATTTTATTCACAGAAAGGTGGTGAATAAGTAAGGATACATTGTTAGAATGCAAAGAAACGGGGCAATGGTTTGCAAGGAGTCGTTTGAAGAAAAGTATCTATAAATACTCTCCTCAAGTGTTTCCTAGCCTACATGGAGACATCAGATATATTTTTAAACCCGTCCATGTGATTTGACTTTTGGTGAATGTGATGGTGAGCTACTGATAGCTACCTGATGGTTGACACAGGAAATTTGGTTTGATGTACTGAAAGATCTAACTCTTAAGTTTGGAAGCAGTTTCTTACGTCATGTGATTTTTTATTTTTATTTTTGAGCTTTCAAATAGCCTTCAAACACCACCACAAAACAAGAGGCCAGCTTGGTTGTCCACAGAGTTTCCACTGTGATGGATGTACAATATTAGCAGTCTTCACCATGTAGGACAATAAAGTCCAATCCAGATAGTTGCTCCAACAATCTGAATCTGCTCTGCCCTCGAGCGGACATCTTCACTTCTCTCTAATAAAAAGCAAATAGAGTCAGAGAAATACGGGAGAAACTAACCAAACATTTGGTTTTGCTTTTCACAACTAAACGTCTTTTATTTTTCTGTCAAAATGGAGGGGTTTTCTTACATGGCTCCAGACTGCAGCCAAGTGACTGACAGACTGTTATCGGTTTCATTTTCAGTGAGGTATGGCTGCTGGCTACATCTCAATATTAAACAGTCTCTCTACTGATTTGCAGACAGAGAGTCATGACTGAAAGAGAGGCTGCTGTGTCATTCGGATCATTTAAAATCCCTGGATGTGGACTGGCTGTTTAAATTCTTACATTTTTCTATTTATACATTTTTGTTCTTATTGACTTGTCAGTACAGAAACATCATAGTATATATATGAGGAGTTAAGATGAATCTGCTAACTCAAGACATTGTATTTTAAGGCCATTGCTTTCAGAGTGTTTGCTCACTACTTTTGACGTCTGCATTTATTTTTAGTTTAAAGCTGCCTGACCTCTTTTTTCCACCCCTTTCTTTCTCCTTTTTTTCTTTCACTCTCTTTGATTTTAACCACTTTGGTGTCCTGCTGGGGTGTTTCCATCAGCTGTGTTTTTCTGCATGCAAGCAAGTAGTGTGACTCTCACTCTCGAGTGTGATTTGTCAAAGGGATCCGACATTCAACAGAAGCTGTCTCTTCTTAAGACACCAGTAGCACACTGCAGAATATTTTATTAAAGATGCTGTCGAGTGAGGCTGCACAAGCCCAAACTGGGTATTACACACAGCTATGTTTCTCTTTACGCCCGTATGCAGTCACAATAGCAAGGTTTTTTTTCATGGTTTCAGAATGCCTTGGGTGGTAGTGCTGCTGTTGTGAGGGGTTTAGGGACAGCTCGACTGGATAACGCATTCAGTTCCAAATCACAACCCAACAGGGCATTAAGACATTCATCCAAATGATTTTAGCAAGTACAAGAGACAAAATATCTGGTAATGTGATTTTCTCTAAAACCATGCCGTGGAATTCTGCCAGGCTGTTCGCTTTTTCTTTTTCTTTTTTTTTTGCCATGCAAACAAAATTCAACAACAACTCATATGATGGATCCAAATGAAATTTTATGAGGAATCACTCGCTTGTGCCCGTGTTTTCATTTCCCCCCCTACACGTTACTACAGCGGATGCCGAGCCTGAAATGTCGACCACAAAGAAACAGCACAGTGTAAGAATATCTGACATCAGTCAATGTGTGTAACCATCTGAAATACTTCACTGTATTATGTGTTTCTAGGAGAGGACTTAACTACCAAGTACCCACAAAGCAAACTCCTCTGAGTGAACAGCCCTGCAGATGAAATAGTTAGTGTCTAATGGTGGGAACCAAACCTAAACTCTGTTATATTTGTCATGTTACTTCAGCATGCAGGGGTTTCCCCCCAAAAAATTCACTTGTCGTTGCATTTTACATCGAATAACAATTCCAATGACTTTATAACAATGTTAGCCTGTATCACGTACTGTGATATCAGTGCTTTCTTTTTCCAAATGAAAAAATTCATGTATTTTAATGTTACATAATGTGGTGGTGGTCTACTGCCCAGAGGAAATGGCACATTGCTCCTATTTTCATCACTGATCTTTCAGTCAAACTGAGAGTTTTGGACATGCTATTATATCTGATATTTAGTCTTGGTCCAATACTGGTCAAAATATCTGAATTGGATATTGAAAACCCCCAAATATCATGAAAATAGTTTGACACCGAACTGTGAGTGTGGGATGCAGTGATGGTGTAGACTTATCTTAAGATAGGTATATAGATAAGATATAGGTATGTGATAACAGTATTAGAAACAGGTTTTAACTCCATCCTCCTAACAGACGGACAAAAGGGGACAGAAAACCCCGTCTAGTTCTCAGAGAAAATCTAAACTGGATGCTTTCAAAGTGACTGACTGTGTGACACTTTTCAGCTCGACGTGTTACACCTGAGAAATTCTGAATGGGATCACAGGATGTTGGTATTCTACACCAGTTCACCTAGTGTCTTCCTTTTTGTTTTAATGTGCTGACAGAATAATGGCTTGGAGAAGAGGTGCAGGCTTTTACCTGTCTATTCTTCCTCTCAGCATTCAGCATGACACACAAGACACACACTCTCTCACACACACACACACACTCTTGAAGAACTACAGACAGACAAATACTCTCGATGGCAAAATTCAAACTGTTTCCTCAAAATTATGTCAAAGATTTGACAAGAAAAGTGGTCGAGTTGTCAGCTTCTTTACCTCAGTGTCTTTTTTTTAGTACCTTTTTTATTGACACTTTTTATGAGAGTAAAGAAAGCAGCATGTTATCATAGATCTTACCAATAATCTTAAAGTTCCACTGTGTAAAATGTAGGAGAGTTTACTGTCAAAGATGCACAATTGCTCTTGAATAAAAATAATTAGTTTTTTGTCGCCTTAGAATAAGGCTGCTATGTGTGCTGCTATGTTTCTACAGCAGCCCAAATGGACAAACCAGCCAGAAACAAATAAGAATGACATCCTCTCTGGCATGTGAAGGCCACTGCAGTTCCCTGGTGCACTTGTAAAAGGGAGAGGTGAGTGGAGAAATCCTCCAAAGGTCACAACACTCTCATCATCAGATGTCACTAATTTTGAACATATAGACCCTTAACTGCTGCTCTAAAACCCAGTGGCTGATAAAGATTCTTCCGTAGCACGGTCCCAACTACTGAAAGGTGTCTTCACCTCACGCTGACTCTTCTGAGGACACTGAGACAAGCTCCAGAGTTTACTATAATTAGTTTTGAATTAATCTGTCACCTGCAGTGGGGTGCCAGACTGTGTTGTCAGTGTTTCTCACCTCTGAGCGCAATGACACATCAGTGCAAAGGCCAAGATCTTCAAGCCTCTTGTGTTTCTGTGGTGACAAACGGATCTGTTTAATCCCTTCCATTTAAAGCGATTAGCAAATGCTGAGGATGCTAAAAGGTCTCCCAATAAACACTTAGATTTCAGTCATGTGCCAGCACACATTTGGCAAAGGCTTTGTTTGTCGCATTGTAGGGCGCTGCATCGAAAACCCCCAAACCCTCAGTCCTGTTTTCAAATACTTTTTCTCTTTAAGGAATAGCATATGTTTAGAAACTAGATTTGACAATTAAGAAAACTGTTAGATGGACTATAAGTGTGGCTTGATGGTGTCCTATTAATATTCCTCTTCAAGCTAATGGTTTGTTGTTCAGGCCAGGCAGTGGGTGCTTCAAGCCAGCAGCCTGTGAGAGTTGAGTAAAAACACTTTTAGACTGGCTGCTTCCATGTGGGCAGAGCCCTCTGAAGAGAAGCTAGTAAGGCATTTGCCAACGTCAGTTGAAAATAGAAGGAACGGTTGAAGGAGTGGTCAGTTTTTTTGGTTTGAATCCTAATATAAAAGAAGATTATTCTTTTTTTATAGTGGAAGTCCTCTTCGTGTGAAGGCAGGACAGGACACTTTCCAAGAAAACATTATCTTTATCATTGAAGTCTATGAAGAAAATACAGTTATTTGGATGAAGGCTGGTCTCAAACTAGTTGCTTCTTTTTCAGATTCAGATTCAAAAAATGTTTTTGCCGTATTAATTTCATACAGTCTATTGTTGATTTCATCAGGAGGAGAGTACCAAGTGCTAATGGCGGTGTTTTCAGAGCACCCCTGTTTCACAGGTTACCTTGTTTTCACTAACTATTCCCCCGATTAGTCGATTTTTAGTCGAAATTTCAGGGCTTCAGTAGACCAAGATTTTCTTTAGTTGATTACAGCCCTAATGCGTTCACATATATGTACATGAGTTAGGGCTAAAAAATTTATTTGGTTTTAGATATCCATTTTCTTAAGTCAAGTTTCAATTCTGTATTCGCTGAGCAATAGATTTGATACACTTGCTGGAGCACTACCACACAACACAACCATAACACTAACTTCTCTACTAATCTGCCTGTATTTAAATACAAAAATTAAAATGCAAAGATATGAATTCTTTCCAATATTTTTGAGCTGCCACTCATCTGTTAAGAAACTGTTGCGCTTAAAAAAGCTGCTGCATTATGATGCTGCTGTGTCTTTATAATATTGCTGTTATTTATTGATTTGTGGTTTTACTTTTGTATTCTCTTTAGATTTCTAAATCTCATTCCTCAAATCCTTGAGTTATATTTATATTTCCATAGAAAATAACAGTCGATTCAGTTGCTAATTTCATTGTTTCAAATGGCAGTTGAGAATTAGAAAAGTTTAATTGTTCAGCCCCAGTGGTTACACGCCCCTAAAACACATATGGCTACAAAAACCAAAAGATGTTTTCTTTAAAAGTGATTATACACTCAGGGTATATCTACTTATGTGTGGCACAAACAGTTTTCCCAATAAACCTTTAGCAAGCTCAAAACAGAAAACTTTACTTTTTTTGTCCCTTTAAAAAATCCCAAAAAACAAATATCATACTGACTAGTTGATTATTATCAAATAGATGGCAATTCATTTAGTATTGATGTATTGATTGAATTGTTGCAGCCCTAGAGAGAGTTTTTTCCTGAGCCTCCTCTGTGTGACGCCCAGACTCCTCACCTCCCTCTGCCTGACAGGACGCTGCTTTAGCACATTAGCATTAGTACTCTGAATTCCTTATGTAGACAGTTACCACCTGGCAGGCATCATGTCCCTGCATGAGTCAGAGAGCTGACCATTAACAACGCGGCAGGTGCCATGGCTCTGGCGAAGGATCAAGTCCATGTGGTGAAGTTAACCTTAGCTTTTCTCCTGGCCGGACTTCCACAGATCCCATAAGTGCTCCCCTGGCTGCCATAGACTGAGATGACTGCTACCACCCTGCTTCTCTACAGACAAACTCTGCGAACAGCATATTCTATTAGAGGCTCACTATAGATGCTGTTGGGGAGAACACACACACACACACACACACACACTCAAATCAATTTCACGCATGGTGGCAGGGCGATTAGAAGTACATAGGTCGACAAAGCTGATTCTGATCGCTTTTTCTATAGTGTGAACTTCAAATGTAAAATTAAAGACCAATCTATTATTTAATATACATTTTCCCAAAACACCAAACCTAACATTGTTACATGTATAAATTTAATATAATCCATATTTTTAGAAAACGCTGCAGATATGTGAATGTGCAGCCCGCCTCCTCGACTTTATTGAGTTTTATAACATGTTCCAGGTCATTATTTCGCTGTCCAGCTTGCAGTGTTACTGTTTTGGTTCACTCTCATTTACAGCTGCAGCAGGCAGCTGTTATCCGTGAATAAGCTCTAAAAACCCACTGTACACTGTGTGCTCATCAACACACAGCAGGCAGACGCAGATGGAGACCAAAACAGAGGTACAGTAAAAAGACAGTGACAATAATCGTTCACCAGAAGCACAGTTTATGTTCATACTCGTGTAAACAAGTGGACCGAGTGAGGTGATTGACTTCATCTGCAACCAGTAAGATCAATATTTTCACAAATTCACTGGCTTCCATATTTGAGGTTTTCTGTTCTGTTTCCCGGTAAAATGTGTGGATTGATACCATTCTCAGTGCCAGTTGTTGGTCGACCCTATGTTGTTGTCTTTCCCGCTTGCATGTTTTGTGCCGTCATGATTGTGTCAAAAACAAAACAAATCAGAGGAAGATGATAGTGACACGATGGAGTTCAGTCGTGACTATTTTTTATCTTTTACTTCAATCCCTTGATGATGGATCAACAATTTTAACAGCCTGTATTTATATAGCACTTTTCTAGTCTTGATGACCATTCAAAGCTGCTTTATGCTACAGTTTATCCATTTACCCATTCACACCGTGATATACAGTATGATCTATGTGATAGCACACACTCATTCACATGCTGCCGGCCGGCATAGCCATCCGAAAACAAACGTGGGGTTAAGCGTCTTGCCCAATAGCTTGGAATCAAACCCACAACCTTCAAGTTGAGAGACGACTCGCTCTACCACAGAGCTACAGTCACCCCTAAGGCGATAATTAATGGAAGGACAAAAAATATTACACCTGAAGTTATAGAGAAAATAAGGTTTGCTAAAAACATTCATGGCTAACGTAAAGGTATGCTAACAGCCTGAAGATGAATGCGCATCCTAGCGTTGCACTGGAATTGGCATTGCTGGCAAAAAAATGAAGCGGGTGAAGATGAAATGAGCGTGTTCACCAGTCGATGTGAGCAAAAGGCCATGGCTAATGACTATGCTAACAGGTGGAAAGTGAATATATGACTTTGAAATTGCCAAAAATCAAGCAGATGAAGAAGGAATGTGTCTCTTCAGCCGAAGCGGACAAAACCTCAAGTACTACATATTGCCATCATTAGAGCCAGGAGTGAATGCGTCACCATTGATTTATTCCAGCTTGGTGATAATAGTATGTTTTTTTGTTTCTTTGCTTAGTATATGCTGTCAGTGAATCAAAGAGCAGATCCAGTCTTCAAAGAGTGGCAGGCTGTATATTGACAGGGCAGAGGTGCAGGATTCAGTAATCCTGTGTTTCTACAGGGATTGCCCTGCTCTCTATACAGCAGGGAGGGACTCTTGTGTTCAGGTCTGCACTGCATCATTCTGCCAAGACAGAAAGGTCCTTTTTCGCAGCTATTTTCGACACGCTCCGTCCCCATGGTGGTCCCTTTGTCTGGCTGGGAATCACTTGTCACCTTTGTCACCTTGTAAGCAAGAACCACTGGAGTGTGTTTCTGCCTTTGCAGCCCTGGGGGGACATAAAACTGTACATGTGTAGCTCACAGAAAGCAGATCATTGTTCACAGTTTATGGAGTTTGCTGTTTATGTCCATTTACATTTGTATTTGATGCTTGTGTGTCTCTGTCCGTATCTTTCTCTTTCTATGCTTTTTGTTTGCCCCCTGTCCTCTCTTCATCTCCATCTCACCTCTCACTCTTTCCGTCACTCTGACTCACTATCTCATGAACAAGGGGACGAGCACACAAACGGACACGCAAACACACTCTGTCAATGACCACTCACTGTATCATGCACAGCTGATAATTCAGCAGTCATAGCACAATACAACATAATGGACACATACACTACTGCAGAGCTTCAAGATTTGCAGCGTTTACTAGCATGACACACTTGAAGAGAGTACAACATGCCCACACACACACACACACACACACTGTCAATGACCCCATCTTAGACGGCGGATAATTCGGCAGGCCTGGCACAATACGACACACAAACGCGCACACACACCTACACATGCTCTACAGCGGAGCTTCAAGATTTGCTGCTACTGCCAGCATGACACACCAGGAAAGAGAGTACAACACACACACACTTTACAATCACACCACTGGTGATACTGATACTGAGCACTTACATGTTTGCCGTGGTAGAGACTAATAATATCCCAACACCATAAGCATATTCATCAATGTCACCATGTCTGTGTGCCTGTGAACATTATAACGCACCAACACACACACACAACCTGGCCCAGATCCCTCACATGAAGCAGCACTGTTTGGAGGAATGTACAGCAGAAGGGGAACGAGGGTGGGGGTATGCTGGTGGTGGTGGTGGTGGTGGTGGTGGTGTAGGGCTACAGCTCCTGAGTATCTCCATGGAAACAGGCTGAAGAGCAGCATATCCCACTCAGCATACTGTCAGAGACTGAGGTATGAATCCAATCATCGTTAGGGAAGCCACACTACACACCAGGCAGTTGATTCAGTTATTATTTAATGCAACAGCTTTTTTTCTTTTTTCTTTCTTTCTTCTTCACAGGGAAACACTCGCATCGACGCCTGGATGAGGGGGGTTTCCTCGTGCTCTAAGAGGTCGATACGCTCCCAAGTAGTTTATTGAACTTGGGACAAGAGATTCACTCCCCCAGGCTGATCAATGCAGATTGTATAATTGTCACGCACGCAAATTTAGCCTCGTCCTTTGCTCATCAAAGATTTTACCCACGGGCACCGTCCGCTGACACATCCTACCGTATGCGCTTCGTACAGTAACTGACAGCTGGCGTTGGAAAGTGGACATCACCCCTGACACAGATCCAAAGGGCTGATGGTATGGTTCAGGTTTTTTGAAGACACATTGTCAATCACTGAGCACGCCGTTACTTCTATTGACATGCCTCAGAGCTGTGTGCTCGTTGTCACTGCTTTGGGTCAATGTGATCAAATTAGGGCTGCAACTAATAATTGCTTCAGAATGAAGTTAATCTGTAGATTATTATCTCGATTAAACGAGTACGTCTTTGGTCCATAAATGTCAGAAAATGTCGAAAAATGTTGATCAGTGTTTACCAAATCTGGAAATGAGGACGTTCTCAAATTCAGTTTTAATGTTTTTTTTTTGTTATAAATATTCACATTTAGTTAGCTGAAAAATCAGAACACTTGTTTTAATTATTGAAACAACACTCAAACCAATTAATTGACATGTGTACACATAATCGTTGCAGCCCTAGATTTAATGCATCTTCTGCTTTTTTAGCTGGAAACTCTCTCTCCATACCAGAGGTTGCGCTAGACTTTTTCGTTGTCTGTCATTTTGACTGACAGGGTCATAAAAATCCCGTCATAATCAATTTTTACCGGTCACTTTAAATGATAAAAATGACATATTCAATTGCATTGTTCATATTGCAGTGGAATATGAACAGTTCACCTGTGGCCTAAACGCACAGTCTCACACCTTCCTCCTGGGCCACATGGACTTAAATCGCGTGCCTGCTTGCGCGTAGTTGCGCGTGGTAGGAAATCCCGCAACATGCGCTCCTTCTGCACCAGTGGATCAGCTGCACCGGTCACAGACGCGCTCCAAAGCCTCCTGTCCATAGCTCTTTAACATGCTGTCAGCACTACAAGGATAGCGAGATGCATTGAGTACGGTGTCCAGGTCAGAAATTATGCTCAGATGCTCCGATGGGAATCTTTATTTTGTCGCACAACATTTTTCTATCCGCCCTCCTCAGCCAGGAGAACTCCCGCTCCCACTGAACTCGCCTAACCTCCTTACTGCCGCTTCCTCGCTCCGCTGAGGCCAAGGGCTGAGTTTGTCCTTCATCTGCATCTATCCCTCTTTTTTCACCTCTTTTATCAACATAGTTTTTAGGGGTGTGAATTGCAATCTGTCAAAATGACGGATGGCTCTCAGATTTTTCCATCACCGTTTTAAAAAAACGGTCAATGACAGAAAATATTCGGTTAACGCGACCCCTGCTCGAGACTCTCCTGCACCAAAGTGTGTTCCGAAATTCTGTGATTTTTACATCATGGAAAACAGGAGTTGTTGATCCACTGCTACCTCCAGGATTAAGTTCAAATATGTTATCTTGTGACTTCAGTTTTAGATGTCCTTCATTTGGATTTACCTAAGTGACACAAACTAACCCAACAAGGCAGCAGTAGACCAGAAGCTCCTGTGTACCCACTAGTTAAAAGCACTGATTTTCTCTATGGACTTAGAAATTTGAGTCTTCAGCTCGAAAATGGCATCTAACAGTGAGATAAAGAACATATTCTTAAGATATTGCAGAATTAAGCATCCATAGATTTAAGTGAGCCTAAAATCTGTTTTTCCCTCTGTCCCTTCTGGCATCCATGTTGTCAATGAGAGCAAGAGAGAGAGTTTGGCTGGTCCATGGAAGCAGCTGCATGTGCAGCTAAGTCAGTGTTGATGATGTGCCAATACCTCATACAACCACCCTTCAAAAAGCCTGAACTACTCCTATAGCTTTAATATTTTCAGTTAAAGCTGCCTAAATATCCCACAGATCTAAAATCTTGACAATGAAGTGGTTCTCGCTGTGGCCCGTGTGCAGCAAAATTAATCTTATAGCAAAGTAGAGGTAACTTTAGATGAGAATGTTTAGTATCTGATATTCAGTGACAAAAAGAGGCTACAAAATTGTGACCGTGGTGGAACACTTAGAAGTCATTTCTTTTTTTATTTGGACTTCAGGATGATTGCGTGGTTAATGGTCAAAGTCAATTTGACTTCCTGAAACTTGGACTGTTAGCAGAGACATGCCAAAGTGGTACTTCTAGTTACCTTGGAAGATATGTCGTCCAAAACCATTATCTAATTTATCGTTCTACCTACTTGGCTCAGACGTGGAGTGTTTGTTTCCACGTGTTCTCAGAGCAAAGCAGAGAATGAACTGTATCAATCATGCTCTCTACATCCACCTCTCACTCCTCCCTTTATTCATCCTCACTCCTCTACTCACTCATACACCCACACAGCTTCTCTTGCTACCTAACATGGTATTGTGCTCGGCACCACTCAGAGGGATTAAAACTGACGAGGTAAGATTCTGGTTATTTCCATCCGGCGTCTCTTCATTTAGCCACAGAACTAAATATCATGTGTGGAGTCTCTAATGTGCGCGTGGGTCCTTTTCGGTCGCTAGGATATACAGTAGCAATACCACTCATAATGCTGAGGAGTTTGTGCCATTTTCCATGAAAATATCAAGTACATTTACGCTTTTTTCTTAGTTTTTGTCATGTTAATGAAGTATTTCGGATTTTGAACCGTGAAGTAGACAAGACTGCTCTTTTACCATTATAATTATGTTTTATCGAACAAATAATGGAATCTACTCATGAACCAAGGGAATAATCTGCTAACGGCATGACACTGAAAAGTGAAAATGTGTGATATAATTATTAGTTGAAGCTGTGGCTCTTAACTTGTGGAGGGAAAAGTGCAGGTGCTAGAAAGAACCTGCAGATTTGCTTTAACTAATAATGCGATATGGACAGTCTCAAGTTGCAGTATTTAGTTGAAACTCTTGGAGTTAATTCCAATATTTTTGGTGTATTTAAGTCTGTGGCACTGTTGTTCTTAAGTATGTTATTTTTAACAGCTGTTCTTATTAATATCTCCACCCATCGAACTGATCTGCAAGTGAAAAGCAATGATCCTGGACTGTATTTAACTAAAGTCAATTTTTTACCTTTTGTATTGCAGACAACAGCATGAACTGAGAGGAAAAATACTAAGGTGTCACAACAGAGAGGAAAGATGTGAAGTTGTAACATTGTGAGATGAAAACAGGTGAGCTGCCAAAAGAAACCCACTCTGAATGTAGGTTAATTGCTGGATCCTACAAATGATCCCTGTGGTGGATTTCACTAACACCTAAGCTCAAAATCATAGGGAGAAAAAACAATTTATTTTCACTCTTGATATCAATTAAAAGTGGAGCCAGGAAAGTGCAGGTTTGTGCTGCTCACTGGACGGACTAACACAATAAATTGCCAATTTCATTCGCAGTGCTTTGGGGAATTAAAGCAAGTCCACAGTCTGTGGTTACCATGAAGAGATCGACCATCAGGAATTCAAGCCTGCTGGGTAAGAAGCACACACACACAGCTGGTAACCGTTTAACATCATAAACAAGGCAACATAACCGAGAACAGAGTACATCGGTAGGCCTATTGTCGTGATCTGCACTCGTCGTTAAATCAGCTCGTAAGTTAATGTCTGGTTAATCATTCTGTCCTGACCTCGTAACCCTGCGGGCAGAACAAAGGGACAACATGCCAGTGACGGCAACGTGTGCCGCGGCTTTAATCCCCAAACCAAACGCACAGTTTCTGTGAATAAAACTAAGAGGGTTAAAACAAATGACTCATTTTCAACACTTTGCCAAATGACAGATTTGCACAGTCTCTAAATAGGACGGGCAGAACATTGAGGAAAATGTTTGAACACTCTGAAACTAAACCAGTCATATCCAGGCTCGTGTATCAGCAGTCAAACAGCAGATATTTGACCCAGTGGAGGCTGAACCTAATGATCAGTTTGTTTGTTTGGTCTTACCATCTGGCTACCCGTCCGGCTGTTCAGTCCTGATCTGACAGCTACTGGCCCAGATTTCCAAATTTGTTTGAGATAGTTCCTCAGAGGAAGACAAACTATTATTTGTGACCACGCTGTCTCTCAAAATTCACTGCCAGCTAGCTGATAAGACACTGATGGGAAACGGCTAAATTTGCTCAGTCCAAAAGTTTTAAAACAATTCCTTTGCAAGCACACCTGGAACTCACATATTAACACATCATATCTAGTTACTTTAATCTAAAAAGATAGGTGTTGCCAGGCAACCAGCAAAGACTCCAGGGGAGTTACTTGTAAGAGATGTAGTCTGCCTCATACATTGCACTTGTGATCGGTCAAATGTTTGATGGTGAGAAAGGAGTCTGGGTTTGACATATACTCACCAGCTACTTTATTAGGTACAAGTTCAACTGCTTATCTAAGTGGCAAATCACATGGCAGCAGCTCAGTGCATTTGGACATGTAGACATGGTCAAGACGAGCTGCTGAAGGTTTAAAACTAAGCTTTAGGATGAGGAGGAAAGGTGACTAAAAACTACTTTAAACAGGTCACGGTAGTAAGTGATGGACAGGCTCAGAAACTACTGGTCTACTGAGATTTTCCACACACAACCATGTCTAGAGTTTACAGAGAATGGTCTGATAAAGAGAACATATCCAGGCCTTGTTTTTGCCAGAGGTCAGAGGAACATTGCTGACAGTCCACAACATGGACTACAGCAGCTGAAGACCTTACTGGATGCCTAAAGAAATGGCTGGTGTAACTTGACTGGTTGGACAGCGTTCTGTAAACACCTTAGTAAACCCCAAACCTTTGGTGGCTACCAAAAACCAGTCAATCACTGTGTTGTTCAGTCAGTCCTACATTGTCGTGTTGTTGGAGGCCTCTCAGGGTTCGTGGGGTATGCTTATTTTTCGGTGTTTGAGCTTTTTACTTGGAATCAGCCGAACATGGCGTTTCCTGATGCTAGCAATCTGCCTGACAATCAGAGCAGTGAAAAGCCAAACAGGAGCTGTGAGGATCTGAGACTCAGTCCCTCTGAGGTTCTCCTCTGCAACCCAGTGCCACACATGACAAATGACCACCTGAGCCAGACACCTTGCTGCACATGAAAGCGAGTCAGATTCAGTCCACACGTCGGTCTGCAAACACATGTCTTTGCCTCACTGTGTAGAGCGTGTCGGGAGATGGAGTGTGTTGCAAGGGCAAATGTTTGTCTGTGTGGACCCACATGTGTCGGGACACATGGATTAATGCTGCCAGTGATACAGAGTATCCGTCTTTCCTCTGCTGCACATCACGGTGCAGGTTTGAATGAGAATGCCAGCCGATCTGTAGGCAAACATGAATGAGCGTGAATGTAACGAGAGCCGTTTCTTAGCTAAATGGCAGCGGTCGTGATTGCCACTTTGTCATTTTTTTTTTAGGGTAAACACACACACACAGCGGCTGAACAGAAGCAGCGACAAGACTGTCAAAGGAATAAACTCACACATACACAAATTCAGAAAAACCCTGCAGCGCTGTCAGAAGGCAGAATGCAGGATTTGGATATCACTGCAGCACCAGCTCAATTCCAGCTCTTATTATGGCACTTCAAAGTGTGTGTGTGTGTGTTCCATTAGGCCACTTACAGGTTAAAGCTCTGTGGCATCAGAGCCAACATGTGACCGAGAGATTGAAGGATGTCAGAGGAAAGGTACTGTTCAGCTGTTGGCCGGAAGGTTTCCCAAATCAGAGGGTGATGGAGTAAGTCCGCCCCCCCCATCCCCCACCCCCTCGTCATACGTTCACTGACATTATCCTTATCTCTCACTGTCTTCTCCCCTCTTCATCTTGAATTCCTTTTACTCATAAGGCACAAACCATGAAGATGTGCATTGCAAATAACAGGAAAATTATGTCTCCCCCCCCCCAGTTGCGTTCACAGATAAAGATGATTACATTTATGGTAACTATTAAAGACTGACAGCTATTTTAATCATGACAAGATTGATGGAAAGCTGTTTGGCGACATTGTCAAGATGAAAATCCCCTTGTTGCCCATCGAGATGCCTGGCTGAGGAGAAATCCCTCCCACCCTGCTGGATTCTGTTACACACAAATACATATGAATGCACTCACGCACACACACACACACACACACACACACACACCTGCACAGATTGCTGTGAATGAGGAGCAGAAGACGTGCTTTTCCTCCAAAACTGAAGAGAAACATATTTGGCTTCTCTGATAAAGCTTTTTTTCATTATTTTTCCAAACCAAAACCAATGACCTAATCTCATGTAACAACTTCTCATCTACCTGTTAAATTCAAAGCTGTAACACTTCCACAAAACAGTTGAGCAGAAAATATCTTGAGGAAAAACGCCAAAAAAAAAAAAAACCCAGTAAAGATTCTTACCTTGCAGCGAGTCTATGTTCCGGAGACATTGGAGCACATATGCAGCGCGTCTTCACACGGTGACAGGGAAGCAGTGGACAGACATACAGAGGTGTTTTACATCTGAGAACGCAGGGGGGAAGCAGGATTTCTCCTCTTTTCCTTTCTTGATTTTCTTTGCAAAGCCCTCAGTGGAATGGAGCATTGACAGAGGAGGAGGAAGAGGAGGAGGAGGAGAAGGAAGAAGAGGAGGAGGTGGAGGAGGAGGAGGAAGAGGAGGAGGAGAGGGAAGGCTGAGGAGGGAGCAGTCTGCCGGGCTGGGCTGCTGTGGATCACCTGGAGCTGTGCTGGGCTCCGCATTTACTCCTCCACTGCAGCAGTGCAAGGCAGCGGCGCGAGCTGCATGTTGCTCCCACAGATCTTCGCAAAACAAGGACACGGAGTCTCCATCTGCTGGATTCAGGATTCTGCAGCTCTGTGGCTCCACACGCCTCTATCCTCATCAGCATGCACACTCATGCTGTTCCTCTTCCCTTCTGCGTCTCTATCTGTATTTCTCTGTCTTTATGCCTTTGCCTCAAACTCCTCTTCCCTCTCTGGGGGTTTTACAACAAGTCACAAACGTGTTGCCATGTCATTTGTTTACCTGCACTGTGTCCCCGCATTGACTCGTGCATGTAGTCATACGTCTGCCGCTCTTGGTAATAAAGCGTCAAGCTCAATAAACCTTCAGCCAACCTCACGCTGTCCCTGCGATGACATCACTCCGGCTGAATGGGAGGGAGTCATTTCCTCGCTCTTATTGAGACCGTGGTGACATCACCAAGATCAGACACCCTCTCTTAGACCATGTTCAAATGGCATGCAGGAGAGAAAGTTATAGAAAGCTAAACAAAAGAGTTCCTCTTCAGGTACATGCACTGCAGCAGATCCGAGCAAATCACAACACAAGACTCGATCGCACTTCCTGTCGTCCATCCAAATCACGACGCAACCTTTCATCCGAAAAAACTAGAACTACGAATTTCCAGCAGCGAAAAAGGAGACTTGGTCGCCCTCACAGTCTCCTCACGTCCTCCCTCCTTCACCAGCCCTCCGCCGTCCTACAGCACAGCTGAAGCCTCTAAGGCTGAAAGACAATCTGAGAGCGTAATAAATACAGATTGGGAAAGGATCATATTGATTTGAGGCCTAACGTAAGACTTATTCCTATTCTGAAGAGGTATAGGTCCCACACAAGAGAAATTCAAGTGCTCCTTCTCCTGATGAAAAAGATATCAGCAGAGGCTGGTGCAGACAGAAAAGAAGGATTGTGGACATAAACCAAAAGCCTAAAAAAACACAATACATTGCGCGTGTGAGAAAATTCTAAAGTAACATTGTTCCGATAAATAAGTTATTTCTCTTATTTCCTTTACTTTATCTTATTGTGCAATCTGCCGTCGCCCATCATCGGTTAAACAGTCATGATGGATCTCTAACACTTTAAATTTGAGTCGAGGGAGTCATTAAGTGTGCTGACAAAGCTGCGCTCAAAGACCAGCAGAGCCCTGAGGTTGTTTCCTTAAGACTCTTTATTAGTATTTATAGTTAATGTCCAGAATGTTGTTGTTTTTTCTGTCACGCAGCAAAAAAAACTGAAGAAGAAGAACTTGAGGTTGTACAGTTTGTTTTTTTGACACATATAACAAATATGGTTGTGAAATGATTTGTAATTTGGTATGACTCATCATTTTTGCATCCTAACTGTCATTTTCACAGTTTCACAATTGCAGCGTCTTTTAAGTTGGACATTGTTATGTTGGATACTGCGATTTCCATTCTTTTGCGATTCACTGGTCAGCCCTAGTGCACTCGGTCAACCTCTTTGAAATTCATAATGGGTTCAAAAGGACATTTTATATTAGGTAGCATAGTTGAATCCATAAAAAGCCTTCAGCTTTCATTCTCTTCACTGCCCAGATAGCAGCAGTTACCAAAGGAAATAGCCCCACCTAGTGGTGTAGCACTGAGTTGGACATACCAAATTGATATAAACATTTGAGCCAAAATCTCACTGTAGAATAAACATCATAGAAAATTTCACAAGTATTTAGTTTAAATCTCTTGCACAAAAACCATTCACAGCATCACTGCCTCTCGTTCTTCGCCCGTCTCTTCTCATATCCATTCAAACTGTTTGTTCTTCGCGGTCATTAACTTTGTGTTTCAACCTTGAGAAAATGATGAGTAAGATGCGATTAAGATCAAGTTGTGTGCGGATGGCTGATAAAGAAGGAGAACGACGTGTTACAATTCTTTATGGGTTACGCACGTCAAACAAAGTAAAGACGTTCCCGCGTTCACTTCCATCACTTTGTGCTTGACAAAGCCTGTAAAAATCACAGTGAGACCCCCTACACATAATTAACTCACATATAATCTCTGATGCATGGTCAGCCCCGAGTCTCCACTGTCAGCACGTTTATAAGGCACTCTCTGAGCGGCATTAACACAAATATGATCACTGTTGTCAAACTTGACACCATACTTAACAGACAACTGCAGCACATGATCCTATCGTGTCACGAGGATCATCAGAAGACGCGTTTTTGTAACGTACATTAAAATTGAAAAACTTTACTCTTTCAGGATTTCACCTCGGCCTTGGGCTCTAAAAGCATCACATTGATCGTGATAGTATTTGAGGCTTGTCCTGGTGTGAGGTGGCATTTGATCTACGGAGCCTAAGAGAAAAGCAGCAGCACCCCTGCAGTGTTTTCTCTCTCTCTGTCTCTCGGTTGGTTGGTTCTCTGTGGCCCAACGGGAGAAGGAGGAGGAGTCATGTAGAGTTCAACTAATTAACAAACATGTCCTGACACCGCAACCACCTGCTTCTGAGGTTCATGAAGCACCATGCACCAATTCTCAGCAACTAAAATGTTCATCTGTTTGCACTATTTTTATCTCTCAATGAGACACAACAATTTAAATGAAAAAATTAAATGACCTCCTTTTTTTTTTTACGTCTGTCCGTCCCAAACGTTATCTCCGTCCCCCCTACCTCAGTGTGTCTTTTGCGTTGCAATGTACGCAATACTTTCTCTAGAGGGCAGTGCCGAGCACCATGTTGCAGGCATTGACATCACTGATGATGTTATTGTATTGTGCTTGATCCAAAAGAGACAGAAACACATGCTGATTTCCGATGAGGGAGATTGATGAAAAGCGGCATTTCCAATATTTTCATATGTCCGCCACGACTTTTCACAACTGTTTTCACCAGGTAGCCCCTCGAATTAAACATGCGGTATTCCACAGTGAGTGAAGCTGAGCGCCTGACTTTGGCTTGAGGGATAAGCCAACAAGCTCTGGGAGCCAGTTTGAAATGCCTGTACAGACTCCTCTTCCTCGTTTTCCAGATCGGACTATTGACTCTGCACTGCCTCCATGTTTTCAATCATCGTACGTTCCCCTGCTAAGTGCACAATAACGGATGAAATGTCCGCAAAGTACAGACGAAAGGCTGCGTCCATCTCCAACATTTGCATAGAGTATAAATGGGCCTTAATATGTTGACAGTGTCGCTAATGGAGATAAAATCTCTCATCTGTGCAGTGTAAGTGTCTTTCAGCTCTGTTTTTGGTTTAACTTTCTGCAAATTCATTGTTTTGGTTGGAGTCTCATCGTCTCATTCCCCACTGTGCACTTCCTGTGCAGAGTTAAATGGCTCTGCTGCTGAATATAGAAGAACTTAACGAAGGTGGAGGAAATGAAGGAGTGCAAAATAAAAAATAAAAAAAAGAAGGGAGATATTGGAGGGAAATAATTAGGTGGCCAGAGACTTTTCTTCAAATGAATGCTGATGTTGCTCTGGTCTGCAGACACTTTTTCCTCATATCAGCTCTATACGGTGACATTATGTCAGTGTTGTGCTGCTGTGGCACTAAATGACCTGAGAAACTAACTGTTCTGGTTTAAGCTGATACAGTTGACATTATTCTGTATTTCTGTAATTATTCACTAAAACAATATGTGTCAAAACCAATCATATACTGTATATTACTATGGCAGACACAACTATGACAAATTCATTTGGTTTTCATGTTTTTAACTTGATAAAAAACATAACCACAAAGCCAATCCCATGTCAGCAAGTCAGTGCATTCAGGCATGTAGACGTGGTCAAAAAGAGATGCTGATGTTCAAACCCAGCGCCTGAATGAGGAAGAAAGGTGATTTAAGTGACTTTGAACATGGCATAGCTGTTGGTACAGACGAGTATTAAAGAAACTGCTGAACTGCCAGGGTTTTCATGAACAACAATCTCAAGGGGTTTAAGGAGAACGGTTTGAAAAAGAGAAAATGTCCAGTGAGCAGTATCTCTCGGGGTGAAAATGCCTTGTTGATGCCAGAGAGGAGAATGTCCAGACTGGTTTGAAAGGCAACAGAACCTCACAACCAGCATATGCAGAAAACCATCTCTGAATGCACCTCAAAGTAGTGTGGCTCTTTGAGGTGTGACGTGGACCTAATAAAGTGACTTGAGTGTATATAGAATACCAGACTTATTATTCATAGTAGAGATGATTCAAGCAACTTACATCAAACCAAACTGGACCCTGGTTGTGAAGAAAAAACCTTCGATGCTTGTAAAGAAGTAAGCTGTCTTTACACTGTCACTCAGCGTAGTACTTCAGATAACTGCCTACTATAATGGCAAGTGATGACTCACTCACCCCCCCCCCCCTCTCCCACCTCTTACCTGAGTCCTTCTCAAAGAAAAGGCAGCAGTGAGTCTGCAGTAGCCATGGTAACACCTGTGACAGATGAAAAGACAGATGACAGATTATAGTACAATACAGCTGAATCACTGCAGGCAAACACACACACACAGAGGACAGAACAGCACTCCGGGGACATGTGTTGGTATTTACGGACTCACAACATTTTATGAAAGAAGACGCAGGTCTCCATTCAAAATGACACACACACACATTCCTGCTTAGTGTTTTTAGTAAGGACACATAGACATAATATATTCCCTAGCCCCTTACCCTTAATTTACCATTACAACTAATAACCCTTACCCTAAACTAATCTAAACATAATTCTGTTCAAAACACTGAAACCAGGTTTTAACCAACAAAAAGCCCCTGAAAGTTTTGAGGACCAGTCAAAATGTCCTCACTTTCACAAAATATCCTCACATCCTATGGTTTATATGATTTTTCTTGGTCCTCACAAAGATATTTATATAAATTCAATAGACATGGCACCACAATGGTGCTCGAAGGTGTCTTATACATCTACAGAAAACGATGTAAAACAGAGGAGATCTAGACAGAAAGGTGGGTTCCTGCTTAATTTTTTTTGTGGTTGAAAAACTAAAAATGACTTGAGGCTCATTTTCCCTTAGACTTCAATTTACACCGAGTTCTTTTTTGCAGCCAGCACAGTCGGCCCCTGGTGGCTAACTTTTACTTCCGTCCTACTTCCTAGGCCTGACCTTACAAAGCAGAGGACTACTGATGTTTTTTTGGTTTTTTTTACAGTCTATTCACAGTCTTTGAATATGACAAACAGTAGTGTAAAAGCAATGTGAGTGGTCATCAAGACGAGGAAAATTATATATAAATACAGACACATTTTGCATTTAATCAAGTCATTTTTATTAATGATGAGAGGATGCCACCCCCTCATTTTTTAAATCCCCATCAGTCCTGTTGCTCAGACACACACACACACACATACACTTGCATAGCAGTGCCCTCAAAAAGCACTTTTAAAGGGTGACAGAACATAAAGGACCGGCCAAAATGTCCTCACCCCCTGTAGTTCTTTGGTCCTCACAATGATACCCATACATGTACAGTACAATAACACACGCTCACACAGCTTTTCTTCTAGAACACTGCACTTACCTCCATTCGTTTATTCAACCTAAACAAAGCGTTATCCCTCTCCTTAACCGTAACCAGTTAATGCCTGAACCTAAACCTAAACTTAACCTAACCAAAATTCAAATATTTAGCCCTAAATATAGACCAGTTCCTCAGAATGAGATTCTGCCTCATTAGGAGCAGGTTTTGGTCTCCGTGAGGATCTGACAAGGTCAGTGTTTATGCCAGAAAATTAGGTCCTGAGGAGGCAACAAATACAAGTACACACACAAACACACATTTCTTGTATAGCTAGTTTAGTGAGGACCCTCGTAGACGGATTCTTCTACCTTAACCTAAACCTATTTCTTACCCTAAAACCAGGTCATAACGCATGGATAGATGTGACAGAGATGTCCTTCTCCATATGGTTTATAAGTTTTGGTCCTCACAAATATATACATACAGGTGGAGTACACACACACCCTCATTGACAGATCACTGCAGGAAATATCCAGGTGGAGCAGCATCAGTCAGTGAGTAACTGAGCATAACTTGAGTCAGGTGAGACCCATCACCTGTGCTCTGTGCGCGTTCACCCCGCCTCGTCTATCACTTCTCGTGCACGTGCACTGGAAATTAGAGCGATCAATAACAACAATGACAGGCAGCGGCGAAGGCAGGTTTCGCCTCGTGCACAAATACACGTCACGCTCTCTTATGTCTCTCTCTCCCTCACCTTCTTCAGCGCTGACATCTTCCTCCCCGCAGAAGGTCACCCACTACACGCGCGGTAAATGAAGTGAAAGGCGATCACGTCCCGTGGCATCCGTGGAAACGCTCGTCGCCGTGTTCCGTGGAAACATCTGCAGCAGCAGCAGCAGCGGAGGAGCAGGAGAAGCTTCCCATGATGAAGGAGACATGTGTGTCCTGGTGCCGCAGCAGCAGCAGTGAAGGTTCACTTCATTATTTAGAGATGATGATGATGTTGTTGTGGTCAGTGACGCAATACCTGCGCTCATAAAGGCAGCGTGTATCAGACGCCATTTTCACAAAGTGTGTGTGCGTGTGTACCCACAAGCAGAAACAACGTCACATGTAACTTTTACACACAAAGTTTAACAAAATATCACATTAAAAAAAGTGAAATCACTCATTTGTTTTCAAAGAAAACAACACAATGCAGTAGTTTATTCCTCTTTGGTCTTTTAGTAATATTTTGTAAATATTACTGTTCTTTATAGCTATAGTTAAAATTTAATTCAATTTTATTTGTATAGCGCCAAGTCACAGCGTACATTATCTCAAGGCATTTTAATGCGCAAGCACTGTGAAGAGAAAAAAAACGTCCCCTTTAACAGGAAGAAATCTGTGACACAACCAGACTCAAATATGTGTGGCCATCTGCCTCGACTGGTTGGGGTGAAACCTTGTATAATAGCTTGTTATACACCTCATATTGTGCTGCTGTAACAAAACATTCCCTGTTTTGTTATCAGTAAAGTAGTCAGTCAGTCAGTCATCATCATCTACCGCTTTATCCTCTGCCAGAGGGTCGCTTGGGGGTGCTGTGCCAATCTCAGCTACATCGGGCAATAGGCGGGGTACACCCTGGACAGTTCGCCAGTCCATCGCAGGGCCACACACAGATAGAGACAAACAACCATTCACTCTCACGGTCAATTTAGAGTGTCCAATTTACCTATCCCCACATTGCATGTTTTTGGACTGTGGGAGGAAGCCGGAGAACCCGGAGAGAACCCACGCACACACGGGGAGAACATGCAAACTCCATGCAGAAAGGCCCTTGTTCCAACCGGGGCTCGAACCCGGGTCTTCTCGCTGCAAAGCGAGAGTGCCAACCACTACACCACCGTGTGGCCCATCAGTAAAGTAGTCTATAATCTATCTTTCTATAGATATAAATGTGCATATATGTATGTAGTTTTGCGATAACCCTTTCATAAATGATTGAATTCAAATACAATTTGGTAAAGTAAATAATATGCTATACTTATTATCATTGTTCACGTCAAACCTTTATACATAAGCTTAAGTTTAAAAACACAAAAGTAGCACAATCATTTTTTTGTATTGTATCAGAACTGCCAGTTGAACTCATTGTCCCTGTTGATTGAATGCTTGACACTAAACAATGAATACAATTTTAATTTACAGTAAAACTATATTATTATATATAAATGTTAAAGATGTTAAACTATGTCAACTATGTCTCCCTTGCCTTAATCTGAATTAATGGTGTAAAGCAAATATGAGGCGTCGTTTATCAGCCGTTTTAAAACAGGAACATAACTTTTTTTATATTGACTTCGGCCACCAGGGGGCACCACATATCTTTCACTGTGCTCTGTCCGTGGTCCTGAACGCACATGGACATAATAGATTTGTGCGTTACAGAATCAATTTAGCTTTGGGGGGTGGGGTACAAATGTTTTTTGGGGCTCCATCCATCCACTATCTACCGCTAAGTAAATTAGAATAATTATGAATGCAGTAATATTATCTGTATATTAACAAATGTATGTGTCATATTAACAAACCATATAAAAAATAACAATAATAATTCCTTTTAACCCACTGCACCTGTACTGTACATGTTTTTGTGTTTGTGGTACTGTATACATCATTTATATCTTAGGTTTCTATTTTTTATTTTCTAATGTTATTTTATTCTATTTAAATGCACCAAAACACCTAGTCAAATTCCTTGTATGTGTAAATAATAATGTACTTGGCAATACAAACTGATTCTGATAATGCAACTTGTCAGAGAAAAGTAGTGACATATTATTAATTCTAAACCTATCAGTCAATGAGGAAACCCTGGTCATAATATGGTTTGAATTAAAATGATTTACAACAACTATATAATGTAATTATTCTTTGTGTAATATTACATTTTGCACGGCGACCTTGGAAAAGGAAGCTTTATCTCAATTACTCCTTTTTTTTATTTTATATAAATGAAGACGAAACGCACGCATAGAAGAACCCGGATGACGTCACGACAGTTTACCTGTCTGCCAAACACACCTGCTCTTAACGAAACATAATTATCCGCCTGCAGGTGCCGCTGCAGCGTCAGTCGCGCTGGTTTCCCCTCCACCAACAACTGCACCAAACACTGTTTGAAGTGATTACTTTGTGAAAACATTCTCACATTTAGCTCCAGACGATGTCACTGTCAACATTCAGCCCGTTGAGTCCGCGTGCAGCTGCTGCGCAGTTACTTTGTTTCTCTTTGTCGCATTGGATTTAAAGGAGAAGCGCAGTTACTGGATATTAATTTGGGGGAATTGCACTGAAGTTGTTAGCCGTCGATGGTGGCGGCCTCTCTGGAGATGTGTGGTCACTATGGGATGTCGTGGTGAAATGTCCGTCAGTGACTTGAATCGTGTCTTTGGTTGATTTTTGGGAGACGGGACGCAGAGAGGAGGAGGTGGAGGAGGAGGAGGGAGCCGGAGAAGTAACAGCCGAGGAGCAGAGTGGAAGACGTGCAGCTAACCGACACTGAAGGTAAGATGAATGAAAGTGGAAGGTGACGGTGTGTGTGCGCAGCTACATGCAATATATTTTGCTGGGAAAAACATCTTTGTTAAGTAAAAATCATTGAAATGTCACTCCGAACTCCATTCACTTAACTGGCATTTTAAAGCTACCTGGCTCATTAAAAACACTGTACACAACGTGTGGCCATTTTTCAAAACATCTAACAAATGAATCAAAAGTCCTCTTCAATTCGGCATAACAATCACGAAGCTGCACGTTGATTTGCGCAGTGGATGCTGCCGAGATTCTTCGTCTGTTCGCCCCAATCCTTAAATACTTGGCTAAAATAGTCTGCAGTGGCTGCAAGACTGATGTGTGTGTGTGTGTGTGTGTGAAAGGCATAAATCTCAGGAAATCACGTGAATGCCGAATAAATCAGTAGATAACTTAATGGGGTTTGGTTGATTGAGAGTTGTCAGGTGACACCAGTTACTATTTTTGCTGCTGTTTATTTTTTAATTACAAAGTGTTTGTTATTATGATCCCACAGTTTTATCATGGGATACTCAATATTTCCTGACATGCTCCTCCTTTTTTCTTTCTTTCTTTTTTTTTTTTACCTGTCACACTCCTTTTGTTCTCTTGGTCACAAGTTTAGCAGCCACTCATGAAAGATTCATATTTGTCCCCCTCTCTCTTTCCGTCCAGACAGCCTAAAAAACTCGGAGGACACGCGAAGGACACTGGCATTGCTCCTCCTGGACCATGGGTAACCACACTGGCAAAGACAGCCATGGCCCCAAAGGTATGACAGCAAACATGTGTGCAAAGATGGCTTTTACAGTTGTTGCAGTGATGGGTACAGGTGATTGTGGTGCTGCATGTGTCCAATCTCAGTCATGAATTTATTGTTTTGTTTTTTTAGAGCATCTATTTTTAGATGCCATCTTCCTGGTTATGAGACCAAGGGTGTTTTTTGTTTGAGTGTCTCAGTACGTGTGCTTATTTGTGATGCAGAGGAGTCTCATGATCCTTAACCTTGATGAATGCATCAGCTGGAATTGTTGTCCTTGTGTGTCTGCAATGGGAACATAGACACTAAAACAAACAATAGCTTTTCAGTGCATTCCACTAATTCTGATCATATAATTATATACCCCAAAGCATAATTGTACATTGTAAATGCAACGCGAAGTTAATATGCACTTAAGTCTGTACTGGTTTGTCCGAATAGAACTCCACTCTGGTGCACTGTACGATGACAGAAACTTTTCTTTTCATGCAGGAAGTGATGACTCAGAAGTGTATCTTGAGGGGATTCAGTGAAAGTTGTAGGCAGCACCGTTACATCCTATAATCTCACTCATTCTCTCAGTATCACTTCACTTACAGCTGTCATTTGGCTCATAATGGGTGAGATTGCTCAGTGTTACGTGTTTTGCTTTTTCAAGCTAAAGACATTAAGTCAAACTATAGCTCTGAGTAACTCTCACTTAAACTGTGGCTGTTTAAGATGCCGCTCCTGGCTTTCATCTCTTGGGCGTCCGTGTGTAGGAAAGGATTAGAATAGATCCACTGCTTTAGTTGAACCGGGGAAACTGATGAAGCTGCAGAATCCTGGAGTGCAAAACAAGGACAAGGCAGCAGAGAAGGAAGGAGTCAAAGATGGTGGGAAAGATTCCGGTAGCCATACAGAGAACATACTATCATCATATTAGAAATCACATTGCATGTACAATCACTGGCCATTTTATTAGGCACATGGTACCGAAGAAAGTGGCACCTGCTGTGGTCCATCTGCTTCAAGGTTTCATGTGCTGTGCTTTAAATACCTTTGTATGCTTGTAGCAAGATGTTATCCAAGTTTCTTTAACCTCTGGCATCAACAAGGCATCTTTTCTTAGAGATCTGCCCTCAGTGGATTTTCATTTCTTTTGGCTTCTACCTCTTTAAGTGTCGCCACAGCAGATCACCTGCTTTTACAGTAATCAGGACATTTGATTTGACCTTCTTGTTCTTGACATAACCCTCCCATTTATCCAGGCTTTGGACCGGCACTTATATACAGTATATGCTGGGGTCAGTTTACCGTGTCCAATTAACCCAATCAATGTGGAGCAATGGGAATTGGGTACCTTGCCCAGCCCTTGACCTGCCAGGATTCAAATTGGCAACCCTCATTTCTCTCTTATACTAGGCCATCTCTATGTCCGACTGCCACTCACTGCATGTTTTCTCTTTTATCGGACTATTAGCTGTTAGGAGTAATGATGTTTGTGCATGAAAATCCCAATAAATCAGCAGTTTCTGTGGCACCGACAACCATGCAACCTTCAAAGTCCCCGAAATCATCTTTCATCCAAAACCTGATACTGGACAGAGTCTTCTATCCACCTCCAGTGCATCCACTATCTACAGAATCTTCTGATTGAAAGCCCCTCTTTAAAACCTTAAGATTTGTGTGCTGTGCTTTGTCATGTATTTTTCACATTTTGAAAAAATTGACATCACATGCATTGAAGAAGACCTGAAACTACCCATTTAGATCATTAACTGCTCAGGAAAATGTTTATTGACTTTATCAATCAAGTGAGAATGTTTCATTTTCATTTTCCCATAGACTTCCATTCAAACTGAGTTCTTTTTCCTGCAGAGTCGCCCTCTGGTGGCTAAGTGCTGCTTCTGTTCTATATCTTGGGGTTCACTTTGTGTCACAATGTCTACATACATTACATTCAACTGCTGCAATGTGATTGGCTGATTAATAATTTGTGTTGGCATGTAGTTAAACACCTAGTAAAGTGGCCAGTGAGTGTATTAATCTCAATGACAGACATGTCACACGTAAGATAATAATACTGCAGCAACATCAATGTACATTTCTAAAAATCTGTGTATAAACATGGAAGCACGGATCATGTTTGTAATCGACTGATGGTCGCAGTGACAGAAGCTGTTAGACAGTAGATTAGAGTGAGTGAGACTGCAGCTTTCTAGGATCTTGCTACATGAGGGAAAACTGTGTGTGTGTGTGTGTGTGTCTTTGTTATCTCTTCAGGACATTTTCTGGCATAAACACTGACCTTGTCAGGACCACTAGTCCTCATGAAGACCAAAACCTGGTCCTAATGAGGCAGAACCTCATATCTGAGCAACTGGTTAATTAAGGTTATGGTCAGGCATTAACCGGTTAAGGTTAAGGTTAGGGACAATGCTTTGCTCAGGCTGTGGGAGTCAGTGCAGTGTCCTGAGAAGAGTACTGTAGCTGTGCAAACGTGTGTGTGTGTGTGTGTGCGTGTCTCTGCCAAGACACTGGCAGGAGAGGCATTTTGCTGCATCAGTCTGCCCTGGACAGTAAATAAAGGAAGAGGACACTGAGTTTTTTCTCCTGCATCACAGAACTGGCTTTACTTCGAGCACATTTTACGGGACAGTAGTGCTTTACTCCTTTACCTTTCACGTCTGTCTTTATCCTTTGCTCCTCCTCAGGTTCTCCTTTAGATTTCTTCCAGACGCCTCCCACCACTCCCTCAGAGGGACAGCTGACCAGCATGGCCTTATCCCCGACAGCCTCCTCTGATAAAGCACAGACGCCATCGCCGGCCGGCAGCACCACCCCCCCTTCCACCACGTCTCCAATCGCAGAGTGGTCACAGAAAGTGCCTGCTTCCTCAGAATGGGCTGTGATAAGTGTGGACAGCGTCACCCCCTCGGACACCAAAGTGAGCGAGAGGAAGACGGCAGGCAGCGCTGGCACCCCAGCGTCTCAGCCTCCGTCCAGAGGATCACCTCTAGAGCAGAGCTGGCAGGAGAGAGACAGCGGAGTGGAGCCGCAGGCTGCAGCCGAGCGAGCCGAGGAGGAGATGACTCTGGTTTTACTCAGTCTGATGGAGCATCAGAGGGCCTCACTGGGCCTTACTCCCAAAACTGATGTTATAACAGGAGCAGTAGGTAAGTTGTCTTATCATCTTTGTTGTCTTTTAACTGCTTTTATGGAAACTGTTGTTCTGATGTCACATTTTACTTTACATTTTACTGCTTCAAACACACATGTACCAAACCTCTAGTAGTACTTGAACCTCTTTTGAAATGTGTTGCTTTCTCCTCATAATGTATTGTCTGTCTTCACTTACAATTGTGTGCTATTGTTTTTCTTTTCCTTATCTTTCAGAGCTGCTCAGGCGTTTGATAACTGAGAGAGATGAGCTGGTGGAAGAGGTGGACACACTGAGGGAGACTCTGAGGGTGAGCTCCCTCTTTGGCCTTAAACCTTGGTTGAAAGTCGTATATATTTGCTGCGCAGTAAATACTTCCAGTTTTGAATTCTGATTGTCTTTGTATTTTATATTTGGTAGGTGACGGTGGGTTACCTGATTAAATGGCTTCAACAAAAGAGATACAAGTCATATCCAGGACTCTTAAAGCAGTGTTTCCCAAACTTAGTATATGTGGGCCCACTTTTTCATGACAACAAACTATCATGACCCAAATCACCAATATAAATCAGGACATGGTTTACAGCCGTATCTGTAACACCTTATTTCAAAGTGTATGCACGTTGTTTAAAACATATACACATAAATCTTCACTAAAACGTTTGGGAAAGTCCTGCAAATTTGATTGGGGAAAATGTCCTGCGACCCATGTGTGGGTCCTGACCCAGTCTAAAGGACACTGAGACACTCTTCAAAGAGGAGTATCTCTCAGACTGCATACAGAGTGGTAGACATCAAGTTCAAGTTCCGACTGACCAGTCCCAATCCATCCTAAACGTGTCCTTAGATCCAATCACAGAAACCACATTCAGACATGGTTTGAGGACACACATGTCCACAATCCTGAGCTGCACGGATGCAGTTAACTGATCAGCTGCCACACTGCCACAATATTAACACTGATTTACCATACAAGCTCTTTTTCTACAAATGTTTGAAACTTATTTCATGTTACTGCAGCTTAAGTAGTGCTTTGATTCACTCAAGCTTCTACTGTCCTACTACAGTAGACCCATCTGTGCAGTCAGACTTTGAATTATTTGAATTAAGTGGCAGGGACACCAGAGTTGATCATATGTAGGTGACAGGAAATGCATCCCGGACACATTTCAGTGCCAGGTGTGAACACTCCTACTTCAGGCTGTTGACAATCGGCAACCAGTCGTGATTTTGACTGACATCTATGGATGATACCAGCTGTCAATCACTCCGGTGTTCGCTCATACGTGTCATACTTTATCATCTATTTTCCTCATGAGGACATCGTTTGTGTTCTATTGAAGAGCTTTAGCTTGTGATTAAGACCGTTAACCGTTGTAGAAGCTAATTTTCCCCACAGATTCCACTCAGAAGGACCAGAGAATTTGCCCCCTGGTGGTTAATCATAGCCTCACCCAGCAAAACAGAAGACTATTTCCACTTATAAATACGTTATATACGCATATGATTGGATCTGTGATTACTAATATCATACAGATGTCATTTCTCTTTACATTTGGTGCTCATTTTTTCCCTCCTCCACAGACGGAGAGGCTGGAGTGGCATCAGTTCCAGTGTGACCTGCAGGTGGCGGTGTCTGTGGCCGACCGGCTGCGCATGGAGTCGGAGCAGGCTCTGGGTTTACTTCAGCATAGCCACAGGGCTGTGGAGGAGCAACTGGCCCTGGCACTGAGCCGACAGCAGGAGACGGACAGAGAGCTGCAGAGTCTGAGAGCCGAGCACACAGACGTCTGCCGCCAACTGGAAGAACTCTCCCTGCAGCAGCAGCGAGCTGAGCTGGACACTCTGAGTGACACACGTGCGGTGGAAGACAAAACGGATGATAAAGAGGCAGAGAACAGGGACTCTGAGGAGGGACAGGGAGAGGACGTACAGGAGCATGTGGAGGAAGCTGAAGCAGAGACTGAAGCCAAAAATGTGGAAAAGCAGGAGGATGAAGGAAACGCAGATATAGAACCTGATGCAGATCAGGATCCAGAGGATGAAAATGGATCAGGGGGCAAGCAACTATCGGGAAAGGGGGTGGCGGAAGGATACCTCCGTAGTTTAGCTGCTCTGGAGAAAAAGAAGGGGGACGGACGTGTGCAGAGGGATCCGAGGAGGATTGTGATGCTGTCTGAAAGATCTTGGTAAGTCTGCGTGAAAGTTCACACCCATCACTTGAAGACTGGAATGTTTTCAAACATGCACGTTTTTGTCTTTCAGGAGTTTATCTCGTCTCCCGCTTCCAACGGACCCGTTCAGTCAAAGCGGTGCTGCAGACAACACAAGCACAACTTTACCACTATGCAAGGTATAAAAGTAGCAGTGGACGTTATTTTTTTTGACAGGTATTAAAGTGTAACTAAACCCCGCTCTTCTGAGGCCTGATTTTGAAAAATGCCAAGATGTGGGCTGTGAGCTGTGAGCTGAGTGAGGGGAAGTGGCCTGGTAGTGAAATCTGACACCAAATTGCAGCCTCTCAAAACTTCCAGTGCTGGAGAGAGAGAAGCGGTGAAGAGGCGGGGTTTATAAAAAGGGGGAGGAGCATGGACTGAGAAAGCCAATGACAAAATTCAAGGGGGGTATCTAGGGTTTGACCAGAGAGTTTGACCTATGTATAATTTCAAGATTTCACAATAAACTGTGAAGCAAATAACATTATTAGACAACGATATACACTAGTTTATACCTGGAAAAGTGGTTTAGATGTGAAGTTACCCTTTAACTTACATGTACTGTCTAAATAACATGTTATCGGGCCTGTATAGTTATTTTATAACTCTTCCAGAAAGAGCAGCCGACTAAAGGGAGAAGGATGGATCGTATTTTACAGCGTCAGGACAGTTGGTCCAGCTTTTACACCGGTGAGTTTACGTAAACCCACGACACTGCTATCATGCTTCAAGACCGAGTTTAGTGCACACGTGTGTGACTGTGGATGTTATTTTTTTATTTTTCAGCAAAACAGGAGGAGGACCAAAGCTCAGAATCTATCAAGTAAGTTTTAGTGGGTGACTTTTTGATTCCTTCTATTTTGTGACTTAGTTTCCTTATTTATACATTTTATCATGTTTTCTTGTCATATGTTAACTTGTTTTTATTATTTTACTCTTTATTATTTTGTGTCTGAATTGTTTGTGTCAAATATTAAATGGACACTTCCTCCCTACTTGCATGAGGACACTAGAATTCTGTATCTTCACAGCCCTGGAAAAATTAGATCTGAGTCACACTGACTAAAAAAAAATCAGATGTGAGTCACTTCAGCCTGCTTTTTGTCTTCTCAGACCTCAGGATGGTTTCAGTGCTCTGCTGCGGCGTCACGGCGGCTCCCGAAGAAACTCCCTGCTGCGCTGGTGCCAAAGTCGTACGCAAGGTTATAAGGTTAGTCAGGTGTTATTTCAGTGTCGTCATCTGTAAAAATCAACTCCACACAGGGATGAAAATGACAAATTAAATGTATATTTTCATGACAGAACATTGAGATCACCAACTTCAGCAGCAGCTGGGAGGATGGTTTGGCGTTCTGTGCCGTTTACCACACATATTTACCAAATCACGTCCCGTACGATGTCCTCAACCCAGAGGAGAAGGTAAAACTGCTGCTCATTCTCTCAATGGAAACGCATGTTATATCATTCCTGAAGGAATAAGAACATCGAGAGCGACAGTGAAGTCACTCAGTTGTGTAAGATCATGGTCGAAAGGAGCGAAAAAGAAGAATAAAAAGTTGACCCCTTTTTATTCTACAGATTCTTGTGGTCGTCAGACTAAATTTTACCTGATTTAAAGATGAGATCAAAAGGACCTAAGTGACTGATTCAGGCGTCCATGTATGAAAAGTATTATCAGATATCGACGAACATGCCGAGATCCCCGGATATTACAAAAATATATACATATATTTAGATATATACAGTTGTTTGCCCCCTTCCTGATTTCTTATTTTTTTGCATGTTTGTCACAATTAAATGTTTCAGATTATCAAACAAATTTAAATATTAGACAAAGATAACCCAAGATAACACAAAATGCAGTTTTTAAGTGATGATTTTATTTATTATGGGAGGGAAAAAAAAATCTAAACCTACATGGCCCTGTGTGAAAAAGTAAATTGCCCCCCTTGTAAAATCATCAGGTCACTGTGGTTAGTCACATTTTTTGGAAAATTTTACTTGCCACACCCAGGCCTGATTACTGCCACACCTAGTGAATCAAGAGACAACTTAAATAGAACCTGTCAGACGTGAAGTCGGCCAGAAGGTCCCAAAAAAGGAGGACATCATGCCGTGATCTAAAGCAATACAGGAACAAATGGAAAACAAAGTAATTGACATCTATCGGTCTGGAAAAGGTTACAAAGACCTTTCTAAAGCTTTGGGACTCCGGAGAACCTCAGTGAGGGCCATTATTCACAAATGGAGAAAACATGGAACAATGGGCAACCTTCCCATGTGTGGCCAGCCGACAAGAATTACCCCAATAGCGCAGCAACGACTCATCTAAGAGGTCACAAAAGAACCCAGAACAACATCTAAAGAACTGCAGGCCTCACTTGCCTCAGTTAAGGTCAGTGTTCATGACTCCTACATAAGAAGGAGACTGGGCATAAATGGCCTGTATGGCAGAGTTCCAAGAATCCAACCACTGTTGGGCAAAAAGAACATTACGGCTCGCCTCAATTTTGACAAAAAACATCTTGATGATCCCTAAGACTTTTGGGAAAATACTCTGTGGACTGACAAGACAAAAGTTGAACTTTTTGGAAGGTGTGTGTCCCACTACATCTGGCGTAAAAGTAACACCACATATCAGAAAAAGAACACCATACCAACAGTCAAATATGGTGGTGGTAGTGTGATGGTGTGGGGCTGTTTTGCTGCTTCAAGACCTGGAAGACTTGCTGTGATAAATGGAACCATGAATTCTGCTGTCTACCAACAAATCCTGAAGGAGAATGTGCGGCCATCTGTTTGTGACCTCAGGCTGAAACGAACTTGGGTGCTGCAGCAGGACAATGATCCGAAGCACACCAGCAAGTCCACTTGTGAATGGCTGAAAAAACCCAAAATGAAGACTTTGGAGTGGCCTAGTCAAAGTCCTGACCTGAATCCTAATGAGATGCTGTGGCATGACCTTATAAAGGTCAAAAAACCCTCTAATGTGGCTGAATTACAACAATTCTGCAAAGATGAGTGGGCCAAAATTCCTCCACAGCGTTGTAAAAGACCCATTGCAAGTTATCGCAAACGCTTGATTGCAGTTGTTGCTGCAAACGGCGGCCCGACCAGTTATTAGGTTAAGGGGGGCAAACACTTTTTCACACCGGGCCATGTAGGTTTAGGTACCTTTTTTTTCCCTCCCTTAATAATAAAAACCTTCATTTAAAAAACGCATTGTGTTTACTTGTGTTGTCTTTGACTCATATTTAAATCAGTTTGATGATCTGAAACATTTAAGTGTGACAAACATGCTAAAAAATAAGAAACCAGGAAGGGGGCAAACACTTTTGCACACAACTGTGTATATATATGTATATATGTATGTGTGTGTGTGTGTATACATATACGTGTGTGTGTGTGTGTGTGTGTGTATGTATATATGTGTGTGTGTGTGTATATGTATATATATGTATGTGTGTGTGTGTGTGTGTGTGTGTATATATATATATATATATATATATATATATATATATATATATATATATATATATATATATACACACACACACACACACACACACACACGTATATACAGTAGGCTGAATGAGCTGCTATCTCTTTGACTTATAAACTGTTGTCCTATCAGTTATTGACAAAAAGTCCAATATCATGCATCCCTGATACTTGTAGTGGATATTTCTGACTTGAATGCTGTGTTTCTACAGAGGGAAAATCTGGACCTTGCTTTTAAGACAGGAGAGAATGTGGGAATCACACCCACGTTGGTAAGACACCTCAAATGTTTCATGTATAATCCAGGTTATATCAAAATATATGGAGAAAATGTAAAAGTTGCACTACTTGAAATGCCTTTCCTCACTCCAAAATGATGATTAATTGTAATAGAACATGCGTGTTTCTAGAAAACAGAGCATCACATGCTCTGATCTTTCTATGTAAACTGTGTGACAGTCAGTGGAGGAGATGTTGAAGGCCGGCGGGCCGGACTGGCAGAGGGTCCTCGGTTACGTCGAAAGCATCTTCCGTCACTTTGAGATGTGAAGTCGTCTCCTCCAGCATCTTTCTCGTACTTTTTTCTGTCATTGGTGACTCAACCTAAAAGAACTCACATGTTGTTTGTTCTCCACATGAGGGAGCTCTCTTCATAATGAATTTGTCCAGAATGTATCTGAAAAATCAGACATATGATGTTTTTAATGTATCGATACTTCACACAGAAACAACACCCTGCTGACAAAAACATAACAAAATGTTTTAATTTTTCTACATACATTGTGGTGGCACAGAATTTAAAATAGGTGCTGGGTGAGTAAGCACAGGACACAAAGTATTTTACAATTTGTTTCACATTTGGTGCCGTTTTGCACCGTTTTGCCTCATTTTTGTACAGAGCACTTTATGATTTTTAAGTGAATGATTTCGGAATCTGAGGCATTGATGTTTTATTTATCTGGACTAATAACTTGCCTTTTTTAGTCTGCCATGATACAGCATCATCATGTGTGCATGCACCCAGAAGTATAAAACAAAAAAAAATAAGGGGACAGATTTTATTTTCTGTAAATGTGATGTTTTGAGACGCTGAGGAGAGTTGCCTTGGAGGACATGTATATATGTAAATGTGTGTAATTTTTTTTAAAACATGGTAAATGTATGATGATGTTGCTGCCAAAGCCTTATTGCAATAATAAAGTTATGTATAATTTAATTTATTTTTTTCATCATTACCACACACACATTTACAGAAAATGGTTTAATATTAATATACACTTTTGGACCCCACTATGACAAAAACAAAAAATAGACATTGATACAATTGACAGAATATAAAAACAATTAAAATAATGTAAAATATGGCATTAAAATAATGTTTTACGGTTCAGTAACATGAGGAAATTGTCGCTATGTAACATACTGAAACATTTCAAAAGGAATAATTTAACAAGTTTAGCAAGAAACCATCATGTACATAATGTGGGTTGTTTGTAATGCTGTAGCTGTAGTTTCAAAATAACTTTTCTATAAACTCCAGACTTGATGTCAGAATGACAGAACAGTTGCACAGATTCAAAGCATTAATAATAAATGAAAGGAACCATGAAAGTTATGAAGCTGGAATGGCGCCTCCTATAGGTGGTGTGGACAGAGGCGGCAGGAGGAGAGACTTGAGTTTTGCCGACATGGCTGCAATTTCAGGGTCCTGGGTTTCATACATTTTCACCAGTCTGGCAAATTTTAGAACGCCTGAAAGTGAAGCAGGGGCAAAATGAGTCCTGTCATCTACACTCAATAATGTACAGTCTTTAAGCAGAATTTGACAATTGTTTTTCGTAATATTGTGAGAAGAAAATCCAGGTATATGCATGCTAAAAGCTCATTTCTGCAGGACTGATCGTCATGTCTACATGTGAGTAATAGTTCTATTTCTCATTTGTTTTCTTTCTCCCCGAGAAATGTGATATTTCTATTAACATGATGAAGCTGATGAATCACCAAAAGTCACAACCACAATATACAAAGTATTGTGTTACAATCAAATCAAAGACCAAAGGAAGCCTCACCCTCTCCTTCGTTGTTGAATCCGTAAGCTTTGATAACCTCCTGCTGAATCTGCGTGGCCACCGGCAGCACGAGCTGCAGCATCTTTCCCATGTCGTTGCAGGCACTTTCTCGAGCCTCATCCATCCGGGCGGCGTTTTCTGGTACGGAGAAGGCCTGGATCACCTCACTCAGCACCACTGTCAGACAAGTTACACACACACACACACACACACACACACATACAGTGTCATTTCCAGGTAATTTGTATTTATTATAGAGAGCAAAACATGAAAAATGAACTTGTTTAGCTTTCCTCTCACCTCTGGTCTGCTCAACTGTCAGGGTGGGCTGTTGTGCTGGAGCTGAGGCCATGTCTGAAGAGAGGAAACAACCAGATATTCAATAGTAGAAGTTATTATAAACAACCTTAATTGACTTTCAGATTGTCTAAAGAAAAAAAAAAAAACTTTAATTATAGAGCTGACTGTAAAATTCTACTGCTCCGGCTGTTTAAGTAAGCAGTAGAAAGTTACCATACTCAGCATGTACTTTACTAAAGCTTGAATACTTTCATGAGTAAAAGCTACTTCATAATTATACTAAAGTAGGGCTGCAGCCTGCAGCTAATGATTATGTTCTCGATTAATCGAGTACTTGTTTGGTCTGTAAAGTGTAAAGTGAAAATCTTGAAAAATGTTGATCAGTCTCAACTAAATCTGGAAATTGTGATGTTATCAAATGTATTGTTTAGTCCACAAACCATAATGTATCAGTTTTAATGATTTCTTTGTTATATTTAGCAAAGAAACCTACAAATATTCACATTTAAGCAGCTGAAAAATCTAAAAACTTTTTTGTATTAATTACTGACAAAAGACTCAAACCAATTAACTGATTATCAAGATAGTTGGTGTTGAAAAGGTATTTTCATTTGATGTCACTTTTTAGTCAGTTAAAGGTTACTATTGAAATACTGAATGCACCAGTGCTCTGCAGCAATATGGAGTACGTTAAAGTCAATAATCTTGAAGTACATGTGCCTGTAGTGTTGTACTTTCACACAGTTTTGAGTGTTACATTCTTACACTTACTTTATGGATTTAAATTTTACTGCAACCATGTTATTCATTCATTCATAAAACCTCAGAGCTTTGTGTGAAAGCTACAACGTACATTAACGACAACAGTAGTAATCCTATACTGTAATATAATGTACAATATAACATCACTGACAGTAGATATCCTCTCAAAGATGTAGCGTGTAACTTGCACTTGTAGGTTTGTGGTGTGGTATTTGTACTTTCACTAGTTTTAGTCTCTGTTAAATTAATGAACTAAACACGGACTAGTCTTCAGAATAACAATGAAGGATTCTAAACGTTTGTCTTTCATCGTTTCCTTTCTCTATCGCTTGATTTGACGCTAGTGTTACGTGACGTTCGCTTCTAACGCAGCTACCGACAACAACAACACACACACGCGCATTCATAACGTGATTAATAATCCTCTAGAATACAGATTATATGTCGGGACACTCACCGCTGTTGAGAACAGCCTAGCTGGTAACAGAGAGGTGATATTTTGCCGGAAACGTTGTGGATTTTTACGACATTTAAAAGTGTTTTACGTCTCGACGTGCTTCTTTCCGATAGACGCTGACTGGCAAAGGTAAACAAACCTTTCGCTTTGCTAGCAGTGCGTTTGGATATGTCAAAAATGTGATTATGAACATAAAATTAAAGGGAAAGATAATTAATTTAAACTCGTTTGATGGTTTTAAACCTCACGTTAAGTTTTTCAGTGAGTTAAAAGCGGCTGTTTTTGACTTGGCAGATCTTTGGTGAAAAAGTGTAAGTCGATGGAGCAGAAGCTCGCAGAGTTCAGAGCCCGACGACAGGCAGTAAATGTTGAGAAAAAGAATCGAGGTGCTGAGCCACAGCAACGGGAACAATGTGAAGCAGTCCAGCCTGAAACGACACCAACAACTGAAGAAAAACAGACAGAAAATATCAGCTCACAAACCGAGGTAAGCTCACTGACAACTGAACTAAGTACAGTTTTAGATACATTTCAAGGTAAGGTCTCACATTAGAACTTTTTATTCGAAAATATTCTCAAATTTCAGGTGTAATAAAAACAAAGTCGGCCATAAGCTCTAGACAAGACTGATTAGGTTGTGTTCAGGATATCTGTGACTACTAGCATACTGTAAATCAGACATTTTTACTGTACATTTTTAGAGACATTTCAAATTAAATGTCTCACATTAGCACTTTTAAATCGAAAATATTCTCAACTTTGAGATGTAAAAAAACCCCGACATTTTCCATAAATTCCGGACAAGACTGACTAGGTTGTGTTCAGGACATCTATGACTAGCATACTGTAAATTAGACATTTTATTTTACAGTATTAGTTAGTTATTAAAGTTAATTGTATGTCTAAAAAGGTTAAACTTTTTTACAGTTTTAATTTACCATTTTAAAAGATTCTTTATATAACAAATCCTTAAAAGTTGACAAATAATGTCACTGGATTATTGTCCCAGGATTCCCCTTAATCCCAATTCTGTTTTACTAGGACAATTTCAAGCAATTCGAACACAGAAACATGGAGACAATTAAAAGAAAGTCAGCACAACATTTCATAACAATATCAGATGTTTGTTTCTGTACAATATTAATTTGGAAATAGTTTTTACTATACAAATAGTAGAAAATAAAACGTTATTTGTGCTCAGTGTTTGATAATACTGTATAATATTAATTATGTTTATGTTTTCCGTCATGTGTCTGTATTGTAATGTAATGTTTCTGACCAGCACCATGAATCTATCTTTCTGTCGACAACAACAAACACATTGATTAGCTGCATTAAAACCAGTCACCTGTTTTATTATTGAGGTAGATCTTTGTAATATATGCAATAAACTTTACTACATTCAGTAAACATTGGATTAGGTTTTACTGCTGAGTCACTGAGTGACCAGGATTTTAATTTTGCAGCAAGTTGAGCTCATTTGTTGAGCTCAAAAATTAAACGTGATGTTTGAAAGTTGAATCTTTAACAATTCATGTTGTCCACAAACCAAAATGATTCCGTTTGAATGATTTATTTGTTATATGAAGCAAGGAAACCAGAAAATAATCACATTTAATTAGCTGAAAAATCTCAAAATGTCTTTTAATTCTTTAAAAAAAGCACTCAAACCTGAGTGATGGCTGAACTTTAACTGTGTCCTCCCTGCAGGACCAAAGAGACTGGCTGCTGGACACCTCTGTGGGAAGATGGTTAGCCTCGAGACACGTCATCATCTCAAACCTCACTCTGCTCAAAGTGTTGCTTTGGCTGGTGCTGCTTGGCCTGTTTGTTGAACTGGAGTTTGGCCTGCCCTTCTTCATTATCTCGCTCTTCTACTGGCTCTATGAAGGACTCCGTAGCCCAACAGCACGTGAGCCTGGAGAAATGAGTGCTTATTCTGTCTTCAACCCGGACTGTCAGCCTCTGCTGGGTGCGCTCACTGCAGAGCAGCTGGAAGGAGAAATGGGTTACAGACCTTTGGCCAACAGATGAAATGATTTTGCACATTTGAATCAAATGATCAGGGTTTGCTTCTTTCTTTTCAGAGAGTTAATATTTTAAATAATTTAAGGCAAAATAAAATTGTTACATCAGTTTATTATGGTGTGAGATTTCTTTACTCTTAACTCATTTTCATTTCTTTTTTGAAGCTTTAAAATTGGGGATTTTATGGTTGTTAAACAGAGCAACAATATTTGTTACCACTATTTAGTTCACATTATTTTCTAACCACATGTCTGCTTTAAACTTTCATCTATGATATTTCCACAAATTATAACATTTACCAGATTTTTCCCATGTTCCTTTAAAGATGAATGTGGGTTTTATGAGAAATGTTGCACAGTGTCTTTAGTGGTGGGTTCAGGAACGCATTAATAGGGCTGTTTTAGAACTTGGTGTTTACTTGACAATGTAAGGCTTTTACAGTTAAATAAATTATTTTAAAGAGTAAGACGCCTCGTGTTTTGTTTCAGGTCTCATTTTGACAGTAGTATATATTTTTTTTTTTTTTTAAATAAATGTGTCAATAAAGTAAAATGTTTGATTAAAGTAAGTGGGGAATTTATGTGAAATGTGAAAGTCCTAGAAACAGTTTTTAGAGTTTAGTTTTGTTTAACAAAATTTTTCCCTCCGCTGCATGAAACACGACGGACATTTGGACCCATAAAGTGACATTTGGTGCAAAATACACGAAAAACAAGATGGTTCACCCACGTCTTCGTTTGCGTAGACGTTCAGACACCCCAATGTTCGATAAGGACTTACATATTAAGACAGCCCCTCGTTGTTTTATCATTTATTCAAATGTTTGAGTTTGCCAGCAGCTTTTTTATGTATCTAAATTAAACAATAAGAACCGGATATCACGAATACTACGAGAAGCGACCCCGCCTTCTGACAATCTAGCTTGCGGATGTTTAGCTAACTATCTTGACTCTATATGTTTTGTGTCTTTGGCGGAACTCTTGAAACACTTCCGACATTTCCCAACTTCAAGTTTTCGTCAGTTTTCGGTTTCTGTGCCTTTCCCGTTGGATTCAGTAAGTAAAACATTCACTTCACCAATGTATAACTAAGCTCGTTCATTTATAGACGCTCTTTCATTCATTTTATGTGTCATTGGTTGAGGAACAGCTCTGATTTTAGTCGGCAAGGTACCAACATTAGCGTTCTAGCTAACTAGCTGCAGCTGATTCAATCTGTACACGCTGTTTAGTCTTCGTTTAAATGATTTATCGATTAACCTGCAATTTTAGATGACACCGCGTGCTGCTGTTCTACTCCAGCAACTGACATTATCATATCGCATTTAATTGAGTTTACTTATTTAAATGCGAAACTACCCAGCAATGTAAGCAATAAAGGTTTTGTTGTTGGAATAACTAAGAAAAAGACCATTTGTAGGGTTCTTTCATTAAAAGAATAACATGGAAAGATGTATGTAACTGAAGCCTAGAAAATGCTGTTAACACATAGGAATTGCTGTAAAAGTTTATTTGTTAAATTAGTACGTGAGACCTTTCTGTCGATTTATTCAAACTTTTATTATGGATTCTAAATAGGGCTCCACAGTTAATTGAAAAAATTGATCGAAATCAAAATACACAATAGTTCTTGGAGCCAAACTGTGTGGCTCCAAGCCAAAAATTGAAATGAGCCAAAAATGAGCATTTTAGGTAAAATATTGTCCTGACCTACACGCATCACATTCTACAGACTGAAGAAAACATCTCTGTTTCTCATAGATCTGCACAAATATCACACAGTAAATCATTTAAAATATGTTATTCAAATGAAAATGAGGATAATTTATGTAAAGATTGACATTCCCTCTCATATCACGAATCATATTGCAGTATTAAAGTGTATTCCCTCGTGTTTGTCCATCAGCGATGTCGGGAAGTCCTGCTCTGCTGATGCGCCTGGTGGCGTCTGCCTACTGTGTGGCTGAGAAGGCCGGGTCCATAGTGAGGAAGGTCCTTCATAGTGGAGAACTTGGCATTGTGGAAAAGGTATTAATTAACCTGCTGTTAAACCTAAGAGGAGGATAAACATGCTTGTATCAGAAAGAAAGACACAGTATAATTTCCCCCATAACACAGACTGGAGCTAATGATCTACAGACACTGGCAGACAGACTTGCACAGCAGAGCATCTGCGCCTCCCTGTCCAGACACTTCCCAAAGATCACCATCATTGGAGAAGAGGTGAGTGAAAACACTCTCTGTCAGTCACTTGTGGCTCCAAAATCAATTTCATGTTACTCTCCACTTAATATCAAGTTATAATTAGTTATTTATTAGTCTGTTTTAGTTTTTTTGCAGACTAATTACTAATTACATAACTAACATTTATTGTTCTGTATCAAAGTAGACACTTTTATTTTGAAATTCTATTTTATTCTAATTCTAATTATTGTGATATCATTAAGGAATATTCTGATACGTTTTTAAGCTAATTTTGCCCACACTGACTTAACAATTCCTCAAAAAGTTGGACTTTCTTTCAATCCAGTAATCCCTCCTGACCCATTTAAGTTTAAGTGATGACAAAGACCGATGATTACATGTCCCACTTGTTCATTCAGGACCTTCCATGTGAGGAGATAAAGGAGGACCTCATTGAGACTGGCCAGGCAGAGGAAATCCTCCAGAAGAGCTGTCCACCAGAGTACAGTCAGCTGAAAGAGGAGGAGGTAAGTAAGCAGAAGTGCAGTCTAATGTCATAGCGTCATAATCCCAGTAGTTCTCCCTGATAAATAATCCTGCTTCACATATTTCTTCTGTTGGTGTTTTTCCGAATGTCAGCTGGTTGTGTGGGTTGATCCTCTCGATGGCACAAAGGAATATACTGAAGGTAGGCTCCATCTGTTCCGCCTCCACAGACATACTGTACTTGAATTTGTTACCTCTAGGACCTTCTCTGGCATAAACACTGACCGTCTCACGAACACTAGTCCTCATCGAGACCAAAACCTGGTCAAGTTTAGGGCTAAAATTTGAGTTGTGGTTAAGGTGAGGGATAACACTTTGTATAGGCTGGCTAAATGAAAGGGAGTCACTGGAGTGTCCTTTGACACACATACACACATGGGCTTTGCCCACACACATATTCTTCTGTATGTGTGTGAAACAGTGAGTACTGCCAAGACCTTTTGTTTTCTGAGATAAGACTTTATTCTGCAAGAATTTGCTTAAAAAAACATGAAGCACTGAACTGGTTCTACCAGTTTGTACTGAAGACAAAGACGATACGGCAAACAAGACATTTGACCGTGGAAACTCATTCAGAACTTTGTGCAACAGTGGTTTAAAACTGTAATTAAACTGTATTATATATCAATATAAAACTATTTCCTCTTACACTAAATCTTGAGCATTAGGTGAAAATATGTTATGTTTTGTGAAGCTTTTTTTTGTTATTTGTCAGTGTTCTATCTTAAAATCAGCACAAAGATGCTCAGATACAATTGTTGGGTTTCTTTCTTTCTGGCTTTTGGGTTCACTGTCACTTTCCTCTTCTTTTTTTTTCTTTGTATATCTGTGCTTCTGCTCTCTCTCCCTCCCTCTCCTTTTCTCTCACTCTCACTTTTCTTATGTGTCGAGGTCTCTCCATCACCAAACTGAAGTGCAGATACCACACACATGGTCGGTCCCCCCTCTGCCTCACAGCGCAGCTCTCTGTATGGGTGATAGATAGGAAGCTGTGACTGTTATTACACTTGTTGTTGTGCATGACCTTTTCTGTTTTAACGCTTTAATTGTCTGAGTTTTTCCCGTGTGTCAGGAAAATGTTTGGTTTAGGTTTCAGTTTCCTCCAGCTCAACATCCTGCTGTTTTCAGGGCTCCTGGATAACGTGACGGTGCTTATTGGAATTGCATATGGAGGCAAAGCAATCGCAGGCATCATCAACCAGCCTTTCTACAACTACCAGGTACAGATCGAATCTCAGCGGCGCCCTCTAGTGGCATCTTTATGGCAAACAGGTTGGTTAACTCAGGCTCTTGTCTCCAGCTTGGCACAGAAGCAACTTTAGGAAGAACCATGTGGGGGATCCCGGGACTGGGCGCCTTTGGGTTTCAGCTGCAGGAAGTTCCAGGTGATAGACGAATCGTCACCACCACCCGTTCCCATAGCAACAAGCTGGTAACAGACTGTGTGGACGCGATGGAGCCTCATGAAGTTATAAGAGTGGGAGGTGCTGGAAATAAGGTAACCACAGCATTTTAACTAAACCTGAACAGTTGCTTTAGACTATAATTTAATAATATTTTTTTTTATTATTATTATTATTCTATGCTAATTTGTAAACCTGGAATATAAATTATTAGAAAACATTTTTTCTCATCCTTCATAGTATAAAAGGTAATATTTTGGTATCTTGTGCATTAAATGCTTTTAATTTGAATCTATAACACAGTAAATACTTCTTGATTCTTATATCACAAATGTAACTGCATCAAGTCACAACTGTATGTTTTACCCAAATTGCCCAGTCTGACCCTCATGTGGAGGATAAAGCGATACAAGATCAATGAAAAATGATGACAAACTACTGTTAGTTTTTTTCATGTTGGCTAGATTAAACTCAAGTTTGTTAAAACCATAATTTAATATGTTGGTCTCATATTTTGCATGTAACGTTAATGATAATATTCAATATTTGGTAATTTACCGTTAATATAAACTTATTTAATATCCATTAAATAATATTATGGATATATTATGTTCAGGAGAAAAGTGTTCACACAGGCTTGACTGTCCAGGGTTCCGTCTTTATTTGAACACATTCCACTACAGATCCTTGTTTTGCTTTGTTTATGTTGAAGAACCTTCTCGATGTCCAGTACAGTTCAATGTTTCTGACATTACGCAACAAACTGATCGAAACAGAAACACACTTTCTATATTGTGAATGTACTTGCTGTGCCACTATCAATGAAGGCAGTATTTCAATTTAACATGTTTTCTCGATCTCTTGATGACCCATCATGGTCATTTTACGTCTTAATAATATAATACATTTATTATTATCTGCTATTGCAATAATGAGATGTGTCTTCAGATAAATTCAAGCAATAACACCCAGTGAAGAGCAGCTGTTTACTGAACCATCTGTCTGCAGATTATTCAGCTTGTTGAGGGAAAAGCATCTGCTTACGTTTTCGCGAGTCCAGGCTGCAAGAAGTGGGACACCTGTGCTCCTGAAGCTCTCCTGCACGCAGTCGGAGGTAAAAAAAATCTAAATTATATATCTTTCTAATTCTATATAATTTCAAACCATTTCTCTTTTTTTTGTGCAGGTAAACTGACCGACATGCATGGCAACGCGTACCGCTACAACGCAGACGTAAAGCACATGAATTCGGCCGGTGTTCTCGCGACGCTGCGCAACCACGAGTACTATGTCAGCAGAGTACCACAGTCAGTGCTGCAGGCGCTGAAGTCAGACTGAGGTTGGTGCGAAACAAGGAAACACAAGGAAGGAAAATCATCTTCTGAATTAAATCACTTTTATTGAATCTTATATCTGATTTAAACCACAGATTTTTTTTTGACATATTTGTTTATTCTCCTGTTTTAAGTTTGAACACGGTGATTTCAGACTCCAGGGACAGACGTGTAAACACACACCACACATTCTTGAGGAGAAAGCAGGTTCAACAACAGCACTTCTGTTTATTTCACTCAAAAACTCAGAACACTGACCAACCGATGCACTTCAATCAATAACCACCAGGTGGAAACAGTGTAATATAACAAGCCAACAGCAGGCAATAATGTCCTGACCTCTTCACAATGTTATGTGATGAATGACTTGCATCAGCACTTTTATTGTTGCTGTATAAATATTTATACTGATAATCAATCTTCAGTACTGTAACCTTGTGTTAGCGCTTCCCTTATTATATACACACTACAATTTAATGTCATTCATCACTACATTTCTGTAGTGTTAGCTCACTGATGTTTACTTCCCACATTTCTACATACAACAAAAAGGAACCTTTTAATACTACTGCATCGTTTTTTTCTTTCTCGCCATTTCACACCATGATTGGAAAATAATGCTCTTCAACAACTACAAATGCTGGTTCAATGATATGAAGGAGTTAAAAACACTTTTCAGTGCAGGTTATTTTAGTGTCTGAACGTCCTAGTGAAAGGTACACAAGCTTGGCTGGCTTTAATGGCCTGTTGCAATGTTTGTGTTTTGTTTTCTAGCGATATTTATTGCACTTTTATCATCAAAATCTCAAGATTTTATTGATTTCCTCCTTTTTATGGAGGAATAACATTCTCAAGTCGAAAAAAAAGCTTACGGTACTGTGCAAAATGTCCTGGGCCACCACTGGCTTTGCCGTTAGACTCTGATCTTTGACATTTTGAACTGCGATTGAAAGATTTGGAGCTTATTAATTAATGCTCAAACATGGCAATAGTTGGATAAAGAAAGGTTACTAATAGAAATAATTTGGGTTCCATTCATTTAGGTTTAAAAGAACCCAGGTCCTGCTGTTCAAATGCAGGGGGAGGACACATGACACTTAAAGTTGTAGAAATAATTATAAATACTAGTAATGGTGACCTAAGATTATGGCACAGTACTGATGTTGTCCTAATTAAAAAGGAAACAATGGCAGTTATCAGGTGAATTACACACACATTAGGCAGGTTGAGGTCGAACAGTAACTATTTGACCCTGTCGTTAAAAGTTTCATTAGCAAAGGCAGAGGGGAAAAAATTAAAATCTCAGTTTCACACAAGTGCATGCATTCACAAAATCACAATAGAAGTTGTTAACCTGAAGGCAGAGAAAAAAATGTTTCTTAAACAGGGGGCCGTGTTATAGAAATGAGAAGCTGAGTGAATATACAATGTCGTCCATAAAAATACTCACAGAACAAGCAAGAAAAACACTCCAGCAGGTTGTGTTTATATATGGACAAGCTTACTGAGAGAGGGCTGGAGTGTTTGAGGCAGCCTGCAGGGACAAGGGCCAGAGACCACCCAGGGTGAGAGCAGGAGAGTCCGGACCAAATGTTCACCTCTTTTTGGGAGCCTGAGCGGTGCGAGGAGGCGTGACGGGGCGTCCCGAATTCACTCCTCCATACTGGTACTTTGCTTTTTTCTCCGATGGCTTCAGAATCTGAAAGACAGCGCGAGCAGTCGGTAGGTTTACGTGCACAGTTTAATCGAACTTAGGCTACAGTCGGGCCGCGCCCAAGTAAACACTCAGAGGAGAACATGCTAAATGTTCATCTTTGCAAATTTATTTCACACATAAGCTATTTGGGTTCATATGAAGTGTATTGACTTGTTTTCCAAGGGTGCACCTCTGTGAGCACTAAGGATTAAAATGGCATCTTTTGTTGGGTTTTTATGACAATACTTATGACCTTTCTAAATCTTGCACCAAGCAAACCCTCTTTAAGAACTAATTAAAACTAAATAAAATCCAAAGCTATTACAAGCTTTGTGAATCTTGCTGTGGTTGTGTAATAGGAGTATAAATCTCATGATCAATGGGTGTTAGTCCGACTAAGACTAGCTCGATTTTTAATCGTTTAACAAGACATTAAGTAAACCAAATTATTGTCTTACTTTTAACAAACACACTGAGTGAGATCCAAAATGCGTGATATAATAATCCGGAGTAATGTCTGTACCTGAAAGGAGCACATGAGAGACTCGTCCACACTCATCATGCCGCCCGCGTTGTCAAACTCCCCGCAGTAGTTGGGGGCAGAAAACAGCGTCACAAGCTGTCGCTTGGCAAAGAACTCATAGCCGTCTTCCACAACCTGTAGTTGTAGAGAGATTAGAGCTGGGATTATCCATGGACCAAAACCTTCATTACAAATTAATCACATTTATATTAAAGATCTAAATGTCTACTGGTGCTGGTCATGTAAAAAAAAAAGTGGATCTTTTTGTTTTTCTTACTGAAATTAATATAAAAGGATAAATATTTCAATTTAAATGCAAGAAATGTTAATGAGCATTTTCCTCTAGTGACATTTTATTGATGAAAGCAAACATGCAATCAATATTATACGACATCATTTCAGCTAAACTATACATGAACTTTACCAGCTGCTATTTTTAAATCCTGGAATTCTGCCTCTATAAACAAGTACCTTTGTCTAGAGGGTGAGCACTGAAATAAACCACATTAATCTGCCTCAGAGTTTTGTACTTTGGGTGTAGCAACACCTGAAGATTGTATTTTGTCACGTTGTTTGCTTTTAAGTCAATCATAATAAAAAGTTTTCTGAAACTTGTTTGACATTGTTTCATTCAGTGCCTCTTGTGACCTGACTTTTGTCAAAATTTGGACAACTTACTAACCTATGACTTTTTTGTCAAATTTTAGACGACATACTATACTATGACTTTTTCGTAAAATTTGGACGACATACTAACCTATGACTTTTTTGTCAAATTCAGGACGACATACTATAACTATGTCTTTTTTGTCAAAATTTAGACGACATACGAACCTATAACATTTGTCACATTTTGGACGACATACTGTACTATGACTTTTTTCGTAAAATTTGGACGACTTACTAACCTTTGACATTTGTCACATTTTGGACGACATACTATAATACGACTTTTTTGTCAAATTCAGGACGACATACTAACCTATGACTTTTTTGTCAATTTGGACGACATACTAACCTATGTCTTTTTTGTCCAAATTTGGACGAAATACCGACCTATAACATTTTTGTCACATTTTGGACGACATACTGTACTATGACTTTTTTGTCAAATTTTAGACGACATACTATTCTATGACTTTTTTAGTCACATTTTGGACGACATACTAACCTATGACTTTTCTCAAAATTCGGATGACATACTATAGCATGACTTTTTTGTCAATTTGGACGACATACTATAATATGACTTTTGTCAAAATTTGGATGACATACAATAGTATGACTTTTTTGTCAAAATTTGGACCACATACTAACCTATGACTTTTTAGTCAAATTTAGGACAACATACTATACCATGACTTATTTGGATGTCATATTATAGTTATTATAGCATACTATAGTATGACTTTTTTGTCAAATTTTGGAAGACATACAATAGTATGACTTTTCTGTCAAATTTGGCCAACATACTATAGTATGACTTTATTGTCAAATTTTGGACGACATTCTATACTATGACTTCTTTGTCAAAATTTGGACGACATACTGACCTCTGACATTTGTCACATTTAGGACGAAGTACTATACTATGACTTTTTTGTCAAAATGTGGACGACATACTAACCTATGACTTTTTCGTCCTAATTTGGACGACTTACTAACCTATGACATTTTTGTCACATTTTGGACGAGATACTGTACTATGACTTTTTTGTCAAAATTTGGACGACATACTAACCTATAACATTTGTCACATTTTGGACGACATACTATAGTATGACTTTTTTGTCAATTTGGACGACATACTATACTATGACTTTTTTTGTCAGAATTTGGACGACATACTATCCTATGACATTTTTGTCACATTTTGGACGACATACTATAATATGACTTTTGTCAAAATTTGGACGACATACTAACCTATGACTTTTTTGTCAAATTTTGGACGACATACAATAGTATGACTTTTTTGCCAAAATTTGGACGACATACTGACCTCTGACATTTGTCACATTTAGAACGAAGTACTATACTATGACTTTTTTGACAAATTTTGGACGACATACTATACCATGACTTTTTTGTCAAAATTTGGACGACATACTAACCTATAACATTTTTGTCACATTTTGGATGACATACTATACTATGACTTTTTCTTCAAAATTTGGACGACATACTAACCTATGACTTTTTCGTCAAAATTTGGACGACATACTAACCTAGGACGTTTTTGTCACATTTTGGACGACATACTAACCTATGACTTTTTTGTCCTAATTTGGACGACTTACTAACCTATGACATTTTTGTCACATTTTGGACGAGATACTGTACTATGACTTTTTTGTCAAAATTTGGACGACATACTAACCTATAACATTTGTCACATTTTGGACGACATACTATAGTATGACTTTTTTGTCACATTTTGGACGACATACTATAATATGACTTTTGTCAAAATTTGGACGACATACTAACCTATGACTTTTTTGTCAAATTTTGGACGACATACAATAGTATGACTTTTTTGTCAAATTTTGGACGACATACAATAGTATGACTTTTTTGCCAAAATTTGGACGACATACTGACCTCTGACATTTGTCACATTTAGAACGAAGTACTATACTATGACTTTTTTGACAAATTTTGGACGACATACTATACCATGACCTTTGTCAAAATTTGGACGACATACTAACCTATAACATTTTTGTCACATTTTGGATGACATACTATACTATGACTTTTTCTTCAAAATTTGGACGACATACTAACCTATGATTTTTTCGTCAAAATTTGGACGACATACTAACCTAGGACGTTTTTGTCACATTTTGGACGACATACTAACCTATGACTTTTTTGTCCTAATTTGGACGACTTACTAACCTATGACATTTTTGTCACATTTTGGACGAGATACTGTACTATGACTTTTTTGTCAAAATTTGGACGACATATATACCTATAACATTTGTCACATTTTGGACGACATACTATCGTATGACTTTTTTGTCAATTTGGACGACATACTAACCTATGACTTTTTTGTCAAAATTTGGACGACATACTAACCTATAACATTTTTGTCACATTTTGGATGACATACTATACTATGACTTTTTCTTCAAAATTTGGACGACATACTAACCTATGACTTTTTCGTCCTAATTTGGACGACTTACTAACCTATGACATTTTTGTCACATTTTGGACGAGATACTGTACTATGACTTTTTTGTCAAAATTTGGACGACATACTAACCTATAACATTTGTCACATTTTGGACGACATACTATAGTATGACTTTTTTGTCAATTTGGACGACATACTATACTATGACTTTTTTTGTCAGAATTTGGACGACATACTATCCTATGACATTTTTGTCACATTTTGGACGACATACTATAATATGACTTTTGTCAAAATTTGGACGACATACTAACCTATGACTTTTTTGTCAAATTTTGGACGACATACAATAGTATGACTTTTTTGTCAAATTTTGGACGACATACAATAGTATGACTTTTTTGCCAAAATTTGGACGACATACTGACCTCTGACATTTGTCACATTTAGAACGAAGTACTATACTATGACTTTTTTGACAAATTTTGGACGACATACTATACCATGACTTTTTTGTCAAAATTTGGACGACATACTAACCTATAACATTTTTGTCACATTTTGGATGACATACTATACTATGACTTTTTCTTCAAAATTTGGACGACATACTAACTTATGACTTTTTCGTCAAAATTTGGACGACATACTAACCTAGGACGTTTTTGTCACATTTTGGACGACATACTAACCTATGACTTTTTTGTCCTAATTTGGACGACTTACTAACCTATGACATTTTTGTCACATTTTGGACGAGATACTGTACTATGACTTTTTTGTCAAAATTTGGACGACATACTAACCTATAACATTTGTCACATTTTGGACGACATACTATAGTATGACTTTTTTGTCAATTTGGACGACATACTATACTATGACTTTTTTTGTCAAAATTTGGACGACATACTATCCTATGACATTTTTGTCACATTTTGGACGACATACTATAATATGACTTTTGTCAAAATTTGGACGACATACTAACCTATGACTTTTTTGTCAAATTTTGGACGACATACAATAGTATGACTTTTTTGTCAAATTTTGGACGACATACAATAGTATGACTTTTTGCCAAAATTTGGACGACATACTGACCTCTGACATTTGTCACATTTAGAACGAAGTACTATACTATGACTTTTTTGACAAATTTTGGACGACATACTATACCATGACCTTTGTCAAAATTTGGACGACATACTAACCTATAACATTTTTGTCACATTTTGGATGACATACTATACTATGACTTTTTCTTCAAAATTTGGACGACATACTAACCTATGATTTTTTCGTCAAAATTTGGACGACATACTAACCTAGGACGTTTTTGTCACATTTTGGACGACATACTAACCTATGACTTTTTTGTCCTAATTTGGACGACTTACTAACCTATGACATTTTTGTCACATTTTGGACGAGATACTGTACTATGACTTTTTTGTCACATTTTGGACGAGATACTGTACTATGACTTTTTTGTCAAAATTTGGACGACATATATACCTATAACATTTGTCACATTTTGGACGACATACTATCGTATGACTTTTTTGTCAATTTGGACGACATACTAACCTATGACTTTTTCGTCAAATTTGGACAACATACTATACTATGACTTTTTTTGTCAAAATTTGGACGACATACTATCCTATGACATTTTTGTCACATTTTGGACGACATACTATAATATGACTTTTGTCAAAATTTGGACAACATACTAACCTATGACTTTTTTGTCACATTTTGGACAACATACTATAATATGACTTTTTTGTCAAATTTTGGACGACATACAATAGTATGACTTTTTTGTCAAATTTTGGACGACATACAATAGTATGACTTTTTTGTCAAAATTTGGACCACATACTAACCTATGACTTTTTCGTCAAAATTTGGACGACATACTAACCTATGACTTTTTCGTCAAATTTGGACAACATACTATACTATGACTTTTTTTGTCAAAATTTGGACGACATACTATACTATGACATTTTTGTCACATTTTGGACGACATACTAAAATATGACTTTTGTCAAAATTTGGACGACATACTAACCTATGACTTTTTTGTCAAATTTTGGACGACATACAATAGTATGACTTTTTTGTCAAATTTTGGACGACATACAATAGTATGACTTTTTTGTCAAATTTTGGACGACATACAATAGTATGACTTTTTTGTCAAAATTTGGACCACATACTAACCTATGACTTTTTTGTCAAATTTAGGACAACATACTATACCGTGACTTCTTTTGATGTCATATTGTAGTTATTATAGCATACTATAGTATGACTTTTTTGTCAAATTTTGGAAGACATACTAACCTATGACTTTTTTGTCCAAATTTGGACGACTTACTAACCTATGACATTTTTGTCACATTTTGGACGAGATACTGTACTATGACTTTTTTGTCAAAATTTGGACGACATACTAACCTATCACATTTGTCACATTTTGGACGACATACTATAGTATGACTTTTTTGTCAATTTGGATGACATACTAACCTATGACCTTTTCGTCAAATTTGGACAACATACTATACTATGACTTTTTTCGTCAAAATTTGGACGACATACTATCCTATGACATTTTTGTCACATTTTGGACGACTTACTAACCTATGACATTTTTGTCACATTTTGGACGAGATACTGTACTATGACTTTTGTCACATTTTGGACGACATACTATAATATGACTTTTGTCAAAATTTGGACGACATACTAACCTATGACTTTTTTGTCAAATTTTGGACAACATACAATAGTATGACTTTTTTGTCAAATTTTGGACGACATACAATAGTATGACTTTTTTGTCAAAATTTGGACCACATACTAACCTATGACTTTTTTGTCAAATTTAGGACAACATACTATACCGTGACTTCTTTGGATGTCATATTATAGTTATTATAGCATACTATAGTATGACTTTTTTGTCAAATTTTGGAAGACATACTAACCTATGACTTTTTTGTCAAATTTTGGACAACATACAATAGTATGACTTTTCTGTCAAATTTGGCCAACATACTATAGTATGACTTTATTGTCAAATTGTGGACGACATTCTATACTATGACTTTTTTGTCACATTTTGGACGACATACTATAATATGGCTTTTGTCAAAATTTGGACGACATACTAACCTATGACTTTTTTGTCAAATTTTGGACGACATACAATAGTATGACTTTTTTGTCAAATTTTGGACGACATACAATAGTATGACTTTTTTGTCAAAATTTGGACCACATACTAACCTATGACTTTTTTGTCACATATTGGACGACATACTAACCTTTGACTTTTTTGTCCTAATTTGGACGACTTACTAACCTATGACATTTTTGTCACATTTTGGACGAGATACTGTACTATGACTTTTTTGTCAAAATTTGGACGACATACTAACCTATAACATTTGTCACATTTTGGACGACATACTATAGTATGACTTTTTTGTCAATTTGGACGACATACTAACCTATGACCTTTTCGTCAAATTTGGACAACATACTATACTATGACTTTTTTCGTCAAAATTTGGACGACATACTATCCTATGACATTTTTGTCACATTTTGGACGACTTACTAACCTATGACATTTTTGTCACATTTTGGACGAGATACTGTACTATGACTTTTGTCACATTTTGGACGACATACTATAATATGACTTTTGTCAAAATTTGGACGACATACTAACCTATGACTTTTTTGTCAAATTTTGGACAACATACAATAGTATGACTTTTTTGTCAAATTTTGGACGACATACAATAGTATGACTTTTTTGTCAAAATTTGGACCACATACTAACCTATGACTTTTTTGTCAAATTTAGGACAACATACTATACCGTGACTTCTTTGGATGTCATATTATAGTTATTATAGCATACTATAGTATGACTTTTTTGTCAAATTTTGGAAGACATACTAACCTATGACTTTTTTGTCAAATTTTGGACAACATACAATAGTATGACTTTTCTGTCAAATTTGGCCAACATACTATAGTATGACTTTATTGTCAAATTGTGGACGACATTCTATACTATGACTTTTTTGTCACATTTTGGACGACATACTATAATATGGCTTTTGTCAAAATTTGGACGACATACTAACCTATGACTTTTTTGTCAAATTTTGGACGACATACAATAGTATGACTTTTTTGTCAAATTTTGGACGACATACAATAGTATGACTTTTTTGTCAAAATTTGGACCACATACTAACCTATGACTTTTTTGTCACATATTGGACGACATACTAACCTTTGACTTTTTTGTCCTAATTTGGACGACTTACTAACCTATGACATTTTTGTCACATTTTGGACGAGATACTGTACTATGACTTTTTTGTCAAAATTTGGACGACATACTAACCTATAACATTTGTCACATTTTGGACGACATACTATAGTATGACTTTTTTGTCAATTTGGACGACATACTAACCAATGACTTTTTCGTCAAATTTGGACAACATACTATACTATGACTTTTTTCGTCAAAATTTGGACGACATACTATCCTATGACATTTTTGTCACATTTTGGACGACTTACTAACCTATGACATTTTTGTCACATTTTGGACGAGATACTGTACTATGACTTTTGTCAAAATTTGGACGACATACTATCCTATGACATTTTTGTCACATTTTGGACGACATACTATAATATGACTTTTGTCAAAATTTGGACGACATACTATAATATGACTTTTGTCAAAATTTGGACGACATACTTTAGTATGACTTTTTTGTCAAAATTTGGACAACATACATGACATTTTTGTCACATTTTGGACGACATACTATAGTATGACTTTTTCGTCAAATTTGGACAACATACTATACTATGACTTTTTTGACAAAATTTGGACGACATACCATGCTATGACTTTTTTGTAAAAATTTGGACGACATACTAACCTATGACTATTTGTCAAATCTTGGACGACATACTAACCTATGACATTTTTGTCACATTTTGGACGACATACTAACCTATGACTTTTGTCAAAATTTGGACTACTTACTAACCTATGACTTTTGTCAAATTTTGGACGACATACTAACCTATGACTTTTTTGTCCAAATTTGGACGACATACTTTAGTATGACTTTTTTGTCAAATTTGGACGACATACTAACCTATGACTTTTTTGTCCAAATTTGGACGACATACTATACTATGACCCTAACCCGCATGCCGCTGACGCACGGCTGCGCTCTGTGCAGTATCGTTGGCACGATGTTACGAGGACGCTGCTGATACATTTGCATACACAGTGGATTCACGTTTATTATTATATTCAGAAAATACCTTAAAGGCCGGTCCGTGAAAATATTGTCTAACATTAAACCGGTCCGTGGCGCAAAAAAGGTTGGGGACCGCTGCATTGCATTACTGCTCCTACAGCTGGCATTTGGGTCAGATATAGTACAGTACTGACCCAACCAAAACCCATATAAATAGGTGGCCGGCAGTCTATTGAGTACCGCTGTACTAAAGTATGACTTTTTTTAAAAAATCTTGTCCAAAATGTGGCAAAAATCCTGGTATACTAAGACGTCAAATTGTGACAAAAAGTCAGTGTACTAATGTCACAAAAAATCCATAGGCATATAAGGCGTCTAAAACGTAACCAACATTTTATTTGCCTCATCAAAATGAAGTTTCATTTCCCACAGTTGTATCATGTTTAATGTAGTCGTAAATCAAATGGATGCTACTGTTACCTGATGTGCTCGGCAGATGAGATCCAGGTCGTGGCGGTTCAGGAACTTGCTGACCACGTCGGCCCCAAAGGTGAACGACACTCCCCGATCGTTCTCTCCCCAGCCCTGAACATCTTTGTCTGGGTCTGACCACAGCAGGTCACACAGCAAACCTGGAGCAGAAGCCAAAAAACACACCATGATCAATAAACAAATGTTTAAATAAAATCTTGGTTTCATTTCTATCTTTTTCGTTCACAATACTGGTAAAATCCTAACACTCTAAAACAACTACATAAAAAACATTTATGCACTTCCTACTCCATCATTTTAAGAACACAGTATGTAATCTTTGCCACTACAGGTCTCATATTGATAACATTGGCAAACAGTGTGGGATCATAGTAATTGTTGTCTTATTGTCTCATTTGGTTCTCCTGTGCATTTGCACTTTTAAAAGGGAAGCTTTATGAGCGGCAGAATGAGCAGCAATGGTAATGAGTTGTCATGATCCAACAGTGATACTGACAAAAACACACAATTAAATGAAAGAAATCAAATCAAATTTGAATAATAACAGCTCAGATTTGATGATTCACAATAATAAATACATCTGAACGTCACTGCCCTCTCAAATGGCATAAATACCTTTTTACATGCCTCATCAATAACAGAAAGTTAATTTGTGGGATATATGTATGTTAATATATACTTTTACTGATTCCCTCATAGGGGGAAATTCAGATATTGAAGCTACTTCAGCAATTTTTGGCTGATTCCGCAGTGACATCATGATGTCATGGATTCTGATATGACCGCTCTCATTCATGTTGAGTGACCACATTGAATATGTATGTCCTCACAACCCTGACGAAAAATCTGATCTTCAGTGCACTTCAGCCTGGAAACCTGAACGTAAGCACGGCATAACAGACCTGTGTCTGGGACGTCAGTGGGTCTCATTATGCGTCGAATCTGTTCCATGGACTGCAGATCAGGTGACAGCCCTGAGAAGAACGCAAGAACGTATTTATGTATTATAAATGAGACACTACAGCAAATCTGAATACATTTAAGTGGAAAAAAAAAACAATGTTTTAACC